>NC_086317.1:143989892-144322808 GCF_036172605.1 Pelobates fuscus
TGCTTAGGACTTTGCCCCTTGATGTTCATTTTTGAAAGGCCTCTAATTTATGCTTATCTATTATCGATGTCTCCTGTCAAATCCAGAAATCTGTATTATGTGGATTTATCTATGAACTTCAAACTTTTCACAAAAACATATGTGATTCATTGCTTTTTCAGTTACCTAATTGCGATATATGGTTGAGAGAGCCTCCTGTGATAAGTAGGGTGTATACACTTATCCGTATGTCTCTTAAAGAGATATCACATAAAAAATCTTTATCATATTTGCAGAGACAAGTGAGAGTAATGCACAATAATCTTGTTGCCTTGTTACCTGAAGTGCAATTTATTATTGATCTTGTACAAGAAAGAATGACTGTCTTTATGCCTGATAATAATGATGGTATTCCCTTTTCTGATGTACATAGCATAACAAATCCTCCTGACTCTGACTTGGGAAAATGGCTTGTTGGTCCTCCCGACTGCAAAACCGAAGTCCTTCTGGAAATTAAAGCTGAATGCCTTCCTGCCCAAACTAAAGACGAAGATGTTGAGGGGTTATACAGCACTGGTGATCCCCTCATGGACCAAGTCTTTGATGAACTGGGTGCTCGTTGCATAGCAGCTTTAGAGGACGAGCAGTCTGAATGGGAAGGTAGTACCAGTACGCAGTTTCCCAATGTTGTCTCAGTACCCGAGACACATAGTACCCATATATTACCCTCTCTGTTCTGCAAGATCCACTCGCCTATTCCCAAGGTGAAGCTACCGGCTACCAAGATGAACGATCTCAACACCGTTC
This sequence comes from Pelobates fuscus, assembly GCF_036172605.1. Taxonomy (NCBI): domain Eukaryota; kingdom Metazoa; phylum Chordata; class Amphibia; order Anura; family Pelobatidae; genus Pelobates; species Pelobates fuscus. The sequence continues at coordinate 143,990,679 of NC_086317.1, forward strand.
AAGAGGGTACATGTCTGGTCAGAGAAAGTCTCAAGCAAACTCTGCCCAACCACGAAGCAGAAACAGACTCCCCTGAGTCTGCAACTAGAGATACGAATTCCTACCTCACCGTGCCAATTGAGGAGACCACCAGTGACCTTAACCAGGTAACGGGATCTGATCTGAAGGCCTGTCCCACAAAGGACAATGCATCCGAACTAGAAGAGTCACCTATAAAATGTGCTCCGGGTGATGCAAGTGACGACAAGGTTGGACCATTGAAATTGGGGACCAATCTCGTTGAAGGTGAATCTCCTGTCAAAAAGTCACCACGTAGGAGACGTGGTAAACGACCTACTTCTTTCAAGACACTGGCTGAGAAGGCTGAAGAACCAAAGGTGAAAACTTCAGAACAACCAGTAGAAGAAGAGGCTATTGTGCCAAAGGCAGCTCATGACGTTGATGTGGGGAGGCTTGATGATTCCAATTTTAACCCTTCTACCTCTGGGGGTTTGAAGATTGGCACCCCTCTCACAACCGCAACTGTGGAAAATGAGTTGTCGCCAAGTAAAAAAGACAGTTATCTTCAAATAGAAGACAAAGACTCAGACTGGGTGCAACGTGACAAACCCGTGATGGATCAAGCCCAAGAGAAGAATCTAAATGAGACCAGGCTTGTTCTAAACCCACAGCCTGAAGAAGACTCTACAGTTCTTCGAGTTACATGCTCTGGTAGAACAATTTCTCTGCTGCAAGAGGAAACCCCAACTACCAAGCTTGTACCTGAACCAAGCGCCGAAGATTATTCTAATCAGCCGCTTAACCAAACGTCAAAGGAAAGGAGTGTAACCGAACAAGGAGGTACCTGTTCCCATGATGAAGGAAGCTCCTTCTATGACATTTCAGTTACCATGATGTCTATCACTCCACCTAAACTCCAGCAAGTATTAAATGAAGACTTGCCTTCAGTTGAAAGTCTATCTACGACAAATAAAGAACTACCTCGAGCTGAGTTCACAAGGGAAGAAGAGAATGATTTCATTAACCAGGTATCTCTAGCCGCTACAGAAAAATGTCAATTTGAGAGAGAGTCGTCTCTGCTTCGGTTAGCCCCGTGCTCGGAGAAATTTGGGGAACCCTTCCTTGATGCATATCTGCGGTCTGTGGAGGAAGGCTCGCAGAATGTTCTTGATCCTGTACCTATTAATTTAGGGGATTCTCCTTGTTTGGTTCCAGTGGTGCCTACCCAAGATTACGCAGAGACTGTTCTCCCTTCGACTGAAGTTGCATCGCAGTCTTTGTTCCGAGGATCCCACAAGCCAGAAACCAAGTCAGACCCAGGACTTCTGAGTGATGAACCTGTTACTAGCAATAGTCCCAGATCTAGTGGGTTAACACATTTGTCGGTCACTGGTATGGAGTGTTTCTTATCTTATGTGCCTTTACCTTCTGTTTCTGTGTCTGCCCTTCTATTGCTAAATGTTACTCTACAGTCCTTGCTTTTGTATGTTTCTATTCTGCCTCGTTGGTTTCTCCCATGGGATTGTCCACCTCTCATTCCTCCTAAGCCTCCTCCTTGTTTTCCTCTACTGGTTGGGTGGCCCTGATTTTCTTCTGTCACCCGTGGGGGATCTTTGGGTTTTTGGAGCGCCGGGAGTCGCTCCTTAAGGGGGGGGTACTGTCACGACACTCCTTAGTCGACATGCCTTCGTGCAGTACTCGCACTCACCACTCTTTCTGTTTGGCACTGTTCTCATTTCCTTTCGTTAGGCACTACACCTGGCCCTTGTTTAGCACCTATATATTCTGGTTTCTCCCCTCACTCCCGGTCAGATCATTATCCTCTATCCTTGACCCTGTACCTGCTGTTTCCTGGCTCCCGTGATTCTGGCTCCTGTCTCCTGTCTCCTGTGTCTTGTTTCCTGAGTATCCTGAGTATCTTGTGTTTCCTGATCTGGTGTTCCGATGTCCTTATGGTCCTGTGTCCTGTGCCTCCTGTTCCAGTGTTCGCCTGCAATGTTCCTGTCTAGACTCCTTCTCCAGTGATTCTGACCTTGCTGCATTATTTCTGTGTGACCTGCTTAGGACTTTGCCCCTTGATGTTCATTTTGTACTTGGTGGCTGCACTAACCTGACTAAGCCTTTACCTTTGCCTAGGACTATCGTGGACTCTGCCTGCTCTATTGTATATATTGGGTTATTGTATATATTTATATATTTGTGGCATTGTCATGTTTTGTATATATTATATATATCTATATCCTTTTGGTTTGCCTTAATACATTTTCTTTATTACTCCATTTATCGTGTCCTAGAATTATTTCTCTGCTAAGTTGGTTCCCACACTTTAAGGGACAGTGCTGTTGCAGGGCAGCACCCCTTCATGTCATGACAGTACATTAGTCGTTCAAGGTTAGTATCCTCAAGGCCTTTTTAGCAATTATACATTCTATTAAGACTATCTGCTACAATGTCTCATTTAACAGGATTCTAGCATTTCCTGCTGACATGCCATTTCTATGAACAAAGCAATCTTGTAAGATTTAAACTATGAGGCCTGAGAAATGAATATAAGAGTATAGTATTAAAGGGGCCCAGTAAAGGTATGTTTTATAAGGGGCCTAATAATTCTACAACACACAAGTGGATTTATAAGTTAAAGTTTTTGCTTTATTAACATAAATCTTTTAAACTATATATATATATATATATATATATATATATATATATATATAATCTTCTAAATAGTGAAAATCTAAATAGTGATAAAAACACTATAGTGTTAAGAATAAATGTTTGTATTTCTAACACTCTAGTGTTACCTTACTTGAAGAATATAAGTCCTACAAAAAACAGTTACACATTTGACCAGTGTGTACATTGTGAGCTAGCATGTTCTAAATCTCTCAAATTAATTATGCTGCCTTCTTCGAAAAGCAATTACCGGTGATGCAAACCTGCTCTAAGGATATCTCTGCTCCATCAGCAGGTACCACAACCTCTGACAAATCTATAAATACTGGACTGTTGTGCTAGTCGTAGGATTGTCGAATTACTACTGTTCAGTTTCTGAAATATAAGGCACAGCAGGGCAGACACATTTCTAAATGGCTCCAAGTGGAAAGTGGTTTCATTGGCCTCACCTTGTCAAATATCTATGAACATGAAGCTCTCTGTGGATTCAAATGCATGCCCACACTGCAGTGATATTCATGCGGCTTTGCAAAGTGTCATTCTCCTTGTTAGTGTGGAGAACAGTAAACCACATGGGGACATCGGGAAAAGCAGGCTTTTTTATTTGGCTACGCCGTTGCTAAGAGCATGCAGTAGACTCTTTTGCACAAAGGATGCCACTGGGGAAATCATTTTGGACTCAACTTTCCTCTTTCTCTAGCAGGTGTTCCAGACTGATTGTGTTGGGGAAATATAGGGAGCAATAAAAAGAATAGAGCCTTGTGGGAAACATGGGTCCATGTGGCAAAATCTCATGTTAAAGTAGTCATTCATATTGTTGGCATTAAACTGTACTCAACAAGAGATAGAGATACATTTACTGAAAGGGGCATCAGGTGTTACACTCTCACTTTGATAAATCATCGTATTATATTAAAGGCTGTAATGAAAATGATTCTTAAATAAACTGTTATTAGCAGTTTCATTTTACAAGCATATATAGTCCATTATTACAATTTATTAACACATTTTAAGCCAAAATAGCGAAATTGTTAACATAGCTGACTTGGAGTTTTTTTCTGTTTGAATTCTAGACAATTAATCCTTAATGAATAAACCTGTAAGTATAGGCATTTACTAAACTGCTTGTGACCATTAACTCCTTCATTGATATACACTGTTCCATCTAAAGCACATGTATGACATTTACTTATTTGTGAGTTACGACATTCATGTATTAAAGGTGACTGGTCTTAAGTAATGAATATGGTGCAAAATAAATAATATATATTACCTCAGTTTCACTTCCTGTCAGGCTCATGTCTGAGACATGGCATGTCATAAGAGTCATTCTTGTCCAAGCAGTTTTTGATTATAATTTGTGTTATTTATGTGTGTGATTGTAAAATATGATCTGTGACAAAATCCCCCTATTTTGTGTTTACCAGGCCCCCTGTTATATTCTGTTTGAGCATTTGGTACTATTTCACTTATTTTGTTTGCCGAACTAATCACTGAACACCAACCACCCTCCTGGCTCGTTAAGTTGAAACAAACCACAAGAATGCAGTGTTCTGTTTGTGTGGCCGCCGTTCATATAGCCGAATGCCATGTGGTGAAGAAAACGGCGGCAATCTTGTCACACAAACACAGGCAGCGGGACTTGGTCGTCGAGTGCCTGGAACTCTGAGGCGGCCACTCGACGACCCGAACACCGGTCAAAACACACGAACGCCTGCTTCTGGTTGCGGCAAGCTAGGAGAACCTGGTTCGACGGTTCATTCGACTAAAACTACCGAACCATTACTATAGTATTAGCCAGGGGATTCATTCACATTTTTGATGGTTTCACTGATTTCCGTTCGGATGAAAACTCACGAATTAGACCGACCACTACAGCTAAAATCATGGAACTATTTCTGGACAGACTTATTCAGAGCGGTCGGTCAAATCCTTCAACCCCATGGCGATTTGACTGTATTCATTGGATCTAAGCGCTTTTCGGATATATTGGGTGCTCAGATCCAAGCTATCTGGGGATATGTAGAGTATGGGTGTTCAGTTATGTGAAATATGATTTTATGCATCTTAAAGTGTTTTGTGAATTTTATAACAGTGAAATATTTTCTGAACCTGGAGATAATTAAGTTTACTACAGCCACTTAACCCAATTATCTCCAGGATAGATAGGGGGGATTATACTGTTTGTGTGGGAGTGTTTTACATTGTAACTATATACTTTGCTTGGGGACTTGTATAAAAGGCCAATCTGTGGCCTCCATTAAACAGATCGCTTTATCCCTTCATGAAGTCTTGGCTCATGTTTGGCGGATTGGGAGTTATAATCACTACACCTTCTGCTATACTTGGATTTCGGGAGATTCAGCACCAATATACTCAGCTGGAGTATAGGGGATCCGTTACATGATCTATTTGCCTTACAGAAATATCATACTTCTATAATACTTGCTGCCCCTATGCAGAATTAAACAACTTCACTTATTCATATTATTTAATTTTCAAGGATTACCTTTAGATTGTAAGCTCATGGGCTATCAAGCAAAGTACTCTGTATAAAGGATCTTCAGAGACTATATCTCATGTTCAGGGCTCTCGTTACTGTTTGTATTGGTCTGTTTATATTGTATAGTCTTTTTAAATTGTACAGTGGTTAATCTGCAGTGGTTCTGGGGATTATAGTGTCCCTTTAATGTGAGGTAAATTAGATCTTAGTGCAACAAATAATATACTAGATTGACTACTTACAACCAGATGAGGATGATGATGGGCACTGGTCTGGTGCAGAACAGACTTTCTGACGGCTGTTTGTAACTGTTGTCACAAAAGTCAATGTTCTGGCGGAACGTGAAGCAGCTCCATTTTTTGGGCCCCTTGCACAGCTCAAAGTCTGGGCCCCCAGGGCCTGATGGTGAGTGTGCCCATAAGGCCCACCCATAAGCCCACCTACATGTTCCACCCATGAGTTCACTCACAGGGAGTGGATTGAGTAAGGGATGTGTTACGTGTTAGTGTAGAGGATCTAAAGTGTGTGCCTATGGAATGTAGTGTATAGGGATACCAGTTTGTGTAGGTGATGCAGTTTGTGTAAAACCAAGAAAAAAGTATATACACTAGAGGTGAAAAAAAACGTATAACTGGAAGTGATCCCAGATGTACTTCACAGCCACCTAAGAAAATATACACATATACAAAGAAGTGGAAATCACCCAGAATAAGTTTGAATGTAATATATAATATAGAATGACCTGTATTTAAGTAGACTCTCCAGGCATATGCTCTGTATAAACAAATCAGATAGCTAACATAGCGTAAAATAGTATATTATAAGGATGTGAATAAATGTGATATGAATGCACTCACAAACGGATGAGAGAATCAGGCCTTTCACTCACTCAGGGGTACTGTGATGAATATCAGATGTAATATCTTCCAACCAGATATGTAAGATAAGAAAATCAAATATAGTGAAGTACGTTTAAAATAATATATAACACATTTATTGGTCGCACTTACACTTTAGTATAAAAACAGCGTGTCTCCAAATAATTATGGACTCCTGGATAGACGTTCTTCCAAAGTATACACAGTAGGAGTCTGGGAGAAGCGATTAGAGAACAGCAGAACATAAAATAAACACACATAAATAAAAAAAGTTCACAAGGAATAAATCCAACGCGTTTCGTCCGGTAAGATGCTGGACTTCTTCAGGGATGTCTTGGGGTTCGTCCTTGTGAGTTTTTATAGCTTGTATAATCTCCAAATCATCCGGACAGCTGATAACTCCGCATGCGTTCCAGTCGTGGAACGCAAAAGAAGCGCCGAATGTCCGGAATTCTTGATTAGTAGTTCCGGGTTAAAGGACGCATGCGCGTATCACGCGCATGCGTGAACAAAGAGTACCGCAACCTGAGAGGGACACAAAACATATGGCGAAAGCGCCTGAAATTCTGCTTAATCGAAAAAGCCAAATTGGTGTGATAACACTAGAACCACCAATGTTTATTAAGGGACAAAGATATAAGAAATAAATATATATAAATATATATATATATTATGAATGTAAGGGATACAGAACGGAGCTACTAAATAGCTAAATTAAAAAATCTATTAAAATAATTTAATTAATTAAATAAAATGGGAATGTTATAAAGTAGACTCTCTGATTCATTATACATATGGTGGTCTGATGTATCCTACCAAGAAACTGTATATTATGTAGCCATATATATCCATTTATTATGTATAGAATATAATTACCTAACCACACAATAAAAAAGTGATAACCATTAAAGCCCAACATATTCATGTAAACATGATCTATTTGTTATACATACGTAAATATACATACGTAACTCATTATGAGAAACACAAAGAAACCAGAGTTATTTAAATGAGACCTAATAGGTAAATTTCTTGATTTAATCCCAAATCCAAAGTTTTGAGGTTGAAAATCCACGAGGCTTTCTTTTTAACTAACTCCTGCATTTTGTCTCCTCCCCTCCATCCCAACTGTACAGAGTCAATTCCAAAAGCTTGGAAAGTATTCCAACAAAACAAAGGGCATGAATTGCAGTGTTTTGGTACACTGTGATCAAGCCTATTTTTCTTTATATTATTGAAATGTTCCAAGATTCTAGTATGCAGTTTTCTGGATGTTCGGCCCACGTATTGGGCCCCACAGCCACATTGCAACAAATAAATAACAAAGGAAGAAGAGCAATGAACATGTTTTTTAATAATATAAGTTTTTTAGGATAAGTACCCACAAAATCCTTAATTTTCCTTTTTTGGTGTCTGCAAGTTGAACAATGGCCACAGCTGTAGATGCCCTGTATCTGGTTTTTAAAAAAATTATTGCCGGGAGGTGTAATAGGTAGTAAACTGGGTGCCAATTTGTTTTTTAGATTAGTAGATTTTTTATAGATGACCATTGGAAAATCAGGTAGCATGTGTTTTAAGATATCATCTCTTTTCAAGATGTACCAATGTCTTTTGAGTACTTTTTCTATCTGTTTTGCTTGAGAGTTGAATTGGGTTATGAAGGCAAATTCAAATCTATTATTCATATCTTTATTTTTGTTTTGTTTTTATTATTATGTGTGAATCTATTTTTATTTTTTTGTTGTCGAACTGTTATATGGTCATCTTCCTTTTTATTTTTATCCTTCAGAAACACTGCTCTATCAGTGTTTAGTATCTCAATTTCTGTCTTTTCCATATTTTTAATGTCATAGCCCTTATCTGCGTATCTTTGTTTTATAATTGTGGATTGTTCCAGGAAAACCTGGTTATCTGTGCAATTTCTTCTAAGTCTAGTTAACTGACTTTTGGGAATGTTTGAGAGCCAAGGACGATGGTGACTGCTTGAATATTCTATAGCTGTATTACAGTCAGTGGGCTTAAAATAGGTTTTTGTTTTTAACTGATTTTGTTCTACGTATATGGTTAAATCCAGAAAGTTTATGGTGGAAATGTTAGACTCGTAAGTGAATTTTAAGTTATAATCATTATTGTTGACTTGACTCAAAAATGAATCTAGATCTTTTTTAGTACCATCCCAGATGATTAGCACATCGTCGATGAAGCGTCGCCATAAGACCAAACAGCCCCCGTTTTGATAGCCCAATCTGATGTGCTGCTGTTCCCAATGGGACACATACAGATTTGCAAAACTGGGGGCAAATTTAGTACCCATGGCGACGCCACATCTCTGGAGAAAAAATTGTTCATTGAACCAAAAAAAGTTCCTGGTAAGAACGAATTGAATACAATTAATCAAAAAATTGATCTGGGTGTCCTGTAAATCTTGTTGCAGCTTAAGTATATCTTGAATACAGGCAATGCCTTTCAAATGCGGAATATTTGAATATAAAGCAGTAATGTCCGCAGTAGCTAGAATATATGAAGACTTCCATTGTATTGATTGTAACTCCTGTAAAATATGTTTTGTGTCTTTGATGAAGGTATTTTGTAGAGGCACATATGGCTGTAAGAAAAAATCCACATATTCAGATAAATTACAGGATAAGGAGTTAATTCCACTAATAATGGGGCGGCCGGGGGGTTGTTCTATATTCTTGTGGATCTTTGGTAGGAAATAAAAGACTGCCACTTTACAGTTAGGGTTGTAAATGAATTTAAATTCATCTTGGTTAATCACCTGTTTTTTCCAAACCAGTTGTTAATAATGTATTTAATTCTACCAAAAATTCACAAGTAGGGTTTTTTTTCCAAAATTTGATATGTATTTGAGTCATTCAAAATGTTATAGGCCTTCTGTAAATAATAAGATTTGTTCATAATCACAATTCCACCTCCCTTATCAGCCTCCTTTATAACTAGGTTGTGATTTTCTGTTAAAGATTTTAATGCAGCTTTTTCTATGCGAGTGAGATTTGGTTTAAATTTGAGGTCAGCGATTTTATTGAGATCCTCTTGGACTAGATCGTTAAATACTTCTAAAAATTTACTTTTAGCTGCCCAAGGGAAAAAGTTGGATTTAGGTTTTAAGGAAGTATGTATAAATGTTGGTTTATCATTTGTAGTCTCATTATCATTATTAATTTTATAACAGGACAGGAGGCTTCATATTTTGCATAATCTTTCTTTACTAAAACTCCAGCAGCACAGGTTTAACAATAAAGTTTAGTGAAAAAAACATTGCCATAGGGTATAAAAGGCCCTTCCTCTTGCATCATTTCCTTTTTCTTTGCTGCTCCAGTCAGACAGGTCAGAGTATTTTATTCTCTGGTATTTAATTTACATTTACACTGTCAGAGTTTCCTTTCTCTGCTCATTCTTACTACTGAATTTACATTTACTCTGTCAGAGTGTCCTTTCTCTGCTCATACTTAATATTGAATTTACATTTACACTGTCAGGGCTTCTTTTTCTCTGCTCATTCTTACTACTGAATTTACATTTACACTGTCAGAGCTTCCTTTCTCTGCTCATTCTTACTATGGAATTTACATTTACTCTGTCAGAGCTTCCTTTCTCTGCTCATTCTTACTATGGAATCTACATTTACTCTGTCAGAGCTGCCTTTCTCTGCTCATACTTACTACTGAATTTACATTTACACTGTCAGAGCTTCCTTACTCTGCTCATACTTACTGTTGAATTTACATTTACTCTGTCAGAGCTTCCTTTCTCTGCTCATTCTTACTATGGAATTTACATTTACTCTGTCAGAATCTTGTATTCTCTGCCCATTCTTACTATGGTTTTACATTCACACTGTGTTTGATGGATTGTCTCTATATTTGATTATCACTATTTATTTTCTTAAATTTTTCCCTTTCTCCCCTATATCCCCACCTATACTACCTTTGCTTCCCTCTCACTATCTCCCTGTCATTCATTTCGCGATCGCGGCAAGTTACCACGATCGCGCTTATGAAACCAGGGACTGGGGCATTGGTTAGGGTCAGCAGGAGGGGGAGTGTGGGAATCCGCGTTACCGGCATTAAGATTTGCACGCGAACGGCGGCCATTTTGGGTATCGCAGACCGCGAGATCCAGGTCCGCCAGCCACCTTCCCAGACCGTGATTCACACGGTCTGGAATGCTCTCATTTCTCCTACAGGGTTTTTCAATATATATATGTGTGTGTGTATATATATATGCATTAGGTTAGCTCAATGGGCTAATACACTAGCAGTACACTGTCCATATCTTATGGTTCACAGGTTCTATCCCCACTGAAGTAGATAAAATAGGAATCACCTATTTGGGTAACCACAGAATGTGTTCACGGTTTTATATCTTGTGATCTATTAATTTCTGTGTATTTTTCGTATCCACGCTGGCGGGCCGCAACTGCTAGCCGTGCTGTCGTTTTGGCGCGAACGGCGGCCATCTTAGATCTCGCACCTGCGAGACCCACGACTGCCATTTGCGCCCCTAGCGGTTATGACTCACACGTTGGATATGTATAGTTAAGTATTTCCATTAAACAATAATTTACTGTGGAACATTGCTGATAACAAACTGCACTGTACATTAGCCATTACACTGCTGCAGAGTGTCTATACAGAGGTGACCCCTCCCAGTTGGGGGTGAACCCCACTCACGCTCCTGCCAATACCATAACAGGTGTGACCCCCTATGCTGGGTGACCCCCAAGCGGAGCCATACAGCACTCGGTGCAGGATTTATTCAGGGGTGACCCCCCTTTCAGATGGGGTGACCCCCCTCAGGCTCAAAGAGACACAGTGCACGCAGGTTCAACATCCTGCCATACACTAACAAGATGACTCTATGCAGTGAATATTGGACACCCACACTACGACTGGGGTGATCCACGAACCTCCTTACCAAGGAATGAGGAAATTGCAAATGTACAGGCCCCACAATTCATATATTGTTGGGTGAACCCCAAACCAAACAGGCCCTCCACCCTTGACGGGTGCGGCCCACTTATACGACCGCTCATCCCGGTCGCACAGAGGGTGACCCCCTCTTCAGGCCACTCGACCCCATGCGACCTGAGGGTCTCGGGTCAGATAACACTGGGTGACCCCCAGTCATTAGTGGAAGCCGACTGTACTACTACTCACGTACTTCAGTACCTGACATTCTCCTGTCTTTCACAGAGAGGAATACTCCACTACTTCATGTTGAGTGACTCACCACAATCACCACCATCTGACTTCCAGTCAATGATAAATTCGGCGGTGGCTGCTTCAGTGGAGAAGGCTATTGCCACTGGTGCAGATCCCGAAAACAGACACCGACACCGCAACGGCCACTGAAACGGAAGACACTGACTTCCTTACAGAAGTCCCCAGATTAAAACTATCCAAACGTTATTTTCTGTGCACTTTATTATTGGGGCGACCCCCCTTACTACTGGGGTGACCCCCACACTCAAAGATGTGCATTTACCAACGGATTACTGTGCACTTTTTTATTGGGGTGACCCCTTTATAGGAGGCGACCCCCACAGGCTCAAGTGTCACAGTACAAGCAGGCTCATCCCCTGCTATATCATTAAGAGTCACAGTGCAAGCAGGCTCATCCCCTGCTACATCATTAAGAGTCACAGTGCAAGCAGGCTCATCCCCTGCTATACAATTAAGAGTCACAGTACAAGCAGGCTCACCCCCTGCTATATCATTAAGAGTCACAGTGCAAGCAGGCTCATCCCCTGCTATATCATTAAGAGTCACAGTGCAAGCAGGCTCATCCCCTGCTATACAATTAAGAGTCACAGTACAAGCAGGCTCACCCCCTGCTATATCATTAAGAGTCACAGTGCAAGCAGGTTCATCCCCTGCTATATCATTAAGAGTCACAGTGCAAGCAGGCTCATCCCCTGCTATATCATTAAGAGTCGCAGTGCACGCAGGCTCACCCCCTGCTATATCATATGTATATATGACTCTATGCATGGTACCCAGAATACGACTAGGGTGATCCACATACTCCTCACTGAGGAAGGGGAAAAATTTTGCAGTAATCAGACTCCAACACTCGTCTGCGGACTTCTGTGCACTTTATTATTGGGATGAACCCCTTTACTACTGGGGTTATTCCCCCACTCGCAGATGCGCATTCCACATGGAACTATGGCCGGAGGTGCTCTAGGTGTCCTAACACATTTACTCATGTACCTATTCCATATATATATATATATAGATATATATACTCAACAGACGGAAAGGTCAACAGACGACCTCTCACTCAAGACTTTCAGCCTAGGTTAATTGCAGTGGCAACCTCAATGCAGACAACAATCCCCGATAGGCTGGGTCAGGGTCTTGCATAGACTGTGAACCATGGTACCCCATCTGCCTATGAATTCATGAGCTACTAGGCCCGGGGCCAAGCACCCATATACAAAGGACAAGTGCAAGTATTCCATCACGGACTCTCCAAATAATTACATCAAGCCTGGGAACAGAACCTCGATGTGCCGGAAAGTTATCCAAACAACATATTAAGGAAATCTCCGGAGACTCCACGGATTTGACCGCTACACGGTCAGACAACACACAGAGATCGACGAAATGGGGGTTGCCAGGCCTTCATCCACGATCTATACAATTGTAGCCAAAAAACCTAGGACAAGGAGACTGTGTGTTCGACTCCGGGTCGCACGCCCTCACTCACTTCACCCCAACAACAGAACATTACTGAGAAACAGCTATACTCTTACATTTCTCCGGTTTCAACGCTCTCATGGTGTAACCATGGGCAGCGGTCTACCTTATTATGAAATAAGGAAGCTACCTCTACTTGAGTAGAGAGGCTAGAATACTCCGGATGGCCGAAGGATAGGACACAGGATTCCTCTATACTCCTGGGCTGAACGACCCAGTAGGGTAACTTAGCTCAATGAACTAATGCTTAATCTGGATACCTGGTTGACCATTGGGGGTCGAAGTCCACATCTTCCAGTACCACCCCTCTATGGGTACTGGAGGACCACAAATCTCACATATGAGGAAACTTACTTATTTCCAAGAAGCGCTGGGCATTCGCTCCAGACGTCACTGATTAACTCAGGGATAATTTTATGCTCACAGTAGTCGGGAGACTACCATTCTGGCACCATCCTACAGCTTCCCCACACCTAGGTGGGTTCAATCATTAGGATTGGACGGACACATACCCGTCCAGGATAGTCACACCAGGGACCCATTTGTCCATTTTGTTTTTTCATCGACGGGACCAAACAAATCAATTCACATGTCTATCATTAAGGTACGACCCATGGTACCCAAGAATCCTTTATAACCGGTCATGGCGCCCTTTGCCACAAGGGAATCCACTACCTCACCTATCTAGACTACAAGAAGTTACTTACTACACACGTAATCGACAATCAGTCTCTAGGGCTGGAAGGCTCGCTGCACATACCCCTACCAGAGAACCATGATCTGGAGAAAAGACGGCCGGCGTCGAGATTACCGACAACCTACAGCTAGCCTGGGACAGATCCGATAGTTGTATTCTACTACATTTGGACAATATCGCGGCAACTGACTACACAAAACACCTGGACGGAGTCTGGTATCGGACTCTAATAATATCGGAGGACATTTACCATTTCTAAATTACACGCAAGGTTACCCTACGACTAGGGTTCCCTCAGAAGATTACCTGTTTCGTGACAACGGGACTCCTTGGTCACCATCGCATGACGGAGATCTGGGTGACACGCAACTCGCCACTACAGCAGAATCGAAGGGGCTCCTGATCCTATTGACTCCATTCTGGGCTATCCACTGCCCTTCCACTGTCTCCCTTTTACGGACAACCCACAAGATACCATCGGAGACTTTGGCGGCTCATGTTCCACGACAGGACTTTTCGTATTCTGCGAGGCGTCATACGCTCCAGAACCAGTATCGGAATACACTCGGTTATGGGTCTTAGTCGTGGTTCTCTCTATTCCTACGGGTTTGTCCTATGGATTTGGATATTCACTTCAACTAACCCTTGAGGAATCTCACAATCGAGACAGCCTCTCTCTCTCCCTTTGTATACTATACCTTTCACACCAGTTATAGCCACCACCTTACCGAGTGGGCACGTTGACCATTGCTCATATGGTTGCGGTGATCAATTGGTTATCATTCATTCGGGTCATGGATGCGTCTTAGACATCCACGACGCATCTTCCTTCGCCGATGTTCATTGGCCGGGTCACGAGAAGAGAATTTCAGGGTGTTCTACTTCCTCGGACTCTTCACACATCCTGTGTTGTTCCATAGCGTTAAAAATGCAAAATATGAAGCCTCCTGTCCTGTTATAAAATTGTAGATTATGCTAGCGCAGTGTACCTATAATCTTAATTTATTAAGAAAAGGAGGCGAGTATTTTCCCACCCTGCTTTTTCCCTCCCTAATTACCATTCCTTGGGTTGTACTTCAATAAAAGATTTGAATTCAGGGGGTGTGGTTATCTCCTTATTACGTGGTTTATTTCATATCACATCTTGAAATTACGACTGCTATCTGTTATGATTTCCTAATACATACAATTTGACTATATTAATGTCTCTATCATAGCTACCTATTTCGGTTAAAATATTCTTCTCTCATCTGATAAATTCCTTTTACGTAAAGTACTACGGAATAAACTGGCGTTTTATAAACGGTAATATTGATTATGCTAATAATAATAATAATGAGGACAAACAGTTCATTTCCAAATCCCTTTCACGTCTTTTGTTTCTTTTCAGTTTGATTCTTCTTCATGGATCAATACATGGGATCGTCTTCGCACTCTACGACAATCTTCCAGTCGGGATTTGGATCATTTACAGTCTGATTCTTCGTCGTTATCATTATTTATTGTAATAGCAGGATATGTTTATGATTATCTCGCACCAAAGAAAGAGGAAATGATGCAAGAGGAAGGGCCTTTTATACCCTATGGCAATGTTTTTTTCACTAAACTTTATTGTTAAACCTGTGCTGCTGGAGTTTTAGTAAAGAAAGATTATGCAAAATACTCGCCTCCTGTCCTTAATACAATTAAGATTATAGGTACACTGCGCTAGCATAATCTACAATTGTGTCAATAGGATTGGTATCATCTGGTTCATTATTAGTTGTGTTTAGATCTTTTCCTTTAAAAAATATTTTTAATGTTAATTTCCTCAAGAATTTTTGATTGTCTAAATAAAGGTTGAAAGGTTGAAAGGATTGCAGTTGGAAGCAGGGGCAAAATGTAAACCCTTCTTCAACAATAACAATTCTTGTGGGGATAGGACTGTATCTGATAAATTGTAGATTATGCTAGCTTTAGTGTACCTATAATCTTAATTTTATTAATGACAGGAGGCGAGTATTTGCTTAAGTCTCTCTTTACTAGAACTCCACAGCAGCACAGAAAAACAACCAATCAGAAAAAAGTTAGGTACTATAAAACTCCCCTCCCCATGCATCATTTCCTCTTTCAAGCTGCGACAAAACAGAATAAAAGGCAGAGAACATCATGGGGAAGAAACAAAGTCCTAGATACGATGAATATAATGATGTCCACCATCCGAGAGTAACCGTCAAACTAGATAGATAGTGGTGATGGACTGTAAACTGAAACGAGAGAAAAACAGAATCGAACAGGTTGATTATCCAATGAAATGTACTCTGAATAAACATGTAGGTACCCAATGTAGCAACCAAAATGAACCTTAATATGTAGATATCCCAACCGTACTTATGAAAAAACACAGACATAAGGAACAAGCAACAGGTAGCAGAGACAACAAACAGAGTTGCATACGTACCTGATAATCTAAACTATAACATTAAACAAGGGAGGGACAAGAATGGGTGGGAAATACTCGCCTCCTGTCATTAATAAAATTAAGATTATAGGTACACTAACGCTAGCATAATCTACAATTTTATAACATGACAGGAGGCTTCTTATTTGCTGTTTCAACGCTCAGTTCACCAATCCAACGCTGTTTGTGTCGCTGGTACCTATGTCAGGAGATATCACAATAATCCTAATTGGACTTACCAACTGCTACAAACGACAGAAGACGGATCAATGAAGATGCCATCCACTGATAGATCCATTGTACATGGTGTTGTAACCTGTTTCCTAGCAGTCGGTCCATGAGCTGGCAAGCTGACCTATCAGCCAGTTTCCTGTAGTTGTAAAATATCGAAGGTCATTTTCGGACTTAGGGCCGCGAGAAGAAACTGCCACCATGTCTCACTTGATCCGTAAGGTGGTACCTCCGATCGTGCCAGGGTCATCCGGAGATGTGGCCTTGCAGGGAGATCTCCAATCTCAAGGAATGCGCCTAAGTCCACCACCAATATCGCAATACAACCGAGTAGAATCTTTCGTTCCCTCCTGGTCTACCCGGTGAGATGTCTCATCCGAGAATGAATGTATAATGCAGGCAAAGGTGTGGTCAAACTAGCCATATCCGAAGTGAATCCAATATTCCAAATGGACTTTGTAATCCCCGGCTGCAGTAAGGAAAAGACTCCAAAAGGACGTCTATTCAGGGTTCCGAACTGAAATTGTATGGAGGAACGGTGGTCGACTATTCTGGGAATAGTGAATCCCAGAAAATTACAAAGGGATGGGAAGCGTAAACCTGAGTGTAGAGTTCCATCCAGAGATGTCATCGTCTAAGAGCGAAAGATGTACAGATCCAATGTGATTGGGACCTGTAAACCACAAAGAGTCCTCACGTGCTGTAGTGAGCAAGCGAAA
This sequence comes from Pelobates fuscus, assembly GCF_036172605.1. NCBI lineage: Eukaryota > Metazoa > Chordata > Amphibia > Anura > Pelobatidae > Pelobates > Pelobates fuscus. Next base: position 144,007,545 of record NC_086317.1, read on the forward strand.
TACTCCGATTACCGTAGCACGATCTTGATCCATGCCTGCCCTGTCAAAATTTGTGTAGGGGTTCCTGGTATACACGCCCCTACAAGATAGGGTAAAATACAGTGAGACCCTTAGGTCCCTGTACCCCTGACTGTCCAGACACGTAACTTCCCAGAGTAGACCCAGGTCAAGGGACCCAGGAATGTGAGTTTAATAATCGAATTCAAAGTCTCCCTATAGAGGAATACCTCCCTTCTTAGCTTGGAGTCCCGCGAACACATAGCGTTCTCCAATGCGCAGGCATGGTGTAAAGTCCTTCCGTCCAAGACAGGTGACACCCGAGAGCAGACAGCGAAAAAGGAAGGGTCTAGCATCAGCCGTCCGACATGTGGTGTCCTGCTAGAGAATGTCGGCAGCCCCATCTGAGTCTGCTACCATCCTGAGCCGTACTCCAGCGGTATGACGTGACCCGATATTGATGTCCGTGTAGGAGTCGGGGCACACCAAGCACCTCCATAGAGTCTCGTAGGTCTCTTTAATGGTAGTTGAAAAGTGGGAAGCGCGACTCCAAAACAAAAGGTTCTCATGAGGGACATAGAGTATAGACGGAGGGTCCCCCATCTCCGAACCCTGAACACCAGGTAAGTGCTCTGAGGGGGTGGTGCAGTCCTTCCATATAATCCCAAGATCATAATGACCGGGGGACTGAAGACAACCGGGGTTTCCGGTCTTACCATGCAATCCATGCGTACGGTTTACCTTCAGACCGGGTAGTAGGTCTTTCCTAGTCTTGTTACCCGAGCAAGGCAGTGCCTGTTTGCTCCATGAAGGTCTCCATATCTCATGTCATCTTGATATGGGAGAAACTGAGTATGTTCGCAATGACCTGGATATCCGAAACAGAAAGCAATTCTCCATTTATATGGTGCAGAATATACCAAAACCTGCACCCCAGGAGTGTGTGTAAATAAGTGGGATTCTCCTCCCGTTATACCTCTGAGTATTTCCCGCGAGTGGTACAGTGGTTCGGATCCAGCAGATCCATTACAGGAGATAAAACAGAGGGATCCATTCAAAAAATGTATATCTTGCATGACCAGGCAGGCCTCTAGAACGAAATCAGTGGCACGGACGTCAGATCTAATTGAATGCAGGAGGGACGCCCCTCTAAGCAGTCCTCAAAGTCTTGCCTAGGTACAAGCCTGTGTAAAGAACAAATGGACGGCATCGTAGAGCGTCGAGTGTATGAGAGAGCTGCGCTCTCCAATAATGTGATTGAATTCCGTGGTAGCGTCTGGCTGATAGCCTGAGAGGGCCGCACCCGTTAATAACCAAACAGTAGAGTCTACATCTGGGACCGGTTCTCTCTATGAGAATGTGGCACTCCAAACATATCCTCTGTATCCAGCCCAGTATCCGGTTGAGGTTGAGGGAGGGCTGTGCCCTCTAATAACAAATCAGTGTCCAGTTCTGTATATGAGATGGGTTCGCACTCTGTTCCTGAAAACCAAATATTCTCGGATCGAGGTGATGGAGGGCCGCACCCTCCTGCGAACCAAACCAGAGTCCCTTAGAGACCCAGGGCGACCAACTGCAGGGTACACCAATGACTAATATCAGCATAAGGCTGAGGGCAACCTTTGGAAACAATGATGGAAAACTACCAACTGACCGCCCGGATCCCGTGCGTGCGCGCGGGATCCAGGATGACCGTTGGTAGCCTGAGGAAAGCTGGAGACGTTCTCCGCAATCCACGAGCACCCGGGAGGTCGAGGAGGTCAAGTCAGGCCTCTCGACGACCCGAGTGAAAGGAAAAAGAAGGCACGAAAACAAAAACAATAATAAACCTAGATAAGAATGAATACGTAACTTCTATCCCGGATAGAAGGCAAATAGCCGGCCGGAAGTCAAGACAAGTAAGCCCCACTGAACAGAGCCAGGAGTTAACCTACGCAGGAATAACTACCGATATCTAAATGGGTACCGGGAGGTAGGTAGAGAGTTATTTGTTAAAGACAAGGAAACACCGCAGCATCCTGTAGGTGTCTGATTAGCGGTCCTTGCCTGTGTGAAGGTCTCCTTGGAGATGTGCCATCGCCGGTCTGGTGTAAACCGCGGATGTGTGCCCTGGTCTTCATAAGAAACCTTGCCCTTCAGGCATGAGGTTTAGGGCCTTCATCCTTCCCACCAAACTCAGATGGCCGTATACTGGTGTCCTCTCGGATAGTATTGTAGTGGTGCTTGCCTGGACACCTGCCCATCTCCATGTAACTGGTGGGTACTGGGTTTTCCTCAGTAATATTCTCCCAGGCCTGCGGCCAAAGGGGTTCGGCACCAATAGAGAAGGCCCGTCAGAAGGGCAGAGGCCCAGCAGGCCAAACGAATGGACACAGAATCGTTGGCTGGGTAAATAGGCACAGACATAGCAGGTCATTCAAATAGGCACATACATAGCAGGCCAATAAATGGGGCACAGACATAGCAGGCCAATCAATGGGGCACAGACAAAGCAGGCCAATCAATGGGGCACAGACAAAGCAGGCCATGTTAAAGGGCACAGGCCTAGCAGGCCATGTTAATGGGCACAGACATAGCAGGCCGTATTAATGGGCACAGACATAGCAGGCCGTTTTAATGGGCACAGACCTAGCAGGCCGTTTTAATGGGCACAGACATAGCAGGCCGTTTTAATGGGCACAGACAAAGCAGGCCGTTTTAATGGGCACAAACATAGCAGGCCGTATTAATGGGCACAGACATAGCAGGCCGTTTTAATGGGCACAGACCTAGACCTGATGCAGAGATAAATAGGGTACAATATAAACACAGTATAGTCTAAATTACCAAAAATCAAGCCATGTAAACTATCTCTAAAGACACAACATATAAAGATACTGCAGAATCTAAACTATGTGACTGTTTAACTAGACAGACCTGTCACTGGTGGAAATCAAAGGTACCTGCCGGCACCCTTGAGGGGAAGCCTGCCTCTGCCTTTAACGACTTCCCGGTGCACCTCTGACAGTGAAGTGAGGTGAGGAGGGGGTTTGGGGGGGGGGGAGCAGGTGTAATTGTTCTCAATTCCCCCGGTGGACACATGCGGTCCGCAGAAGGCAGCCACGTGTCGAGACTCCGGTCGGCGGTATCATTGCACCCGCGACCGGAAGAGGAAAAACCACAGGAGGTGGGGCAGCGTAGTGCTCCCTACTCCCCCGGCGGACATGCGGCCTGCGGATAAAGCCGGCCGCGGCAAGGCGGCCACGTGTGTGAGTGGATCCGGCCGCCCGGTACTCGCGTCCGACCGCGAGTTACCCTGGGCGCCGGCAGGCTCACACTGCAGCTCGGGGAGTCAGAGGAGGCAGCCAAACGGCTAGTCTCCTGACACCCCGAGCGGAGCGCCCATAGCCTGCGGAGGGCTAACAGGCAGGCGCTTGAGGGTGGGGGAAGGGTGAAAAAAGAAGGGGAAGCTGACTGCAAGGGAACCCCCATAAACCACCACCCTGAAAGGCACAAACCCCAAAGAAACAGGGGAAGCAAAGAGGAGGCAATAGGAAAGTTATACCAAACTGAAATAAATAAATAAAAATAAGATATAACTATATAATATAAAAAATAAATAGATAAATATAATATGACAACTAAATATAACAAAATATAACTAAATAATATATATATATAGATAAAATGGATAATATAAAAAAATAATACGACAACTAAATATAATAAATATAAATCATAAATATATCATAATAAAATCCCAAAGCCACCCACTAGAAGCAGGAGGCATAGGTACTCTGACCTGTACTGATGCAGAGCAGCAAAGAAAGAGGAAATGATGCATGGGTTTTATAGTACCTAACTTTTTTCTGATTGGTTGTTTTTCTGTGCTGCTGTGGAGTTCTAGTAAAGAGAGACTTAAGCAAATACGAAGCCTCCTGTCATGTTATAAAATTGAAAATGCCCTCTAAATGATTTAGTTTTGTCTGTATGAGAGATGTAGTGGAGAATCCTCCTCCTCCATCTCTAGGTGCGGTCTCTTTTTTATAGGAGATTTTAGATTTTGAAACCTGTTTTGTGTGTGTATTGAGTATTGAGTTTGGTCTGCTTTTTGGTCTCGCTCCTTGTCTAAAAAAACTTCTTGATTTCCTTTTGAGTATATAAGTTGGTTGGGAGAATGCCTAGATGAATAACCCTTAGATGTTTGTGGGTGGGATTTAGAATAATGTCCAGGGTTGGAGTGTTTTTTTTTTGTGTTCGGTCAGAAGAGTTGGAATAAAAATTAGAATTGGAGTTTGAAAATCGTCGTCCAAAGGATTTTTTGGGGCGTGAAACCGGGAATCTAGAAGTTATTGGATTTCGTGTAGAGTAATTATTTGACTGTCTAGAGTAATTTTTTGGTCTAGGCCAGTAGACCAATAGTGATATACAATAGTGAAGTGACAAATGTGTAAAACCAAGAAAAAAGTATATACACTAGAGGTGAAAAAAACGTATAACTGGAAGTGATCCCAGGTGTACTTCACAGCCACCTAAGAAAATATACACATATACAAAGAAGTGGAAATCACCCAGAATACGTTCGAATGTAATATATAAAATAGAATGACCTGTATTTAAGGAGACTCTCCAGGCATATGCTCTGTATAAACAAATCAGATAGCTAACATAGCGTAAACTAGTATATTATAAGGATGTGAATAAATGTGATATGAATGCACTCACAAACGGATGAGAGAATCAGTCCTTTCACCCACTCAGGGGTACTGTGATGAATATAAGATGTAATATCTTCCAACCAGATATGTAAGATAAGAAAATCAAATATAGTGAAGTACGTTTAAAATAATATATAACACATTTATTGGTCGCACTTACACTTAAGTAGTATAAAAACAGCGTGTCTCCAAATAATTATGGGCTCCTCGATAGACGTTCTTCCAAAGTATCCACAGTAGGAGTCTGGGAGCAGCGATTAGAGAACAGCAGAACATAAAATAAACACACATAAATAAAAAAAGTTCACAAGGAATAAATCCAACGCGTTTCGTCCGGTAAGATGCTGGACTTCTTCAGGGATGTCTTGGGGTTCGTCCTTGTGAGTTTTTATAGCTTGTATAATCTCCAAATCATCCGGACAGCTGATAACTCCGCATGCGTTCCAGTCGTGGAACGCAAAAGAAGCGCCGAATGTCCGGAATTCTTGATTAGTAGTTCCGGGTTAAAGGACGCATGCGCGTATCACGCGCATGCGTGAACAAAGAGTACCGCAACCTGAGAGGGACACAAAACATATGGCGAAAGCACCTGAAAGTCTGCTTAATCGAAAAAGCCAAATTGGTGTGATAACACTAGAACCACCAATGTTTATTAAGGGACAAAGATATAAGAAATAAATATATATAAAAAAAATATATATATTATGAATGTAAGGGATACAGAACGGAGCTACTAAATAGCTAAATTAAAAAATCTATTAAAATAATTTAATTAATTAAATAAAATGGGAATGTTATAAAGTAGACTCTCTGATCATATATATTATTTTAAACGTACTTACACTATATTTGATTTTCTTATCTTACATATCTGGTTGGAAGATATTACATCTTATATTCATCACAGTACCCCTGAGTGGGTGAAAGGCCTGATTCTCTCATCCGTTTGTGAGTGCATTCATATCACATTTATTCACATCCTTATAATATACTAGTTTACGCTATGTTAGCTATCTGATTTGTTTATACAGAGCATATGCCTGGAGAGTCTACTTAAATACAGGTCATTCTATTTTATATATTACATTCGAACGTATTCTGGGTGATTTCCACTTCTTTGTATAGATGCAGTTTGTGTGTGTGTAGTGGATGCAGTGTGTTTTTGTGTAAGGGATAGAAAGCAGTCTTTGTTTGTGTGTAAGGGATGTATTGTGTGTTTCTGGTTGTGTTTAAGGGATTCATTATATGAATCTGTGTTTGTATGTGTAAGGGATTCAAGGTGTGTTTCTGTGTATATAAGTGATACAGTGTGTGTGTCTGTAAGGGGTGCATTGAGTGTGTGTAAAGGGTGCATTGAGTGTGTGTAAGAGATGCATTGTGTTTCAGTGTGTGTTTCTGTGTGTGTAATTGATGCATTGTGTGTTTCTGTGTGTAAGGGAAGCATGGTGTGTTTCTGTATGTGTGGGGATGCATTGTGTGTTTCTGTGTGTGTAGGGATGCATTGTGTGTTTCTGTGTATGTATAGGGATGCATTGTGTTTCTGTGTATGTGTGCAAGGGATGCATTGTGTGTGTGTGTAATGGATGCATTGTGTGTTTCTCTGTGTGTAAGGGAAGCATGGTGTGTTTCTGTGTGTGTAGGGATGCATTGTGTGTTTCTGTGTATGTATAGGGATGCATTGTGTGTGTGTAGTGTGACATAGAGAGTTTGTGGGGTAGGATAGGGGCTGAGTCCTACCAGACCCTTTTTGCTTCACTTTCCCTCCTTCCTCAGCCTCTCTCCCCTCTTGTCCCTTAGAGCTCTCCTCTCCTGCCCCTTAGTGCTCTACCCTGTCCCACTGTTCCTTAGTGATCTTCCCTGTCCCTTAGTGATCTCACTGCCGACTTTCCCTTAGAGCTCTCCCCTGTTCATTATTGGTCTCTTCTCCTTACCCCCCCCCTTTCGCATAGCGCTCTCCCCTGCCCCACTGTCCCTTAGTGATCTCCCCTGTTCCTTAGTGCTCTCTCCTCCTGTTCCTTACTGCTGTATCCTGCCTCACTATCCCTTATTGCTCAGCCCTGTCCCCAATCCCTTAGAGCTCTCCCCTTCCATCCCTTAGAACTCTCCCATGTCCGTTATTGATCTCTTCTATGCCACCCCATCCCTTATTGGTCTCTATCATGCCCCCCCAAGTGATCTCCCTGCCACATTTCCTGTAGTGCTCTCCCCTCCTGTCCCTAAGAGCTCTCTCCTACCCCCGTCCCTTAGAGCTCTCCCCTGTCCCTTAGTGGTTTCTACTCCCCCCCCATAGTGGTCTCTCCTCTCCCCCCTTAGTGGTCTCTTCACCCCCCCCTTCATGGTCTCTCTCCCCCCCCGTCTCACTCTCCCCCCCCTCCCTTCATGTTCTCTTCACCCCCATTCATGGTCTCTCTTCCCCCCCCCCCTTGTCTCGCTCTCCCCCGCCTCCCTTCATGGTCTTTCTCTACCCCTCCATTCATTGTCTCTCTCTTCCCCCCTCCCTCTCTCTTCTCTCTCTTCCCTCCTCCCTCTCCCCCCCTCGCTCTCTTGTCTAGCTCTTTCTCCCACCCCTCTTGTCTAGCTCTCTCTCTGGGACACACATACAGACACATAGTCACACACTGACACACATGCAAACAGATACACATGCAGACATACAGATACCCATACAGACAAACAGATACACATACAGATCCACATGCAGACAGATACACAGACAAAGAGATACACATAGAGACACACAGATACAGACATTAACACACACACGGGGGAGAGAGAGCTAGACACACTCTCTTGTCTAGCTCTCTCTCCCCCCCCTTCTCCTCACCACCCCTCCCCTACCTCTAGTGTAGCATGGCCGAGCTCCATCTGATCCGCGGTATAGGAGCTCCTGTTTCCTGTACTCGGCCGGACTGACAGGAAGTGCTCAGTGAGTGAGCACTTCCTGTCATTCTGGGCAGGTACAGGAAACGGATACTCCTGTACCACGGACCGGAGCAGAGCTCGGCCACGGTATACTGAGGGAATGACAGAAGAGAGCGCTTTGCTCTTTTCTTGTGCGCCCGGTCCGGGCAGAGCTGCAGCCGCCTGAGGCTCTCTACAGAGTGCTCAGGCAGCTGCAGCATGACGGGCCGGTGCTCCTGGCGGTGCCCCTTCCTAAGTCGCCTATAGGAAGCGTCGGCCCTGCATACACAGACACAGATACACATACAGATATACATACAGACACATATACAGACAAACATATACACATACAGACACAAAGACACGGATATGGATACACAGACACACATATAGACATGCATGCAGATACACAGACACACTTAATGACAAACATTCAGATACACAGAATGATACACATACAGATATAAACAGTGACACATATACAGATACATAGGGGCACACACTGACACACATGCAGACAAACAGATGCACATACAGACATACAAGCACACATACAGAAACATAGGCATACAAACAGATACACATACAGACAAAAAGCACACAGACACACGTGTTGACACACAGACACACATACAAACAGATACACATATAGACACACAGACACACTTAATAACAAACATTCAGATAAACAGAATGGCATGCATACAGATATAAACTGTGACACACATACAGACACATAGGGTCACACACTGACACACATGCAAACAGATACACATGCAGACATACAGATACCCATACAGACAAACAGATACACATGCAGACAGATACACATACAGGCAAAGAGATACACATAGAGACACACAGATACAGACATTAACACACACACAGACACATACATACAAACACACAGATACAGACATTAACACACACATACACACATACAGACACACACACACTGTTAAAAAGTTTAGTCACCCTCCTGTTTCCTACCTTTAGGTGCAAGAGGGTGAGTGGCTGCCTCTGGCTGATGGGAGTCCAGTGGCTGCCTCTGGCTGATGGGAGTCAGAGCTCCCACTCTGACTTCTTCCTCTCCTCCCTGGCGTTCTTCTCCCGCGTGACTCTGTTAGCAGTGAGGAAGTGATAGCTTCCTTGCAGCGTTTTCACATCATCACTGGGGCCCGGTCACGCTCATAAAGCGCTTCAGCGCTGACCGGCCCCAGGAAATTAATTGCCATCGGGTTACACCCCTTCAATGCGGCCCCGGTAATTGCTCTGCATGGTCAGGGGCGCACCACAATGCCCTGCCGACCCCTGCGACTGGCCCCGGGAGTTACGCGCCCGGTTGCAGCTGCGACCCCTGTGACCGCGGTAGTTCTGCCACTGAATGCAAGTAATATTAATAACAGATTGTAATGTACCGTTTTGCACACCAGAAGTTAAAAACCATTTAGGCAATATTCCCCTTTCAGATGAACAGGCAGCTACTGCAAGCACCAATATCCTGAACTGCAAACTACACAAATCCTCCAACTCCCAAACAGTAAAAACACGAACACTGGAAACAGCCGAAGAGGAAAAGCATACAATCAGCTTACACTCCTGGCAATCAGTATACAATCCAATTCCCCCAATAACGAGACGACACTTCGTTTTGAGGATCAGGCAGTGCAACGGACCGTTTCAGCAGACAAAGGGGTTAAAATCCATTTAGGCGATAATTCCCTTTTCCAAACAGGCACAGCTACTGTAAAATCACCAAATATCACGAATTGATATAGGTGAATGCACCAAACTCCCGAACTGCATACAAGGGAATAAGGTAGCACTCCAAACTCCCGAACTGAAACCTCACGAATTGCTGCTAGCAGACGAACAGGAAAAGCTCCCAAGCGGCTTACACTCCTGGCAGTCAGTCCCTATCAGCATACAGTGAATCCCCCCAAGAACGAGACGAGGCTCCGTGTTGAGGGTCAAGCAGTGGTCTGTTTATTGAGGGCTACCTGCCCCTGTATTTATGCAGGTCTTCCACCTGGTGGACACTCCCCTAGGGGACCAGATGGAAGACTGTAACAACGGACAGACAAGTACCAATTACAGACATACAGCAGTAAAACATCTCCACAATGCATCCTGTTTCCTCCCCTCTGCCCTGGAGAAGTAATTCAATTATCTCCCAGGACAACGGAAAAACTCCATTACACACGTGGGGACACAAAGACAGACTATCACTTTAAAATACATAAAGACACATTTTATACTTAAAACACAGACATGTAATATATCCCCAGATAGCTCAGGTCTGAGTGCACATTATTAGGTGAATGGCACTCAGACCACACGAATACAGTTTAATTGCCATGGAGCCAAAGTCTTTAATTACACTAATATGCTCCATGGCATGGCTATCTGGGTTAAAACATTCCTCCAACACAAAATACCGAATTTGCATGCATTCATTTAATCCATACGAATTAGAACCAGGGGCTGGAGGTTCAGCGGTGCCTGCACGTAAAAGTGTCCGGGTTTGGTGCATGAAAGCCGGGCAGAAAAGCGCTGGCTGCCCGGGGAGCTCCAGAACACCACCACCTAGCGGCCGCTAAGTGTAACAGCGGCCACCCAGTAACCGCAGCTTCAGGGAGGTACATTGGCAGCACACTCCAGCTTCTGGGTGGCCAATTAACAGCGCCGGACGGCTTCCCACGGCTCTGGGGAGGTTGCAAACAGGCTGTTTGTTCGGTAGATAGAATCTACCGAACGGCTGTGCAGAAAGGGAGAAATAAATCCTTCTGCACAGTAAAATTAACCCTTTAGCTGCTGGTCCATAATCCAAAGGCAGCAGGCGGGCAACCAGGCTCCTCCAATGCAATGTGGTGAGGTTGGTCTCGTCACATCTCTCCCCCTTTCCAAACAGACTAACAGGGTACCTGACCTCCTGCCGGTCAGTGCCCTTGTTAGTCCAGCAGCCCACCCACAAAGCAGAAAAAACAGTACAGCCCACCCACAATAAATGGTTACTACACCTGGGTAGAGGAGAAACTTGTCCATGTCCAGGTGCCTCACCACGGCTGTGTGGGGGACTGGTAGGCTGCCTTGGTGGGTTGCTGAGTGGGCAGAGACCAGCGGTACTCTGTCCTGGTGCCAGTACTACCACCGGAGTAGTCTGGTTGGAGCCTGGTTGCTGGAAACTGACTGTCTCCCCCTTAGGTGCATAGCTCTGCTGCGGAAGGGGGAGACCGACTGTCTCCCCTTTGGCTAACCAGCCCTGTCGTGGGGGGGTAGGACCGTCCGTCCCTACCCCCTGTGTGGTAAGTGCAGAGACCACGGTCCCATCTGCATAGCTGTGGGGCTTACAGTCTCCCCCTGGTACATTAAGCTGTCGCTGGGGAGAGGGGGTAACAAGCTCCTCTCCCAATAGAACCCTCTGCCGCTGGGGAATGGAGACTGAGCTCTCTATTCCCTGCCCATTAATGATCCGCCGCTGGGGAGAGGTGGTAACAAGCTCCTCTCCCATACATACTTCCAGTCTTTGCGGAGGGAGACCAACTATCTCTCGTCCCAATACAGAGTCCTGCTGCTGATGAAAGGAGACTGGGCTCTCTATTCCCTGCTGGATACTCTGCCGCTGGGGAATGGAGACTGGGCTCCCAATTCCCGGCCCATCACACTGCCGCTGGAGAATGGAGACTGGGCTCCCAATTCCCGGCACATCACACTGCCGCTGGGGGATGGAGACTGGGCTCCCAATTCCCTGCAGGACCGGTGGAGAGACCTCGGTCCCATCTCCACCGGCCACCTGGGGTTCTTCCCAGTAAAACTTTACCATCTCGTCCCCTCTGAATGGGTCTGGCTCTGGGTCTGTCCTGCTGCTGTCCTGCTGAGCCTTCTCATAGTATTGGAACAGCTGCTGGTAGCCCTGTTCTAGCTCCATCTCCCGGGTCACCAGGTGGACCAGGTCTTGCTCAATTTCGTGAGTGTCGTCCCAGTCATACCTGCTGTCCCTCCACTCAAAGAGATCACTGAACCGGGATTGTGTAGGGCTCCCAAATTCGAGCTCTGAAAAAGACTGCCATAACAAGCCAGGACCATCAAACTCCTCTCCCTCTGGCTTGTCATGCTCGGCTGTCCAGGGTAGGTACTGTGCCCCATACCACCAGAGCGCCTGGTAGGCATCGTCCAGCCACATCTCCTGCCATACCCGGAGCTCCAATTCCTTTACCCATTCCTCCAGGGGCTGCTCTCCCAGGAAGGGCATCCACAGGGCTAGTCGCTTCTGCAATCGCTGGTCTTCCTTGGGGAGTCTCTCGCCCCGCTGGTACTCCACCATACCCAGTGCCTGGTACCAGATGCCTTTGCGGACTGCATCTCGGTCATCCATGACACCCTCCTCATGCTCCACTGCTGGTTCCATCCTGGTGTTGTCAGGGTCGCTGTACTCATACATGCGTTGCCCTCAAATTATAAAATCCAAAGCAATGGTGTCTCCTGTAGCTGTCCTTCTGGCTGTAGGAACGATCCAGCCGCTTGCCACCAATTGTAACGGACCGTTTCAGCAGACAAAGGGGTTAAAATCCGTTTAGGCGATAATCCCCTTTTCAAAACAGGCACAGCTACTGTAAAATCACCAAAACTCATGAATTGGATATAGGTGAATGCACCAAACTCCCGAACTGCATACAAGGGAATAAGGTAGCACTCCAAACTCCCGAACTGGAACCTCACAAATTGCTGCTAGCAGACGAACAGGAAAAGCTCCCAAGCGGCTTACACTCCTGGCAGTCAGTCCCTATCAGTGAATCCCCCCAAGAACGAGACGAGGCTCCGTGTTGAGGGTCAAGCAGTGGTCTGTTTATTGAGGGCTACCTGCCCCTGTATTTATGCAGGTCTCCCACCTGGTGGACACTCCCCTAGGGGACCAGATGGAAGACTGTAACAACGGACAGACAAGTACCAATTACAGACATACAGCAGTAAAACATCCCCACAATGCATCCTGGTTTCCTCCCCTCTGCCCTGGACAAGTAATTCAATTATCTCCCAGGACAAAGGAAAAACTCCATTACACACGTGGGGACACAAAGACAGACTATCACTTTAAAATACATAAAGACACATTTTATACTTAAAACACAGACATGTAATATATCCCCAGATAGCTCAGGTCTAAGTGCATATTATTAGGTGAATGGCACTCAGACCACATGAATACAGTTTAATTGCCATGAAGCCAAAGTCTTTAATTACAATAATATGCTCCATGGCATGGCTATCTGGGTTAAAACATTCTTCCAACATAAAATACAGAATTTCCATGCATTCACCAAATCCATACGAATTAGAACCAGGGGCTGGAGGTTCAGCGGTGCCTGCACGTAAAAGTGTCCGATTTTGGTGCACGAAAGCCGGGCAGAAAAGCGCTGGCTGCCCAGGGAGCTCCAGAACACCACCACCTAGCGGCCGCTAAGTGTAACAGCGGCCACCCAGTAACAAGCAATTAAGCTGCGGTTAACCGCAGCTTCAGGGAGGTAAATTGGCAGCACACTCCAGCTTCTGGGTGGCCAATTAACAGCGCCGGCTGGCTTCCCACGGCTCTGGGGAGGTTGCAAACAGGCTGTTTGTTTAGTAGAATCTACCGAACGGCTGTGCAGAAATCATTCTGCACAGTAAAATGAACCCTTTAGCTGCCGGTCCATAATCCAAAGGCAGCAGGCGGGCAACCAGGCTCCTCCAATGCAATGTGGCGAGGTTGGTCTCGTCACAGGCAGAATCTCCTTTACTGGGGCTACCTGCCCGGCTTTTATGAAGGTCTTCCACCTGGTGGACACTCCCCTAGGGGACCAGATGGAAGACTGGGCAACATATTGGACATTGACCAATCACAAGCTTACAATCCCACAATGCATCACAATCCCTCCTCTCTGCCCTGGAGATAATTGGAAAGTAATCCAATTATCTCCAAGGACAGAGGCAAAACTCCATTAACCACATGGCAGACAAAGGACAATAAAATACATTAAAATATCCAATGTTACACTTACTACACAAAACATATACATTCTACCTATCCCCAGATAGCTTAGATCTGAGCGCACATCACTACCGAATGGCGCTCAGATCATATACATACAGTTCAATCACCATGGAGCCAGTCTTTCCCATAGTCTTTCGTTACACAAATAGGCTCCATGGCATGGCTATCTGGGGTGATGCTGTTCACACGGTTAAACTACCGAATGAACAGGCATTCGGTTACACTACCGAATGTAGAGGTAAGGAAGCTGGCGGCTCAGCTGTGTTCGCGCAAATAAGTGTCCATTTCCAGTTCCATAGTTTGGGCGCTGAACACCGCTGGCCGTTCGGGGGTTAAAATGGCCGCTGCCACGTGTTCGGCAAACGAACAAAGGCCACCCAGCATTCGTCAATTAACCTGCGCTTAACCGCAGTTTCTGGGCGGTCAATTGATCGCACACTCCAGTTCCCAGGTGATCGATCGTTCGTACTTTGTTCGGTAGATTAAATCTACTGAACACCCTGGCAGAAAGGCACGAATAAGCCTTTCTGCAGGGAAAATAAAGGGTTTTAAATGCTGGGCCATAGTCTAAAGGGAGCAGGCGAGCAAACAAGGCTCCTCCAGTGGACAGTGGCGAGGCTGGTTCCGCCACATAGATGCAATACGTTCTTATTGTAACTCTACCATACATTTTTTTTATAAGTACTTTCCATGTCGTGGGCTACCCTTGTCAGTGTAACTTTACCCTTCACTTCAGTTAATAGATGCAACAAAAGTTTAGAATGTGTTACAGAATTTGAATGTAACAGGGCAAGGTTGTCTCAACTGCAGCTTGCAGTCCTACTATAACACATGGTAAGAGTAGATATTGTTATATGGTCTACTACAAACTACAGCTGCCACCACCTCCGCCAGCCCCCCCAAAAATGTTTAGAAAGTTTGTTTATGGATATACTTTGCAGACAACTGAAAAGAGAAACTATAGTACATGATGAAACAAATTACTGGTTTATACCAAAAGCAAGATCATTTTACGTCTTGCCTACAATATTTCTCTTGTAGATAATTTTGTGTGATCATTGGGACCCTGAAAATGACAGAGATGACAAAATTGTTCAATCTGGGTGATTTCAAAGGCATTTTGAAAGAGCAATTACCCATCAGCCTTTAGGCCCATCTCCTGAGTGATTTCAATGTAAGAGCAGCCTTTGCTGGCCAAGAGCAACTACTAAAGGGAGTTCGTGCAGGGAACAAAGGATACATAAATACACAGAGTGAGTGTCTGTTTTAGAGTACATGCCTCGGGTCAGGGACAAATGCACACAGAAATAAAATGCTCTTAAGTAATAACTAGCAAAACTCATTTACTATTTTTGAAGTAGCATTGTCATGCACAGTTACAAAAGAAATAAAAAAAAACACTTCTGACTAAATACAATATGTATTTCTAAAATACATTTGTCAAGTTATGCATGTGTTTCTCCAATTAAGATATTCATAACAGTACTATTTATATGAGTGCATAATACATTTATGATGCACCATAATCTAAAATCGTAAAACAAACAAAACAAACACACAAAACAAACAAACACATTTTATATTCTGTACAGAAAAGAAAGGATTGTTAAAAACATGAATACGGAAGAAGATGTGGGCATAGTTATTGGAATTCAATTTTATAATGAGCATTTATATACATATTCTGCACTAAAATGATTAGAATTACAGAAAGGGAATGTTTAGAGATACCTGTTCAAACAAGTTTACAATCTATGAGGATTTGTGTTAGGTGAAGGTAAGTGAGGTGTCTGACCAACATTTGAACTTGGAGAGCCCTCCACAACTCCTCTTACCAATCAATATGTAATACTGAACATACATAAAAAAGACCGCATTTTTACAAAAATACAAAAAGCGAAAAACTATACATATTGATACAAAAAAAATCCCCCCAAACCACTACATATTATGTGGTTACCCATGACAATATAGTTTGTTTTCAGTCAATGTTAAAGTTGCAAACTTACAAACGGTTGTTCTTGTTAAAGGATTATCTAGAATGCAAGTAATGCCAAGACAATCATGGTCAAAAAAAGTTAATACTCTGGGACAAGTTGTAAAATGTTGACAACCAGGAATGTGATGATTTCCAATGGTCGGGTCACTTTCATTTAAGGTAATTGTCAGAATCTTTACAAAGAAATGCTGTCTTTCATCCAAAGAATGTTACTTTTCACTTCCACTTGTAGAAGAAACACACCATTAGATTAATGTGGCAGTCCACCATCTCTACATTCTCAGCTAAAGCTTACTGTCATTCTAGACAATTTTACTGAAACACACACACACACACACACACACATTTAGAACCCAATTTGTTTTTAAGGCATAGTCTCCACAATTAAATGGTTGGTATAAGCATGTTCTCCAAGGGCTCTGTACCTTAAGCTTCTGTTCCAGTGCATTTAGAATAAACATGCCAAGAAAACCATTTACTTTTAAGATGGCAAGCACAATCTACCAAACTGAATCAAGTATATCAGCACTAGCTCAGAAAGAAGTTTACATTGTGTTTTATATGCTATTGGTCTATTCATCTTTAATTGTATCTTGTCAATAGATAGTTTAGTATGCACAAAAGAAGGTTACCTAGAAGTCTCTATTTAATTTTTTTTATAAAGCATGTTGATTAACCGAATGCACAATTTTCATACAAAGTTTGAAGTATTGAATTTTCCGATTGGAAATAGATATAAAGGTTTAGAGAAAACTCATATTACTCACTTTCAATGGGAAAAACTCTTCCAAACACTATATTACTGGACCTTAGTCAACCATGGTACAAGACTTCTGAGCATCTTTAACACATTATTTAAGTGTTTTCAGTTTTCCTGGACCTTAGTCAACCATGGTACAAGACTTCTGAGCATCTTTAACACATTATTTAAGTGTTTTCAATTTTCCTAATGAAATTTATACTTTGACTCATCACCCCGAATTACTAAAATTCTGTTGAAGTATTGTGTTTAATTTGATGCAATACAAGTGCAACTTCCTTTTTCCTTTCATGTTGTTCTCATGTTGTTTCCCACATGACTAATTCCTTTGTTTTTTTTCCTATGAAATTATATATTTTATTAGTGACTAAAATATTTTACCGATACCTACACATTATCAACAGCACTTTGAAAATTATGGATTCACACAATACAAGTACTTCTAAAGGTTACCAAAGCTTCCATCCGGCTTTTTCTTTGTTAGCCTGCTGGGGTCCTGTGTTATGAAAATAATCGAGATGAATCAAGCAGCAAGTTTGACAAGACAACTTTTACATTTAGGACATGGGTTATATCTGTTCAATGAATCACCTTTTCCAAGTGAATAAACAAGGCTGGCATAAATATGGAAAGTTCAGCTGCAATTCATTTTCTCAATTCCATTCCATTCTGTGTGTGTGCATACAATTCTCTTTATTCTGAAAATGTCTTGTCAGATGTTTTGTCGATGGTCAGCCTCTATTTCTGCTTTTCTTTACTTACTTAAAAATAATGATGTACCACTGTTACCTACTTTAACAACAAAATTGCTTCCTTCCCAACTTATGTGTACACATGGACTTAGCCCCTTAAGGACAGATGACACGTGTGACATGTCATGATTCCCTTTTATTCCAGAAGTTTGGTCCTTAAGGGGTTAAAGGGACAACATAGTCACCAGATATAAACCAAACAAAAATGTAATAGCAAGGTTGAAAAACACTCAAATGGGTACTCCAAAAAAAAACCCACAAAAAACCTTCCAACAAAGTAAACTAAAAACAAACCCAGTGTTTAGGTGATATGACCCACCACCTAAAACACCTGAGTGAAAGTGCAGCGCTATAGAATGTATGAACACTTACCCCTCGTACAACATAATTGGCTGATATTAGCATGAAAAAAATAAATATATAGTGTAATACTGATTGATACTGATCAACCATGGACCCCAACTATGTATATAGTATCTAAACTCCCATTTTATAGAGTCTTTTTTCAGATAATGGCTCAAAACAATAGACTTTTGTGCACTTTTCAGGAGGCAACCAGACCTTTATTTTTCCAACTTTCCAAAGTTTTTCTCAGGTTGGGATTGGAAAAAACTGAAATATACAGAATCTAGAAGTAGTATTATGGTATACAATAGATTAACAATTTCACATCATTCAAAAATAAACTATTTATTGGACAAAATCTAACAAGTAAATAAAATAAAAATAAAATCTAACAAATAATAAAATAAATAAAATCAACAATAAAAGAAGATTGTATAAAACTACCAGTCTAAAATCCTCTATCCCAGGGGTGGGCAATCTGTGGCCCTCCAGATGTTTTGGACTACTCCTCCCTTGATGCTTTGCTAGCACCTAGAGCATTATGGGAGGTGTAGTCCAAAACATCTGAAGGGCCACAGATTGCCCACCCCTGCTCTATCCTATGCCAAGACGCATTTAACCCTCCTTGGGCTTTCTCAATCGGCAGCTTAATGTAGTGGTCTGGTGTCTATAGTGTGCCCCTGCAGGCTTTTCATTGTAAACTTTTCAGGGAAAAAGCAGTGTTTACAATTCTGTCTAGTAACACCTCTAGTGGAAGTCACTCAGACAGCTACTAGAAGTGATTGCTATTTCAATGCAGCACTGTGTGCAGTACCTACATTCAGAGCATGGAAACACTGAACGCTTCCCATAGCGTTCAGCGTTCCCATAGCGGAGATGCTGATTTCCACAATGTGTCATTTTTTCTATGGGAGCATTGGATTGGGTGAGATTATCAAGACTGATGATCTCATCCAGGTGGAGAGGCCAGCCACATGGGAGAAAAGGTAAGTAAACTCACCTTTTAACTTTTTCACTCCTGTCATACACACCAGGAATATATGTATACGATGTGTACGTCTGGTAATAACTAACAATTTTGTCAAATTGAATAATTTATGTTGAACAAACAAGCAAAAATTGGTGTAGAGTCTACCAATACTTCAAGTGAAATTTAGCAGATTGTTTTAGACAGAGGTGGCTCTAGACTTTATGAGGCCTTAGGCGAAACGCAAACATGAGGCCCCACTAACAAAAAAGTGTCACATATACACCTTGGTGCACTATCTACCTGTGTATGTGCCTGAGAGTGTGTCTGACAGAGAGTATCCTTGTGTGTGTGAATGTATGTCTTTGTGAGCATGTTTGCGTTTTTGTCTGAGACCCTATGTGTATGGGGTAGCTGCTTGAAGTGTGTTGTGTGTATGGGGGGGGGTGATGGTGAAAGGGGGATGATGGTGTGGGCATTCAGTGTGTGCATTGTGTTTTATACATTAAAATATATGCTTATTCAATTTTCTATTTTGAATATTTCCACTCTCCCTGTCCAAGTTTATATGCTCTGTAACCATTTGTGGAATAATACTCTATACACTTCATAGGGCTTAAAAATTCAAATTCTACATTACTAGCCAGGACCTAAAAGCTACTAGTCAATGCAAGCCTAAGGGATCCATGGCATACACACATGAATTTATTTTTGCCAGGGCTAATGTTTCTCTCTATATTATGTAGATATATTGCAGTATACTGATTGGCCCATTTTTGTGCCCTTTGGTTCAACTGATTTGGCTACCAAATCAGTTATTTTTACCAAAATACTGCTGGGTCGAACCGATATTTGGCCAGAATGTGTGCATTCAGAAAGATTTCTGTTTGGGGAAAAGATTTTTTTCCTAGCTCCTGATTTTACTTTCCTGACTAAATGTGCATGATGTGTGTAGCCTTGCGAACAGCAAGAAAACTTTATTGCACATGCACATTTAGTCAGGAAACACATTGTATATTCCTTGAGAATCTAAAATAAAGTTTTTATGTGAATCCAGCTGAAGACCCTGAATAAAATGAAAATAGTAAAAGAGGGTGTGACGGTACAGTTGTGATGGTACAATCCGTTACTCTGTCAAGCATTCCCTTCTTCCCATAAAATAATATTCCCAATAATCCACATGAATAAATACCGCCGGTATCACCAAATAATCCGCACATGAGCCAAAGCTTAATGCTGGAACAGAACTTTACTGGAAGTAACAACAACAGGTATTCAAGCTACAGTTTCTTTTATGCTCTGCTCCCATGCTCCCATGCGGGGGAGGGACACACACGTTATCTACAGTAGCCAATAAAACAGAGGTTACAGCCCACACAAAATCCTCCCCTCTGCCTGTGATTCAATTATCTTATACAATAGAAGATGCCATTATCACAGGCAGGAAAAATACAGTTTTTACAGCATATTCATAACTTCTAAAATATACATCACATTCACATAAAAATTGTTATTCACAATCAATCCATTCAGGGGAACAACATATCAAAAACTGGCATGAATCAGACCAGGGGTTCAGAAGTTAGTAAAGTATATTTTGGGGCCTGGCTGGCAGCATGGCTATCTGGCCCAAACCAGTTTTACAGAGCCCTCTATCCTGGAGACAATGGGGGAAATAATCCAATTATATCCAGGGATAGAGGCAGACTCAATTGAGCACATGTTACCAGTAAAACACAAAAGGATACAAAAATACATAACTCCTATCATACTAAATTGAACGGGCCATAGTCACAGGGCAAGAGGCGGGCAAGCAGTCCTCTCCAGGCACAAGTGGCGAAGGGAACTTTGTCACAGTAATAAATCCATGAATTAAGTAGCAGGGAGGGAAAGTACCGAATGAATGGAGGGTTATTCTTCACAGAGGGAAATAGTGTAGCTGATCCGGTGGATCCACAAAAGTAAAATCAGGAGCAAGTAAAACGCCAAAGAAATATCCCACCTGCTCCCCAGCAACTGGACGACACACAGTTCTGGGAGTACAATTGAAGTTTATTGTCACACACACAGCTTTTATGCCCAGTCCCATGCAAGGGGTTTTCCTCACAATAATACAAGGGTTTTAATCCCAGGATCCTCTGTGCCTGAGAGATAATAGGAACCCCAGAAAAAAAGTACATTCCCCGGTAGCCCCAATCTGAGTGTTTAACATATCCAATAATCATTTAAATCGGTTCGATAAAATGGAAATTTTGACTGGCCAGGCATGAGGCGCTAGCACAAAACAGTTCCATGGATATAGTTGCCCTGGCTGGTCTCTGTTCGTGAGGTTCCATTGTGAACACCATGCAAGATAATTTCTTAATTTCAGGATACAAATACTCCCCTGTTCGGTAGTTCATATCTCCCAAACATCGTTAATCTAGGTGGTGTGGAAATAGAATGAGCAGCGATCTAAGTTTTACAGGCGTTTGCATGAGTGCCTAGCTGAAAAGAGTTCCAGGCACTCGACGTCCAAGTACCGCTGCCCACGTTCGTAAGACAAGGGGAAGCGTTTATTAATTACTTCCCTTGCGGTTTCGCACTTAAGTGGGTGGTGTCAACATTCTAATGGGGTACAGGAGTGGTCCTCGTTTGGCAGACGAAAGAATTCTGTTCGTATGGCGTCTCCTGAATGGAAAAAGGGTGAAACAGGCAAATACAACGGGAAAGTATATATATAAAAGTATCTGGAGATCTCCATTCTGCTACAAATAGATCTAAAATTCCAAATGATCAAAACAGCCGAATGCACTGAAGATCAACTCAGACAGAAAAGGGGGCATCTCGAAGATTAAAACATGTAAAACACACAAAATTTTATTCTGAAATGTGATTCCTTATTACCTAAGGAAGAGCCATCAAATTGAAAGAGAGATCTCCGGAAGAGATAAAATCACTTCACAAGGGGCGCGTAGCCCGACAGCCATCCTGTTGAGATGCCATTTTATCTTGCTCTCCTGTAACCAGATTTTCACCTTAATTGGGTCCCATCCAACCACACAAAGCACTTACTTTGCATCATGAAGGCTCACCACACAGATTGATGCCTTTCTCTCAGGCAGCAAAACAACCAAGGCAGTGGCGCAAAACCGCAGCCTACCGCGCAACACCACTCCTAGGCCTCGAGGCGTTTCTTGGCGGACTGGGAGAGGGATGCAACTACCCAGACTACTCCCCATCTAACATAGGTTGCCACACACCAAAATCTGCTTCCGACACTGGTATGTAAGGTAGGGACATCGGAAAGATGTTGCTACGGCAAGCACAACCTGAGCCAGCACACGCGGAACACCCGCCAAACACAACCCCCACCTCAGAATCTGAAAGGGGGGAGCAACCTACTACAAAAACTCCCCAGGCCGAACTCACTGTGCCCCCAATGTCACCTGAGGACTCAGCCCCCACCACCAAAGGGGACCTGAAAGCGCCCCTGGTCGATATATAGAAGTTGCTAGCAGGTGGCACTGGTTAAAATGTAAATACAACATCTGATCGCATGCAAACTACAGAGGGTGACATTACTACCATACACAATACAGTGTCCACCCTCAAGGACTCAGTCCATCAACTACTCGAAGAACAAAAAGTATTGGCCGGCCAAATAATGACCCTCAAAGAAAAGAAATGCCAGACACTCATCAAAATATGCGGTGTACCCGCTGCAGTTTCTATCAAAGAACTGCCATGCTACATTTGGCGCCTCCTATCCTCAATACTGTCACAGACGATCGCAAAAAAATCATCCTGGACAGGATCTACCATGTAAACAGCTCTGTCCGCATCTCACCCAAAACTTCCCGAGATGCTATACTACGCTGTGTAAAAGTACACGACAAAATACAAATAATGTCAGCCGTGAAAGGTAAAACACCACTGGCGTTCAAGGACTCCCAGCTGTTATTTTTTAAGACCTCACTAGTGCCTCTTTACTCTGGAGTAAGTCCTTTGGAACAGTGACAACCACCCTGAGAAAATCCGACATACCATACAGATGGGGAAACACTGGCTCTCTACTTGTTCACCGCAATGGGACTGCTCATAACCTCACTTCTCTGAATGGCGCATCTGCCTTTTTGAGCGCATTGGGACTACAACCCTTGAAAACTCCCTCCACAGATGGAAACCATACCGAAAACTGGGATCCTGATGCCAGCCCCCCTCTCGGACCAGTGACAAGAAGCCCACAGACCCCAAACACCTGAAACCAATCAGGGACTGAGACACCCAAAAGTGTTATTAGAAACGTAGATTCCACGATCACGATAACAACAAAGTTCCTTTTTATATATCTTCATTTTATGTTTTGCTCTTCTATTTATGTTATATGTTTCCGTTCATAACTTTTACTAAATATACGATAGGAGACACAAATGGGCTAAAATACTAACCACCCTGCAGAGCTTAACAGAATCCTGACTTCCTTAAACACGGTAGCCAACACCCCCCAATACTACCTACAGGCAAGTGGCGTTTAACCTAATCAAACACCCTCTGCCCACCACCCACAGATTTACACTCCTGTACATTTACAGTGCTTCCACAAAAGACAACACTGGGTTGGCATACTATGTACAGCACTCAACCGACCCGCAAACACAGGCATCTAACCTACACACATGTATTAGCATGCCATTTTACGCACATGCTCCCACATCCCTCTACCTTTATGGCTCAACACAGCAGCATACCTAATGTCCCACACCTGGAGTATTCCAGGGGCACAGCGTGCACCTCTCTCTAAGCTTGCTAAGTATATGTTTACCCTGGGTCTGTCCCCAAACCTGTTCGTAACAAGAAAAAGTGCTTAAAATCTGCCGGACAATGTTTACCTAACTGATAACTACAAAGTTCTACATGAAAACTTGCTAACCTTGTAACCCTGCCATCATGTGAACTGTATGACTTTATTGAAAAGTATGATTTCATTGAAATTATAAACTAAGCACGAAAAATAAAGAAATAAAGAATTTAAAACAAAAAAACACTTTACAAAATGGACAGTTTGCAAAAGCTGCAGTGTCCCTGTTTACAGTCTTTGCAAGCCCTCCCCCTTTTCCCCTGACTTTTAGTCTGTGCCAAAGAATACACCAAATCACATGCTTCTCATTGAGTAGCCTCTGAGCAGGAGCCGTGTATATGTATACCTACATGCATGCGACTGCAGCAATGTAATAAAGCTCGCTAAGAAGTGGGGAAGTTAGGGGTGTACTAGCCCAATGCATCTGCCACTTCTTTTAGCCTGTAGAGTTAATGGAAGCAGAAAAAAATCTTTCTGAGTGACAGTCTGAAAGGTGTTTCTGCTGCCAATTATAACAGTGATGATTTCTAATCATTATTATTGTTTATAAAGCACTAACAAATTCCTTAGCACTGCACAATGGATGGACTAACAGACTAGTATTAGTAAAAAGACAATTTGGACGCACAGGAACTGAGTGTGTTGAGGGCTCTTCTCAAAGGATCTTATATTCTAAAGGGAGTTGGGTAAAGTGACACAAGAGGTATGGGTAGGATATATTCTTCATGTATCGGAAAAGTAGGTTTTAGAATAGTTTTCAGTGAAGGCATAGCTTTTTTTGGATGACAGTTGCAGGAGAGGAAGCAAGGTGGTTTACCAACGTGCAGGGAAGGACTCCAGATTTCATATTTCTATTGAAATCGGATCATTTATAAACTGTCACAAACATGACAGACTCTAGACACATCAAACACTTCAACATGCTGAAGGGATTTATGTACTGTATGTGGAGTGTTTCTTTGAAATGTTTGTGAACTGCTGTAGGTATGCTAAGAAAGCAGAAATGCTTCTGAAGGCCAAAACGATTGATACGTGCCAGCATTTCTGTTTTGGACTGCCCTTATGGGTGGGATTAGTCTGATATGCAAATAGGTTTACTCTGCAATGGCACAGGTGAGCAAAAACTAGTTTGAGATCTGAACAGGGATTTACCGTAGGGCAAGCTATTGAGTTTATCTAAGTTCTCTAATGTTTTTGTTGCAATGCTTCTGATTCTGTGGCAGTTTGTTGTTTTGTTCTCACATAAGGTCAGTAAAGTTTAATTACATCATTGCCCTTTAATCCCCCTAAAAAAGGAACAGTATGAGCACCAAAACCACTTCATCTTAATTATGTGATTTTGGTGCAATTATGCTGTTTTTTTTTTTTATCTCAGCCAATGTAAAATACTAAAATTTCTGGGAACAGGCAATGTTTACATTTGTTTTAATTTCCAAAGGTTTCAACATTCAACATCACAGTATGATGACACCAAATGTGACTGATGCGGCTCATGTCAGAACACTGATTTCCATGAATGTGCCATATGTCTGAAATACTTTATGAGAAGCAGTCATTAGGATTGGTGATCTCACCATGAGTGAATATGGCCTCACATGAGCGTGTCAATTATATCACAAGTTTTCTGATTTTTAAACATTTTTTTAACCCCTTAACGCCGTCCCGCATTAAATGGGCTTTAAAGCCGTTGCGGCGGCATAGAACGCCGTAATGGCTTACGCCCCCAGCAGCTCCGATTTACTCACCTCCGCCGCGATCCTCTTCTGGAGGGCTGCCTGACAGGCAAATGAGGCCCCCGGGGCCCATGTGATCGCTCTCAAAGAGCGATCACATGGCCCCCTATAGCTGGCGGCTGTGGATCTGCCAGCAGGGGGACTGTCTGAAATGTCAGACAGTCCCCCTGCTGGAGGGTAGTGTAAACATTTTTTTTTATTAAACATGTTTTAAAATAAATTAAATGTATTTATATATAAATATAAAATATATATATATTATAAATATAATATATACACATCTTATATATATGTAACGTGATACGTAATGTATTTTAATATTAATATAAGTACATATATTAGTATTAAAATACACTTAGAATGATGTTACATATATATAATATATATATTATATATATAACACATCTATATATATATTATATTTATATATACACGTATAATTACAATAATAAATAAATAAAATAATAAAATAATTAAATAAAATATTTTAAATTTTTTTTTAATAAATTATATATGCATATGTAATTTCATTCTAACTGTATTTTGTTATTAATATATATATTGGTAACAAAATACACTTAGAATGACATTCTATATCTTTCTATCTATATATAAAATACAAATAACCGCAAATATATATATATACAGATAAATATATAATTACAGAAAAAACTACAAAAGTGTACACATAGACTTTAACCCCTTAAGGACACATGACATGTCTGACATGTCATGATTCCCTTTTATCATATATATGTATATATATATATATAAATATATATATATATATATATAAATTATATGTGTATATTTAAGTAATATTTTAACATAATTATGTGATTTAATTAGTTAAAATTTGATTGACATGCCTGACAACCCGGCAAAACGTGCAGAGAATTTGAATTGCAAGCACTATATTTAACCCTGTAACTTTCCAAGACACCATAAAACATGTACATGGGGGGTACTGTTTTACTCGGGAGACTTCGCTGAACACAAATATAAGTGTTTCAAAATGGTAACTTGTATTAGAACAATTATATTTATAGTAAAAGTTATGTTTTTTGCATTTTTCACACATAAACTGCACTTTTAGTGACAATATTATTGTTGTAATATAAATTACCATTTTGAAACACTAATATTTGTGTTCAGCAAAGTCTCCTGAGTGAAACAGTACCCCTCATGTACAGGTTTTATGGTGTTTTGGAAAGTTAGAGAGTCAACTATAAGGCTTGCATTTCAGTTTTTTCACATTAAAACTTGCCAGATTGGTTATGTTGCCTTTTGAGACCGTACGGTAGCCCAGGAATAAGAATTACACCCATGATGACATACCATTTGCAAAAGTAGACAACCCAAGGTATTGCAAACGGGGTATGTCCAGTCATTTTTAGTAGCCACTTAGTTACAAACACTGGCCAAATATTAGTTTTTTGCTTTTTTCACACAAAAACAAATATGAACGCTAACTTTGGCCAGAGTTTGTGACTAAGTGGCTACTACAAAAGACTGGACATACCCCACTTGCAATACCTTGGGTAGTCTACTTTTGCAAATGGTATGCCATCATGGGGAAAAATCTCATTCCTGGGCTACCACACGGTCTCAAAGGTAACATTACTAATCTGGCAAATTTCAATGTGAAAAAACTGAAAAATGGAATGTGCTATATTTGACCCTTTAACTTTCCAAAACACCATCAAAACTGTTAATGGGGGCTACTGTTGTACTCGTGAGACTTTGCTGAATCCAAGTATGTGCTTGTTTGCAATAAAAGCTAACAGTATTATGACATTTACAGCTAAAATCACAGTTTTTTTTATTTTATTCATAATAAATTATGTTTCATATATACATATTTGACATGAAATGAAAGCCCTGTTTCTCCTGAACAAAATGATATATAATAAGTGTGTGTGCATATAATATGAAAGAGGTGAATTACGGTTGAATAGACATATAGCGCAAATTCCAGTTTTTGTTTACATTTTGTTTTGATCAGAACGTGTACTATTGACTCCGTGCCTGAAGGTGTTAAACAAGAGGGCTATACTCTAAATAAAAAAAAAAAAAAGAAACATGTATCATATCAATAAACATGTAGACATTTGAAGTGGTAATTTGGCAAATTACCTCTGGCGCCCTCCCATGGACTTTTTACAAAATCTGGAATCTCCCTTTTCCTAGGATACTGGAGTATCATCCTCAATCATGTTGATTTTGTAGAATGTACACTGCATTATTTATGTAAATTTCATACAACTAGGATGGCAATGATTAGTTCAGAGTGTTGAGAGCTGTTTTTTTCTTGTTTTTCCAAAAGCAAAGAATAAAAAAACATGCAAAGCATGGAGACGCTGAATGCCAATGCTATACACCAAGCATGTCAAACTCAAAGTCTAGCACGGGCCACATAAACAAGGTTTAAGTTTATGTGGGCCGCCCAAAAAAAAAAAAAACACCTTCAATCTTCATAGAAACGTAGGTTTATTTTGAAAAGTACAGTATAAAAAAAACCCAGCATCCTCCTCTACTAAACCACAGAACACCCTCTACTACAGCACAGCACCCCCTCTGCTAAATCCCAGTCCCCTCCTACTAAATCCCAGTCCCCCTCATATACTAAATCCCAGTCCCCCCCGTATACTAAATCCTAGCACCCCCCTCTAGCCAACAAGCAGAATCCGCTCACATTGCCGCTGCCAGGATGCGACTCCAGAGTCCGGCCTCTGGTATACCCCAAATGGCGCCGTCCGCACCCTGTGTCAAATCTGATCCTCCTGCTACTTCTTGAAAACCTGTGAAGGTGGCGCACGTCGATGTCACGTCGGAATGTGACGTGTCGTTGCGTGCCTCCATGCACCTCCAGGTACTCCACTGTCCAGTCGCAGCCAATGCAACACTGACTAACACACACACACTCACTGACACACACACACACTCACAGACAGACACAAACAGACACACACTCACAGACAGACACAAACAGACACACACTCACAGACAGACACTCACAGACAGACAGAAACAGACACACTCACAGACAGACAAAAACAGACAGACAGACTCACTGACAGACACACAGACACTCACTGACACACTCACTCACTGACACACACAGAGACAAACACACACTCACTGACAGACACACAGACACTCACCACAAAGATGTCCATTGTAGGCCATGGGCCGCGAATTTCACATACTTGCTATACACTGTGAAGCACTGACACAGGAAGCACCTCTAGTGGCCATCATAAGTGACTGCAGCTAGATGTGTAACTAACCAGCAATGTAAACACTGCCTTTTCTCTGAAAAGTCAGTGTTTACAGTGCTAAGGCTGCAAGGACAGGCTATAGACACCAAAACCACTACATTAAGCTGTAGTTCTGTTGACTATAGTGTCCCTTTATGGTCTATAATCACATCCTGCTTAGAGTGCATCTGCAAATTAATTTAATGCTTTTCAATTTAGCTTGGACACAAAATAGCTCGCTCTAGTAAATGATAGTTCAGATATTCATATTGACAGAATTCCAAGTAACAGATAGATGAGATGAAACAATTATGATATGGTAAAGCAGGAGACTCTGTAGAAAAGTGCTTATCTTCAGTAACAGTGTCAAATGTCAGTTGTGTATTGCTATCCACTGATAAAACCCTGTAAACAGGCCCAGGCGTCTGCCTCTGTGAAGTGTGATTGAGAGAGCTATGATAACAGGTCCAGCTGTGCAACACTAAAGCTTTCAGTCCAGACAGTTTCAGGTTGTCTTACAAAACTACCCAGCAGATGGGGCTGCAAAGCTGTAATATGCATTATGTGTTAGTTCTGTATGAGGTCTCCAACAATTCACAGTTATTTCTTCTGTATTATTAAAGTAAACTGCCTGATAAGTCAGGCAAGTCTTTTTGTTTATTGCCGACAGTGATATGTGGAGCACAGTTGTTGCCCTCCATTCCAATGAGGTCTAGCTCAATATCTGTGAGCACAATGACTTTTAGGTGTTATGTCCTGAACATGTCTTTTAACCTCCAACCTGGTCTATTTGTGTTTTAACTTTTGTTGTATCGTTGAGAGGCTTGGTACCGTGAAGACGTTTGCTGTAATATAGCATTCAGGGACGTAGCGGAAAGGTTTTAATAGCTACAAACTGTATATTTCTGACAGCAAACAACTCTTCAGTACGTAATGAAATCTATTGCACAAATCATTATGTTGAGATACTCTAATGCAGAACAAGATTTTATTGTACAGTGTAATGCATTTGAGGAAAGCCTGGGGCATAGCTCTTACAGGAGAACATTCCTGTTGCATTTGCACGCTGAGCATTGACAGCAGAATTGTTTGGGCTGGAAGCATTTCATCAGTATGTAAAAGGTAGTTTACATACATCTTCAAGCTGGCTAAACATTGTAGAAAAATGTAGGCCAATGACAAATATTACTGCATTTTTAAATAACATACCTAGTTCAATATGCACATGCACAAATTTAAAGATTGCGACTAAAAAGAAAAGTGTAGTTTAATCTGACACACGGTGTTAAAGGGTTACTTCAACCGTCAAAACCACTGCAGCCTGCTTTACCGTAGCCCCGTTTTTCTGGTAAAGGGTCAAACCATTTTACCTGCTGACATACGACTTCGGCAGAGCTGTATGTCAGCAGAACCAGGTAAAATGGTTCTCAGCCACTCAATCATTGGCTGAGAACATCAGATGACCACTAACTAAACATCAATAGTTTGGCTTTTTTCTGAGCTGGCTAATGTCTCCCCAATGATGTAGGCCCAGCTGGAGTTACACTTCTGGTGTTAAACTCAGCATGCGCAGTATTTTAAAGTGGCACAATGTCAACCTGTGGTCACGATACCTGGAGTAACCCTTTAATCACTAAATATCCTATCTTAGTTAATTACATTAGAATGGCAATTTTGAGGCTGCCATAGTGGATTTGGAAAACATATTTAAGTATGCTAAAGTTTGGTCTGCGCATTGTCATTAGAATTTATTTCACTAAGAATTGGTGATTAGTTAAAAACCCATCATTATTTGGTCATTTAATAAACTGGAAATTCTGCGATAATGAATGAGGAATTTGGTATTTTAGGCTAAAATAATTGAGCTAGGAAATGGCTGAGTTAGAAATGTTTCATATCCCATAATTGCTGGCTAAAAATCAAGATTCAGTAATAAAAAAATCAAAAAAGTCAATAATAGCACTTGCTGATGTGAATAAAAATGGCTCCAAGCTTCCATTCACTTGGCACATAATATTCATATGTTATATTGCTATTATTCATTGATATATTTCACTGAATTAGAATGTAAAGTTACAGCTGCACTGAAATGCAAACTGACTAAGGCAGGCATACCCCAAAGGTAGATCATTGGATTTTTAGAACTACAATGCCCAGAAAGCTTTGTCAGCAAAAATGTCATTGTAGTTTTAGTTCTAAAAATATATAGAGATTTACTTTAGGGCACTACCAGGTTTTCTTCTTTTTAATGTTTACTACAGTAATAAATTATAGTATGGCAGTCAAGCAACCACAGCATTGATGTCTCTTTAAATTAAATTCTTTATTAATGTAATGTGCAACACACACACACACATTTTATATATATATATATATATAAAATCAAATTAGAAATACTGCATGTATCGTCAAAGGAAAATCAAGATGTTAATAGGTATAATGCCTATTAAATGGTATTGTACCGGTACACCGGTATTGGGCACCTTGATAGCCTTGCGTCCTTCCCTACCTACTTTTTTCTGTGATGTGTCTGACACTGACTGTTGCGTTGTGTTATTTTTAAAATCCACCTCACACCTAAAGCAATATGTATCGACTACATATACAAGTTACTTTAGGCTTGAGGTAAATTAAAAAAATGATCTATCATTGTCACACATTACAGGGATTAGGGGTAGATAATGTGGATTGAGGCTATCTAGGTGCCCGTTAGGGATTCGGAGAGTGCTAACATTCCATGGGTTAGGGGGCACAATGCTTGCTTTGCGCTGGGTGCTGGCAAACAATTCCATGCCACTGTGTTGGATTCACCGATATTGGGGTACCGTGACGTAGTAGTGGGCTTAACATGAAATGGCCATATGGTGGAACTGAATCTCCAAATTTATTTGCTGAGAAAGGTCATTTTAAGTCCCTGGTGGATGTCATGGCAGAGAACCTGACAGGGATGCTGGAGCTTTGCGTTCAAACCCAGACAGGTCTCTTAAAGGGGCGGCCACGCCTTGCTGTGCCGTGACAGGAACCAAAGACAATAACAGACGTTGGATAGCTCGAGGTGTGAGTAGGTAACTTGTAGGTAATCCTTGCTAACAGTTTCCGATGTTTGTCAGCCATGAGATATAGAGCGTCGAGAGGTGAGCTTTGCTGGCTGTCATCCTTCTGTTGCTCTCTTGTGGCTTCTGCCACTCTGCAACACAGCTTCTGACAAAATTCCCCGAAGAGAGCATCCAGCCATTTCTCAAAGGTCTCCAGAGGGCCTTTTGCTGCTGTAGCAGGTTCAGCTGCTGTCATCTTGGGTTCAGTGTCATGGCAGTGTTTGAGTTTCATGAGCGAGTGAGTTGCGCAGTTACTCTCACTACCCAGAAGTCAAGCATGCATGTTTGCGCTGGGATAACCCCCACCGGCAAGGAGGGGGGGGCAGAAGTTGTCTAGCTGGGGAGCCTGCAGGGAGCTCGGCCGCCTCTCCCACTCTTGCACCTGCTGGTAGGCTGCAATTTGTTCTCATGTGCAGCTTGTCCTGCAGAGCACGAAAATCCCGCCGGTTGGGACTCGGAGTAACACCGATAGTGTCCAGCACTAAAAACAGTGTTTTGTCGAAATACCCATAGGTAAGGCAGCTTAATAGTGGGTTCTTGCACGGAGCTCAAGCTCAGTGCGACCAGTCAGTTTGGCAGCTTGGCCCTGCCCCCCAAATAAGACTTTAACTATGTGAACATTCTTCATTCATATAATTGATTTTGTTTATCTACAATTGAGTCCAAAGCAACAAGCTATCATTAGGGCATGTGTGTACTGCCTACTAATTGAATCAATTCAAAAACTTTTACTTGTTGCCCTGTTTTTATCACTGCTTGTCACAATCATTATTTGAACTTTTCTGTAAATGTGGTAGTTTCGACCTAACTAAAACGTATATCCTCATATTTCTGTGTTCAAACCAGTTATCATGGTAGACTTTTACTACATACGTTTCCAGTGTTTTTGGTGGAAGTAAAAAGGGCACTCCAAACCCCTACAGCACTTCAGGTTACTGAGTGATTTATGTGTGCAGATTTCAATAGAAATTTTCGAATTTATAAATGAATCTTGTTAATTCTCTAATTCAGCTATGCTTCCAGTTCACCTACTTTAGTCTTAAATTTGAAATTCACTTTGCGTTCACTCTGATACAATGTTATCTTTGCTGCCCTTTTGTTGTCCCATAACTTCAGGTTCCATGTGATCTAGAAATTATTCAGATATTACGGAGCCTGCAGGTGACATTTGGATTTTTTTTTTAATTCTTTATTTTTGTTGCACAGTTGAGTACATGAACAGCGACACACGCCACAACAGCGTATATATGCATATTAGACAGGCTAAACAGTGGCATTGACAATAGTGCCTTTTTGGTTTATGAATACAGGCTAATTTTATAAAGACGAGTTACAACTTTAACAGATATAGGCTTATTAGCTAAGTGTTGCAGGATTGATCTATCTGGTGCTGTACTCTAGCTTAGACTTCGTGCTAAAGGCAGGTAAGTGATTATATCAAGTTATACATTCTGCAATAATGATTAGAGAGCGAGTAAGATTACACCTTATGTTTAGACAGTGCCTAGTTCTGCCTGCCTCAATCACGTTTATAAGTAAGAATTAAACATGCTGATTTTCGAGTTCGAGAGAAGGAAAAGAAAAATAAAGAATTAAATAGATATAATGAGAGAGCAACATCGATTACGTCATTCGATTAGTACATGCATTTGTCTGCGTACCTATGCGATAAATTACTTAACTGAATATAAACAGTGTCAGGCAGGCGGGCCTGTCATCTTTAACTTAGCAGGCTACAGGCGTTCTGAGTGTTTGACTGATGCTTGTGTTGAGGAGGACTTATACAGTTATTGGGAGGCTATTATGAGAGTGCTATAGCGATTCCCTGTTTAGGTGGCTATTGTGCCTATTGTGTGTGGTTTTAGGGTGTGCAGGTATAGTACTGCTAGGGATGTGGGCCCCTGGGTTGCCCCAATGTGTCATGGAGTGTGTGTAGGTAGGATCAGGTAACTAAAACCTCGATTATGGTGTGACATGCAATCAGATCAAGTTAAATTAGCATCATCATCATCAACACTGGTATGGGAGTGCAGCACAGGAGGACATGTCCTTATGATTGCAGGTGCCGCTCCCAGGGTAGTGGGGTGGCATCAGCCGATGCCGCGGCTCAGTGCTCTGGGACAGTCCCTGGATGACGGTAAGCAGGGATGGCTCTCTCGTTGGTCTCGGGGGTCTGCCCCTGGGTGGGGAAGGAGCGTGATGTGTGGTGGGTGTCTTCCAGGCTGCCCCCGCAGCATCCGGTACCCGCGTGGAGCAGGATGTCGAGTCTGAAGGGTCTGCGCCGCTTGCTTTAGTGGTATGCCATATTTTGCAGAGTAACTGTTGCGGTGAGATGTCGCCGTCGGCTGGGTCTTTTGCACTGGTTTGCGGCCCCTCTGGTTGCCGCGTCTTTTTTGGCGCCATTTTTGGGCTCTGGCTGCTGGTGGGAGTGTGCATCCGTGTTGTGAACCTGCCAGCCCTTCCGTGGGAGTGTGGGTAGCAGGTTTGTGTGTCTGAGCTTGCTGCTCCCTGAGCGCTATCTTCTCCCAGAACTCTGCAAATAGATTGTCCAGCTTAGTGAGGAAGTCAGGCTTCTCTGCAGGTCGGGCGCGCGTGGCGGCAGCCATTTTGCTTGAGTTTGCTTCTTCCTGCCGTTGATGGAGCTCCATCATTGGGGTCTTATCAGGCTGGTATTCCTTCAAGATTTGACCGGGATAACCCCCATCGGTCCGGGGGGGGGGAGGGACAGGGTATTGGCGCAGTTGCCCTTCTGATGCAGGGCCGAGGAGAGTGGCCGCCTCCCTTTAGTCCCCTCACCTCTAGGCCTCGTCTAGCCAGCTCAGGCTTCCGATCTCCGAGGAGCGTGGAGAGGGTGTCAGGCTTGTTAGCAGGTTGCACTTATCTCAGTCAGTGCTTCCCGGTTCGGTTTCCAGCTCAGGATTTGCGGTTATCGGTAGTAATATAGCTCATTAGACGGGAGCCCAGCTTGCATGCGACCGCTCGGCTCGCCGGCTTGGCCCCGCCCCCCCCGACATTTGGATTTTTTTTAAATTGTGGCCACCCTGTTCTATCTTCTGTGCATGATTTAGTAGATCATGACCACGAGAACGTTTATGCATGCTCACGGTTTAACTCATGTATGGTTATGATATAGTTAACTCACGGGCATGATCAGGGCCATATTAAGAGCCCATTGGGCCTGATGCTGACAATTATGATGGGCCTAATTATAGAATTGTATCTACAGAAAATACTTAAGCAGTTATACCTCCCAATCGGGCTTATTTTATGGGCTGCAGCTAATTTGCCTATATACTGGGCAGCAAGGCTGGAGAATCCTGTTAGAATCCTGTTAGCAACAACCTCCCTACTGCCTCGACTGGCTTTGTAGTTTATTGTGTAACCGCAGGTGGTTCCCTTATTTACCACTATAATGTCTTAAAGCATAGGACTTAGTAGGGCTTACCATACAGATATCTTAGCCATAATTAGCCACAACATTTAATTCTAAAACTTGCAATATTTGCATTTGCCCATAACAATTGAAGATTTATTCTTCCCCCTGGCACTCTGCAATTTTCTGACTTTGGTTACTGAGACAAGTGATTAATTAGAATCTAAAAAATCTAAAACTGCATTTTTATGTGTGCACTGTTCCCTAATCAGTATTATCTACTGTGACTTAAAGCTGCTTGAGCCTATACTCTTTGCCGCCCTTCTCATTCTGAGGCAAAGAAGGCAATGGCAGGATTAGTCTATAATGCCCACAAATGATCTATATCATACCCATACATTTGTAAAACCTTGTGTATGGGTTAACCATCTCACTGGAGTGTGTGCTTTGAGTGTTAGTTGCATAATTGGTTTATTACCTTGTATATTTTTTCCTTTTATATGTGCTTAGTTGATCTTATATTTGTATTAAAAATTGAGTTATTCCATGACATATCTACTGTTGCTGATACTGTACTTGACATGTATGTTGTATCTTACATTCACAAAAAAAAATATATATTTTTTAAATGGATTTATTTAAGGGTTCGTTTGACTTGAGTAAAATACTACATTTTATATACAAGATATTTTTGCTATAATAATAATAATAATAATAAAAGAAAACAAGTCTTGAAATAAAATTAAAACAAAACAAATGTTTTAATTTTATTAAAGACACGGAGGCTCATATTATGCATAACTCTTTCTTTATTTCCTCAGCAGCAAAGATAGAGGAATATAAATATTATAAAAAAATGAAAGAAAAAACTGTACAGGCATAACAGGCAGCCAATCACATAATAGAGGAAGTAGCTATATAAGTCCTGTGTCTCCCACAACCCCCCCTTTTTTTGCTGCTTCCTCAGACAGCTAAGTATCTTACTTGAGCTCTACTACTTATTGCATTTTGTGTTGTGATATTTACATGTGTTTTACAGTTATTGCTTATAGCTGTTATTATTATTGTACTATCTGTAATTGGTGTTTGTTTTTGACCACATCGTTGGTGTAGTTGGGTGTTCTCCCCTGGGACTTTGCCCACCATCGCGGGCTGTGTTTTTCCCCTCCATCCCGTCCCTGTTCTCTCTGATCGCTTTTCGGCGTGGTTAATCTGCCGCGACGGTCCTCTTTCTGCGACCGCGGCTGAGTGTGCTCGTTCCCCTCTCGCGGGCTGCCCGCGCGGGTAGGTGCACGCGCCCCTTCCCCCGCCGGGAGCCGGTCCGCGAGCGCACTCTGACACGTGCGGCGGCCATTTTGGGCGGTCACTCGTATCGCCCTGTCCTGCCGTGCGGTCGGTCCCTGTTTTCTCAGGTTTCCCCTGCTACACCAACGATCGGGTTATAATCCGTTTGCTGTTCTGCTGGGTTACTCAACCCTTTTCTGGTAATTTTTCTTTAGGTTTGCCTTAGTGCAGTTTTACCCTTAGTGACTACCGCCATTATGCAGGATAATAAGGATGGGCCTACTGACCCCTCTGGGGATTTCCCGAAAGACAACCCTGAGGGTGCTATGGCCTCTCAGGAGTTCCAGGCCTTATTGGAGGCCACCATGGCGTCCTCCCTTCAGAAGGCTATTGCCTCCGCTATGGGGGCTGTTTCATCCTCCTTCACCCAGTCACTTCACTCTGTATTTTTGCCTTCCATGACAACCCCTACCCCCCTGGGTGTGGGGTCCCCTTCCCCTGCCCAAACTGTGCCGGGTGCCCGTAAGGCTAAGGCAAAATCTCGCCATATCGGCTCCCACTCCTCGATGCAGGCCTTGCCTCTGGCGGTCGCAGATAGCGCGCACCCCACGCGCACAAGAGCCCCTGGCCGGGCTAAAAAGGCTAGGTTATGGAAACGGGCTAGAGCCCTGGATAATGGGTCGGATACCGACCGGAGTGTGGAAGATGATTCCGATATTATGGAGTATGACTCCTATGTTGAGGGCGAGTCAGACGAGGATCAACCCCCTACGGGTGTAACCCCTGCTGGGTCCTCTGCCAACCCACGAGGAAAAGTACCAGACCCCACTGGGGATGATAATAAAGGGCTTTTAGATCCACAGGGTAACCCCCTGTTCGACCCGGACGACCTACGTCACCCGAGGTCTGCTGAATGGGTCCCTCCGGACCATATCGCCCAATATGTGGCTAAACGGATACGCACACCTCTGTCCAAGGAAGGCCGCAATAAATTGCGCGCCGAATGCCCACGACCTTCCCTCCCTGGCGCTGCCTGTAAAACCCCAGACGTTGACCCTCAAATTGCCCAATTTCTAAATAAGTCTGGGTGGAAGCCTAAAAAGGGTCTTGATCACTCCCTGAAAGGGTG
This sequence comes from Pelobates fuscus, assembly GCF_036172605.1. NCBI lineage: Eukaryota > Metazoa > Chordata > Amphibia > Anura > Pelobatidae > Pelobates > Pelobates fuscus. The sequence continues at coordinate 144,044,705 of NC_086317.1, forward strand.
CCAAGATAAAATTCTAGATACGCTGGGCCCCCTGTCAAAGCTGTACGAGCTTCTTGATGCCGCTCGTAATGGTGACTCAGTTCTGGATGTAGATGTGGCCATCGGGTGGGTCCAGCGGGCTATCTGCCTTATAGGGTATGCTAACACGGCTATGTCCTCCGAGAGACGCAAGGCTATTCTCTTGAAAATAGACCCTAAACTGGCCGCTATGACCGTAGCTGAACCTGACTCAGCTGATGAGGAGATGTTGTTCGGCACATCCTTTGTGAAGGACATGGGATCCTATGTTAAAACCTTTACGGCTATCGACAAGGCGCAGGCAAATATGAAGCGCGTCTTCGCGCCCAAGGTTTTCGGTGGGGCCGGGCGTAGCAGGAACCGTCCACCCGGCCATGGTTTCCGAGGCTCATTCCGTGCCACCAGAGGTTCCTTTTTCCCCTCTTGAGGGTTCCAAGATCCGAAAACGCCTCCCTTCTTCCCGGCAAGAGGGAGATCGTGGGGCTCCAGATACCCCCGTGGTGGATCTTCGGGCAGACGCCCTTATGGTGAGTACCCCTTCTTCCCTTCTCGATCAGGTTCGGGTGGCGGGGAGGCTAGCTTTATTCTACCCAAAGTGGGCAGTTATAACCTCAGATGCTTGGGTTCTGCAATGCGCAAAGGGTTATCAACTAGATTTTGTCTCCCTGCCTGTTCAAATGTATACCCCCAGGGAATTGTCTCTCCCACAGGAGCAGGACGCGATGATCTCCACGGAAGTCGCGGAGATGTTCTCGAAGGGCGCCATCGAGGAATTGGCGTTCGCCACTCCAGGCTTTACGAGCAATCTCTTCCTAGTACCCAAGAAAAGGGGCGGTGTCCGCCCAGTGATAAATCTTCGCCCTCTCAACGCCTTCCTGCGCTACCAACATTTCCAGATGGAAGGCATTCATTGTCTCAGAGACCTTCTGAGACAGTCGGATTGGATGGCCAAGTTGGACCTGAAGGATGCGTACTTCACGGTTCCAATAGCAGTGGAGTCCAGGGACTACTTGCACTTCACCTGGCACGGACGGCGCTGGCGTTTTACATGCCTGCCGTTCGGTCTCTCCTCGGCACCTTGGTGTTTCACCAAGGTAATGAAGCCGGTGGTGTCGTTCCTCCGTACCCGAGGGGTTCAACTGATTATTTACCTGGACGACATCCTAATCATGTCCCAATCGTTGGAATGCCTGAGGCTGCATTTGGACTGGACGGTCAACCTCTTACAGAACCTAGGTTTTCTGGTCAACTGGGACAAGTCTGTCCTGAACCCCGCCCAGTCTATGGAGTTTTTGGGGTTCCAGGTGGATTCCGTACGGCAGTTCCTGTACTTGCCGGAGTCCAAGATAAAAGCCATCCAGAAGGAGCTTCGTCGAGCTCTTCGTGCTTCGGACTTATCGGTCCGACAGTTGGCAAGGATCATCGGTCTACTGGCCTCCTCCATTCAGGCGATATTCCCAGGCCCTCTGCATTACCGGGCTCTCCAACGGCTCAAGGGGTCACACCTACGTTCTGGTCAATCCTACGAATCTCGAATTTGTTTGGACGAGGAATCCAGAGACGAGCTGGTATGGTGGCTAGCACACATGGAAGCCTGGAACGGAAGGGCGATTTTCGGTTCCATTCCGGACGTGATCATAGAATCAGATGCCAGCTTGCACGGCTGGGGGGCTCGTTGTGGCAACATTTCCACAGGAGGCAGATGGTCCGACGCAGAGAAGTCGTTACACATCAACTGCCTAGAACTTCTGGCGGGAGCCTTTGCGATTCGCAGCCTTACCCCTGGAAGGGCGAACTGTTGTGTTCTCCTCAAGTTGGACAACGTATCGGCGGTCCGATACATAAATCACCTGGGCGGCACCAAGTCCAAGATGTTGGCTCTACTGGCGAAGGACTTTTGGCAATTCTGCCTTTTCAACAACGTTTCGGTGACGGCAGAACATATTCCGGGTCTGGACAATTCCGGTGCGGATTGGAACTCCAGGCATTTGAGAGACCCGGGAGACTGGCGCTTGCACGCCTCGGTCTTCCAAAGCCTAACCAGGTTGTGGGGACGATTCGAGATAGACCTGTTCGCCTCTCGACTGAACACTCAATTGCCGAAGTTCTACAGTTGGAGACCGGACCCGGCGGCTGTGGCGACGGATGCCTTTCTTCAGGAATGGCCACCGGGCCGCCTGTATGCCTTTCCTCCATTCAACATGATTGCTCGTACGATCTCGAAGCTGGTTCGTCACGACTGTTGTCTGGCTCTGATCACCCCTCTGTGGAGATCCCGTCCGTGGTTCCCTCGATTGATGGAGTTGTCCATAGACTTCCCTCGTCTATTACCGAACTTTCAGAACCTCCTTCTGGATCCGGATGGGAACTCGCACGAATTGGTGCTACGGCACCAGCTGCCCCTAGTAGCGTGGTTCCTTTCAGGGGACGCTGGGTTGTCCCTGACGTTCCACAGACAACTCTCTTGCTCCTCGATAACGCCTGGGCTCCGGGCACGCGATCAGCTTACCGAGCTGCATGGAAGTCTTGGTCTGATTGGTGCATGGAACGGGCAGTGGATCCCGTATCTGCCCCTCTCCATTTGATCCTGGAGTTTCTCACAGCCCTGTTCGACTCGGGCAAGGCGTACAGGACTATCAATGTTTTTCGCTCGGCCATTTCTGCCGGTCACGGAGGTTTGGAAGGTTTACCCGTCGGCAAACATCCTTTTGTATGCCGTCTTCTCAAGGGTATTCGCCTCGTCCGTCCACCTAGGTCGCGGTTTTCGGCCTTTTGGGACGTCAACATAATGTTGCGGTTCCTGTCGGAGTGGTATCCTAACCATGACTTGACTCTTAAACAACTATCCTCCAAGATGGTTATGCTGTTTTGCCTGGTCTCTTGTAAGAGAGTCTCCGATGTCAGGGCTCTTGATTGGGGTGCCTTTGTGTTTACTCCTGAAGGCGTTACTTTCAACATATCTAGGAGGACTAAGTCGGCATCCAAATCCTTCGTATATCCTAGATTCTCGTTACGTCCGGCACTCTGTCCGGTGGATTGTTTGAAGGCCTATCTAGAGGCTACGCGACCATTGCGTTCATCTGACCGACATCCCCTATTCATTTCGTTTAAGGCTCCTCATCGCCCAGTCTCGACACCGACGCTAGCGCGTTGGATTCGTTGGCTTTTATCCCTAGCGGGTATAGACACGTCTATCTTTACACCTCATTCTGTACGAGGTGCTATGGCCTCGAAGGCATCCACAGTTGGTTGCCGTCTGGAAGACATCATGCGCGCAGCGGACTGGTCCCGAGAATCGACCTTCAGGGACTTCTATTTCAGACCAATTGAACACATCGCATCTCAGGTGATAGCACAGCTTTGAACTTGCATAATATGAGCCTCCGTGTCTTTAATAAAATTCCCAGATTTTACTAGTAACATGACGTAAAGTCATGATTTTATTAAAGACACGGAGGCGAGTATTATTCCCTCCCACCCTCCCGGTGTGGATTTGGGATAAGAGATGCTTCGATGCTATGCAGGTATGTTGTCAATTAGGTCTGTATTGGGATCGTGTATCTATATCATGTAATTTTATCATGCTTAGATGATTTTAACAGTTTTATATTGGTTTCTAATTTTATATATTTTCTATTCCAGAATCCTGTTTCATGTAGGACTCCTCACGGTTATGTTTGGTAAGTCTACAGTTTTGAGTTTGGAAATTACCATATTTTTCTATCTTTTTTAGCTTGAAGTTATCGTTTTGTTTCCCGTTTCCTGTTTGGATCAAGTGGGACATCGTTTTATCTTACCTGGTCTTCGGTTTCGCAAGAAAGAGGGGGATTGTGGGAGACACAGGACTTATATAGCTACTTCCTCTATTATGTGATTGGCTGCCTGTTATGCCTGTACAGTTTTTTCTTTCATTTTTTGATAATATTTATATTCCTCTCTTTGCTGCTGAGGAAATAAAGAAAGAGTTATGCATAATACTCGCCTCCGTGTCTTTAATAAAATCATGACTTTACGTCATGTTACTAGTAAAATCTGGGAATTGTAATTTACTCTTTTTCTATATGCATTTGTGTATTGTTCTCAGCCCTGTTAAGCATCACATAACCATTTCCTTGGTTTATCTGTAAGTATACAATGAGTCAATAATTGGATGAAGAATATTTGTAGCATTTTCTGCTGTGAGTTGTTTTTTCATGTGGATCGGAGGGAACTGTTTTGCACAATTGGATCTTGCAATTTTTGTCCATTTTTTCTTGGACTTCTTAAGGTTATCTGGCTCGGTGCTAAATTATACATATCATAAGAACTATCAGTCAAAGTACAAAACTCTGACCGGTAGTAAAAAGGGTTACAGGGGTAGTATAGGGCTTAACCCTGAAAATATGACTATCAAAGCGGAGGGAGTGAGAAGAGTTCCCCGTAGAAGCGGGGTCCTTGATCTCACTACCGCTACCCCCAATCTTAGTATCAAAACAATAAGAGCAACAAAAATAACAAAAACTTTAATTAGAACAACTTTAAGGAAAAATATAATATCAAAAAACACACCACCTATTAAATCACCCCACTCTGTGAGGGTTAAAAACAATATACTGCAATGCGACTGTAAATGTAGACTGGCGAACCAGTGTGGCTGGGTACGTATGCAAATAGCAACAGCAATCACAAAGAGTACTGGTGTATCAAGTTTCTAGACACAATATAGTTTGTAGAGATACATAGTTGCTAATCTTGCTTCCCTTGGAACCTCAGCCTATCTGTCACTGATTAATGCCAGGAAACAGCACCAAAGCCGGGGGAATCCCCCAATTGCAGTGTTCCTAGGAACAGCTAATATCTAGTTGAATCTGTATAATAGCTTCCGAGAGTCCTAAGGTGTACTTAAGTTAAGTCCAATATCAAAAAGTGCCTGGTAATTCTAGTGCACCAAAAGGAGGTAAATCGAAAGGAAAGTAAGATCAAACAGTATATACAGAGAAAACAAAGTAATGAAAGGGACTGAGTCTAAACAGAGTTATGCAGATAATACAATTACCATTGCTGCTCCTAACTCAGAATAATCCCTCTAGTCTGTACCTAGGGCTGTGAGGTTTCCCTCAAGTTGTCAAAGCAGTCAGCATCGAAAGTATATCAGTGTGTCCAATCATGTGGAACAGAACTGCCCAACGCGCGTTTCGGCGGTCTCACCGCCTTTCTCAAGGGCAAAATAGTAGTACATAATGAGCCTCCCTTTACCTTGTTTATATACCCCACCAACTACTAATCCAGTAGAAGGTGGGGTTTCAAATTGCCCGCCAGCCGCATCCACTAATTGCCCCTGGTGGTGTTGTGCGCATGTCGCTTTCCCCGGCGCATGCGCGGGAACTTCTCCCCCTTCCCATGGGTACGGAGCTTCCACTTGCGCATGCGTCAGGACTTAGTCTTCGGACCAGGCCGAATATCCGCTTGTGAACATGCGTATATTAGACAGCGGCGCATGCGCACAGAGTATGTGTCAGTCTGTTCGCGCATGCTCCAAAAACTCAGAATTGGGCGATACGCTTACGGCAATATGCCGTCAAGTATTGGCGCATGCGTGCGAACTTAGTATTTATGCTTGCGCATGCGTCTGAACTTCGTTACCAACTCAGGCAGTCCACCTGGTAAAGATGGTAAGAGTAGTGGATGATAAATCGGCTCTGCTACTGGGCAACTGTGGTTAATATCTATCGTGATATGGTAGGGGCATACACGTCTCAACCCACATCCCCACAAATCTTTAGAAAAGAGGGGGGAAGTGGGTGGATGTTGTAAGACTAGAGGGATTATTCTGAGTTAGGAGCAGCAATGGTAATTGTATTATCTGCATAACTCTGTTTAGACTCAGTCCCTTTCATTACTTTGTTTTCTCTGTATATACTGTTTGATCTTACTTTCCTTTCGATTTACCTCCTTTTGGTGCACTAGAATTACCAGGCACTTTTTGATATTGGACTTAACTTAAGTACACCTTAGGACTCTCGGAAGCTATTATACAGATTCAACTAGATATTAGCTGTTCCTAGGAACACTGCAATTGGGGGATTCCCCCGGCTTTGGTGCTGTTTCCTGGCATTAATCAGTGACAGATAGGCTGAGGTTCCAAGGGAAGCAAGATTAGCAACTATGTATCTCTACAAACTATATTGTGTCTAGAAACTTGATACACCAGTACTCTTTGTGATTGCTGTTGCTATTTGCATACGTACCCAGCCACACTGGTTCGCCAGTCTACATTTACAGTCGCATTGCAGTATATTGTTTTTAACCCTCACAGAGTGGGGTGATTTAATAGGTGGTGTGTTTTTTGATATTATATTTTTCCTTCAAGTTGTTCTAATTAAAGTTTTTGTTATTTTTGTTGCTCTTATTGTTTTGATACTAAGATTGGGGGTAGCGGTAGTGAGATCAAGGACCCCGCTTCTACGGGGAACTCTTCTCACTCCCTCCGCTTTGATAAATTATACATATGTTTGTCCAATTCTACATACAAATACATGTAGACGTACATGGACAGAAATCAATGTTATCACTATCCCCATCATTCATTCAGAAATTTTACAATGACAGCTCTGTCAGTTATTTGGCTTTCTCATCCAAATGATTATGAGCAGTTAATAACAGATCAAAGGGTGCTTTGTTGTGGAAGAACAATTAATTGCAGCCACCTGTCCTAGCTTGGAATAGGGAGCTGAAGGTGTCATTGGGAAAATTGCCCATGGCTTCTCTATTAGACAAATGTGTCCCATTCCAGACAGCTGCCTCTGATTAATTCTGCATCCTGCCATAATCTGCAGCATGTGTACTTCTCGTGTATAAGAGGGATTGCAGTTTAAGTAACTCAAGTTGATTGTCTGATGTTGTCTTTGCTGAATCAGGTGTCTGTAAATAGTTTTCAGGTTCACTAAACCTCGGATTTTGCCTAAATGACTGAATTGCACATGCAGTGGCAATTTTCATATTTACTAAAATAAAATGTGGTCGAAATTCAGTGAGCCTGAGTGAATCTACATTAATCACCTGAATGCATTACGTCTCTGGATTAAAATCATTACTCTTGAATCTAAATTCTATACAAAGTATATGATTTGGAGTATTCTTCTTATTATTATTATTATTATGTTATTATTTATAAAGCGCCAACAAATTCCGCAGTGCTTTACAGTGGGTGGACAAACAAACATGTAGTTGTAACCAGACAAGTTGGACACACAGGAACAGAGGGGTTGAGGGCCCTGCTCAATGAGCTTACAAGCTAGAGGGTGTGGGGTTAAGTGACACAAAAGGTAAGGATAGTATTAGACTAATGACAGTTGCAAGAGAGGAATCACAAAGCACCGGTTTTAATAAAATATAAGAGAAGTTTAAAACAAACAGTATCTCACAAAAGTGAGTACACCCCTCGCATTTTTGTAAATATTTTATTACATCTTTTCATGTGACAACACTGAAGAAATGACACTTTGCTACAATGTAAAGTAGTAAGTGTACAGCCTGGTGGCAGGTGGCATCCTAATTATAATATTCAGGTAGAAGGACCTAATTTCCTGCCCATGACCCTTACCCATGTGTGAGAGGCCTAATTATAAAATGTGGGGGGAGAACCTAGTGTTGCCACCCAGCCTCACCAATTGGTGTTGTGTGGAGGCACGATTATAATATTTAAGTTGGGGGATCTAGTGCCCACAGGCCCACCCATGGATGGCAGGTGGTGGATCTAAATAATTTAGCAATGAGAGGGCATGCCCTTGTACACCCCCTTTATTAGTGGATGTGCCATCCCCAACCCTCTTAGGTGGCTAGGGATCCCTAATTCCCAAGCCACCACCTAATAAATTAATTATACCTACCAACGACCCATAACCCTTATAATAGTGAATGGCATTAAACTAATAATACGATTAATATTAACTGTAACGGCACCCGGGGCATAAAATGGGTTAAAGCCGTTTACTAGATATTCCCTTTCCAGATGCAAAGGCAGCTACTGAATACACCAATCTGCCGAACAGGAAAAACCATACGAAAGGTTTACACTCCAAACTGCCGAACAGGAAAAACCATACGAAAGGTTTACACTCCAGACAGCCGAACAGGAAATCCATACGAATAATCCCCCTAAGTACGAGACGAGGCTCTGTATTGAGGGTCAAGCAGGAATCTGTTTAATGGAAGCAAGCACTCACAATTTATACAATTCCCCAGGCCAGAGGCACACCCCCTGGACCTGATGGTACACAGGCATACAAAGGACACAAACCAATTAAAACAATACAACAATGTCCGACACTCCCATTCATTACAGCAAAATCCTCCCCTCTGCCTGTGATATAATTACTGAACACAATGGGCTAACATAATTATCACAGCCAGGAAAATACACAGTTTTACCCAATATTCATAACTCTAAAAGTATACATCACATTCACATAAAACTTACATTTCAGCAGAATCAGCATACCCCAAATACAAACATACAAAAAAATCATACAATTCCCTTCAGTGGTTAAAAAGTTAGCCGGAAGTCCTTTTTGACCGACTGCAAGCATGGCTTGGGTGTGGTAAGCGAATTATCTCCAGTTACAGAAAATATCTCTATTCACAACAACAACAAAAATATGACAAAAATACATAATTCCTATCATACTGAACAGAACCCCCACATTCAACCTATCCCCAGATAGCTTGGATCTGAGCGCTCAATAAATCCGAACAGCGCTCAGATCCCACAAACACAGTCAAATCGCCATGGAGTTTAAGTTTAGCAAGGGCTGATACAGAGATTGAGGAGGGACAAAGCAGCCAGTATAAACTGGTCTGGCAGTGTCCCTGGGACAACACCCTGCTGGAGAACAATGGGACAGGAGAAGGCACATTCTCCCAGGGAGTGCAGAATTGTGCCAGTTCCAATTAAAGGGCAAGAACAGTCTTTTAAACACAAATAAGTCCAAATCATGTTTTTAACTGGCAAAGTCTCCCCGGGGCCATTGTCACATGGCAAGAGGCCGGCAATTAGTCTTCTCCAGTGCCCAGTAGCGAGGTTAGTTTCGCCACATTAACAATTATACTTACTATGAGAAGTAGTCCTTCTTCTAACTCTTCTTTTCTTAAGCCCCCAAAATGGTAAAGGGAATATAAAAAAAGGAAATGTTATTGTATTGTGCCATTTTTATTGCTGTAAAACTTTCTGCCATTTCTGAGTTTTCACCGATAATTATTTGCGCCATATCATTTTATATTTAACTCCATGATGACTTATGACATTTTCACCCCATTACCCCATACCACTTAAAATTTCACCTCATGATCATGTGCAATAATAATTTTGGTTTCCACCCCATACATACATATGACATATCTCTATTTTTTGTTTTATGTTTATATTTTAACTAATAATCTTATGTATCGCATGAATTCATTGAGTTTTATCCCCACATTCTATGTAATTTCACATTATGTACAATGATCCTATATTATTTTCTGTCTCCTCCTATAGGTCATGTTACATCATATATACACTGTAGCCTCTGCTATTCTAATTCCCACAGAAGAGTCCACAGTGTCCACAATACCTCCCTTAGCTATCCCAAATGTATGTTAAATGTCCTATGGTTCAGCAGCCCGGATCCCAATATAAATTACTCAAATCCTGATTTAGAATGCTAACATGCAATAATTAAACTACAAACTACTTCCCAGCATACCAATATGCCTTTACTTGCTTGATAACATCACAGGGAGAAGCTATTCATCTCAATGCCAAGTTTGCCATATGGCCTTTATACTAGTGCTCACACATCTTCCCATTTCACCATAAAACATGTTTTTTCAGAGTGAAACACTTTAGTATGGATTACAGTAGGTGTTTTTATGGTTTTATTTTGTTGGTATACAGTAAATGTTGCATTATTGTTCATACAGGGAGTGCAGAATTATTAGGCAAATGAGTATTTTGACCACATCATCCTCTTTATGCATGTTGTCTTACTCCAAGCTGTATAGGCTCGAAAGCCTACTACCAATTAAGCATATTAGGTGATGTGCATCTCTGTAATGAGAAGGGGTGTGGTCTAATGACATCAACACCCTATATCAGGTGTGCATAATTATTAGGCAACTTCCTTTCCTTTGGCAAAATGGGTCAAAAGAAGGACTTGACAGGCTCAGAAAAGTAAAAAATAGTGAGATATCTTGCAGAGGGATGCAGCACTCTTAAAATTGCAAAGCTTCTGAAGCGTGATCATCGAACAATCAAGCGTTTCATTCAAAATAGTCAACAGGGTCGCAAGAAGCGTGTGGAGAAACCAAAATAACTGCCCATGAACTGAGAAAAGTAAAGCGTGCAGCTGCCAAGATGCCACTTGCCACCAGTTTGGCCATATTTCAGAGCTGCAACATCACTGGAGTGCCCAAAAGCACAAGGTGTGCAATACTCAGAGACATGGCCAAGGTAAGAAAGGCTGAAAGACGACCACCACTGAACAAGACACACAAGCTGAAACGTCAAGACTGGGCCAAGAAATATCTCAAGACTGATTTTTCTAAGGTTTTATGGACTGATGAAATGAGAGTGAGTCTTGATGGGCCAGATGGATGGATTGGTAAAGGGCAGAGAGCTCCAGTCCGACTCAGACGCCAGCAAGGTGGAGGTGGAGTACTGGTTTGGGCTGGTATCATCAAAGATGAGCTTGTGGGGCCTTTTCGGGTTGAGGATGGAGTCAAGCTCAACTCCCAGTCCTAGTGCCAGTTTCTGGAAGACACCTTCTTCAAGCAGTGGTACAGGAAGAAGTCTGCATCCTTCAAGAAAAACATGATTTTCATGCAGGACAATGCTCCATCGCACGCGTCCAAGTACTCCACAGCGTGGCTGGCAAGAAAGGGTATAAAAGAAGAAAATCTAATGACATGGCCTCCTTGTTCACCTGATCTGAACCCCATTGAGAACCTGTGGTCCATCATCAAATGTGAGATTTACAAGGAGGGAAAACAGTACACCTCTCTGAACAGTGTCTGGGAGGCTGTGGTTGCTTCTGCACGCAATGTTGATGGTGAACAGATCAAAACACTGACAGAATCCATGGATGGCAGGCTTTTGAGTGTCCTTGCAAAGAAAGGTGGCTATATTGGTCACTGATTTGTTTTTGTTATGTTTTTGAATGTCAGAAATGTATATTTGTGAATGTTGAGATGTTATATTGGTTTCACTGGTAAAAATAAATAATTGAAATGGGTATATATTTGTTTTTTGTTAAGTTGCCTAATAATTATGCACAGTAATAGTCAGCTGCACACACAGATATTCCCCTAAAATAGCTATAACTAAAAACAAACTAAAAACTACTTCCAAAAATATTCAGCTTTGATATTAATGAGTTTTTTGGGTTCATTGAGAACAGGGCCGGACTGGGAAAAAAATTAGGCCCGGGCATTTTTTAATCAGAGCGGCCCCCTAAGAAGGGGGCGGGGCCAGAGAGGGTGTGTTTTGTCATCACTAATGACAAGCACGCCCCCCTCTCAAAGTGAGCATGTTAGTTCAATGCGCAGAGCCCAGCTGAAGAGCTCTGGCATTAGAAAAAGGCCCTGCATTTGTTCTGCGCAGCGCAAGCAAATTCATTAACATGCTTGCGCTGTGTTTGCTTTTAAATTGTCTGTGGTGTCTCCACAAGTGGGATACCAGAGGACAAAAGGGCCAGGACAGTGTATGGTGAATATGTTTGGAGCCTGCTTGTGGGATTGCGTGTGTGTAGAGTGTGGTGTGGTATTGTGTAAATAGGTCAATTTCATTTGTGTTTGTGGTGTAATATGTGTGGCTAGGGGCTGTAGAGAGTGTGTGTATAGGGGGCATAGTGTTATAGGGGATGTAGTGAGTGTGTGCATACGGGCTATAGTGTGTGTGTGTATAGGTGACGTAGTGTGTGTAGGGGTTGTAGAGAGGGTGTGTTTAGAGAATCTTGTATGTGTTTGCTGACAAGGAATGTAGTGTGTGTGTAGGTGGTGCAGTGTGTGTGTAGGAGATCTACTGTGTAAAGGACCCAGAGTGTGTATAGGAGATTGTGTGTGTGTGTGTGTGTTTGTGTAGAGGATTAAGAGTGCATATAGGCAGAGGTGTATCCTGGTTTTGTGCTGCCCTAGGCAGGACAAAACTCAGGCGCCCGCCCTCCCCCCCCCGCGCCACCCCCACCCAACCATTCTGAGGGTGCTGTGTGTGAGTGAGGGTGCTGTGTGTGTTTGGGTGCTGCGCTGTGTGTGTTTGGGTGCTGCGCTGTGTGTGTTTGGGTGCTGCGCTGTGTGTGTTTGGGTGCTGCGCTGTGTGTGTGTCTGAGGGTGCTGTGTGTGTCTGAGGGTGCTGTGTGTGTGTCTGAGGGTGCTGTGTGTGTGTCGGAGGGTGCTGTGTGTGTGTCTGAGGGTGCTGTGTGTGTGTCTGAGGGTGCTGTGTGTGTGTCTGAGGGTGCTGTGTGTGTCTGGGGGTGCTGTGTGTGTCTGGGGGTGCTGTGTGTGTCTGAGGGTACGCTGTGTGTGTATCTGGGGGTGCTGTGTGTATCTGGGGGTGCTGTGTGTATCTGGGGGTGCTGTGTGTGTCTGGGGGTGCTGTGTGTGTCTGAGGGTGCTGTGTGTGTCTGGGGGTACGCTGTGTGTGTGTCTGGGGGTACGCTGTGTGTGTGTCTGGGGGTACGCTGTGTGTGTGTCTGGGGGTACGCTGTGTGTGTGTCTGGGGGTACGCTGTGTGTGTGTCTGGGGGTACGCTGTGTGTGTGTCTGGGGGTACGCTGTGTGTGTATCTGGGGGTACGCTGTGTGTGTGTCTGGGGGTACGCTGTGTGTGTGTCTGGGGGTACGCTGTGTGTGTATCTGGGGGTGCTGTGTGTATCTGGTGGTGCTGTGTGTATCTGGGGGTGCTGTGTGTGTCTGGGGGTGCTGTGTGTGTCTGAGGGTGCTGTGTGTGTGTCTGGGGGTGCTGAGTGTGTGTGTCTGGGGGTGCTGAGTGTGTGTGTCTGGGGGTGCTGAGTGTGTGTGTCTGGGGGTGCTGAGTGTGTGTGTCTGGGGGTGCTGAGTGTGTGTGTCTGGGGGTGCTGAGTGTGTCTGGGGGTGCTGTGTGTGTCTGGGGGTGCTGTGTGTGTCTGGGGGTGCTGTGTGTGTCTGGGGGTGCTGTGTGTGTCTGGGGGTGCTGTGTGTGTGTGTCTGGGGGTGCTGTGTGTGTGTGTCTGGGGGTGCTGTGTGTGTGTGTCTGGGGGTGCTGTGTGTGTGTGTCTGGGGGTGCTGTGTGTGTGTGTCTGGGGGTGCTGTGTGTGTGTGTGTGTGTCTGGGGGTGCTGTGTGTGTGAGTGTATTTTTTTTTTTTAAATTTAAAAATATTTTTGTATTAATAACATTTAAAAAAAACAAGTTATATGACCCCCCCCCACCTCCCTTCGTACCTTTATCCTGGTAGGGGAGGGAGGGGGGTCCGTTCTGCCATGAGGAGGGCCGTGCTGTAATGGAGGGTGCTTCCTTCCCTGGTGGTCCAGTGGTGAGAGTGAACTCTAGCCCCTGCAGGCTAGAGTTCACTCTCGCGAGATCTGAGCGTTGCCGCGGTAACCGCGGCAACGCTCAGAATCCCGCGAGAGGACCCGGCGGAGCTGCTGGCTAGAGCTCACCGGGTCCTCTCTCCTGCCTCCCTCCCTCCCACACTCCCCAGGCGGCTGCATCTCAGTGCCTTTGGGCCGGTGAGGGAGATCCTTGATCTCCCCACCGGCCCATGGAGGCACTATGCAGGGCCGGCACTCGGGTAGCGCTGGCCCTGCAGCGGCCGGCCGGGGAGATCCTGTGATCTTCCCTGCCGGCCTCGGCCCCACGGCCATCGCGGCCCACCGGGCATTTGCCCGGTATGCCCGATGGCCAGTCCGGGCCTGATTGAGAACATGGTTGTTGTTCAATAATAAAATGAATCCTCAAAAATACAACTTGCCTAATAATTCTGCACTCCCTGTATTTGTTTTACCTCCTAAACCTTCTTTAACCATCAATTGCCTTTTGGACAGAAGATACTGCCTATGCCCTGTCGATTGAGCATCCTTGCTTGCTCTCTATTCTGTTAGTAGTTTTTTTTTTTATAAGCATCAATTTTAATCACAGTTTGCAATATATATGTCTGTTTTGTTTCCTCTATCCATGGTGAGGACAAAACAAGACACTATAACCTAGAGTGAGAATTGTACCATTTTGTGGTCCAGCTACACGTGAGAGCACATCTATATGGAGATTTACTCTATACCTGTACCTGTATTATTTATACATACTACACTGTATTTATTCTCTTTTTGGACTGTTGCATATCTGGGGTGTGTCCTATTTAAAATAAGGAGCATATCTTTATCCACAAGCAGAGAATATGCTGCTTAAGCACATACATTGGATTGAGGCCGTAGCTCCTAAAATAGTAAATTAACTTCTTTACTTACGTTCTTCCATTTTTATGAACATACTACACTATCAGCTGTCTTGTTGTCCAATTTTGTGTCATTTCATACTTGTACATCTAAGGATGTTTAAGGCACCACTCCCACTTTCTCCTCAAGCCTACTGCCCTTAGCCAGAAAAGAAAAACCCCATGGTCGGCGCTGTGTTTCTCAAATTTCAACACACTAGTAAACCCCTAGGCACTTGACCATTTGCATTGTATATTTTTTCTAAGTGTCCATCAAGCCATTCTAAATTCACGTAGCTGCTATATCACTATGGGTATCTATCTGATCATCAAACTCAGTCGTGTTAATTTTTTATTGGTACCTGACTGACCCTTTTGTAACAGACCGTTTCGCTCACAAGGGGATAAAAAACGTTTAGGCGATAATCCCCTTCCAGATAGACAAGCAGCTACTGCAATCACCAATCTCCCGAACTGCAAACTACACAAATTCACCAACTCCCGAACAAGAGACACACGACACTGGAAGCAGCCAAACAGGAAAAGCCATACGAACAGCTTACACTCCTGGCAATCGGCATACAATCAAATCCCCCCCCAAGAATGAGACGACACTTCACTTTGAGGGTTAAGCAGGAACTCATTTACTGGGGCTACCTGGCCGGCTTTTATGCAGGTTTCCCACCTGGTGGACACTCCCCTAGGGGACCAGATGGGAAACTGGGAAACATATAGGACACAGACCAATCACAGACATACACCTTGAAACAATCCCACAATGCATCACAATCCCTCCTCACTGGCCTGGAGATAATTGGAGAAGTAATCCAATTATCTCCAAGGACAGAGGCAAAACTCCATTACCAACATGGCAGACAAAAAGACAGTAAAAGACACAAAATTACCCATTGACACATTTAGTACACAAAACACATACATGCAGCATATCCCCAGATAGCTTAGATCTGAGCGCACATTATTACCGAATGGCGCTCAGATCACATACATATAGTTCAATCGCCATGGAGCCAAAGTCTTTCACATAGTCTTTCATTACATGAATAGGCTCCATGGCATGGCTATCTGGGGTGAGGCTGTTTATACGGTCAAACTACCGAATGAACAGCCAGTCGGTTCCACTACCGAATGCCGAGGTAAGGAGGCTGGCGGCTCAGCGGTGTTCGCACAATAAAGTGTCCATTTTCAGTTCCATAGTTTGAGCGCTGAACACCGCTGGCCTTTCGGGAGTTAAAATGGCTGCTGCCACGTGTTCGGCAAACGAACAAATGTCACCCAGCATTAATCAATTAAGCTGCGGTTAACAGCAGCTTCAGGGAGGTCAATTGGCGGCACACTCCAGCTCCTAGGTGGTCCGGCATTTGGTAGTTTGTTCGGTACCGAACACCCCGGCAGAAAGGCACGTATAAGCCTTTCTGCAGGGAAAATAAAAGGTTTAGCCTGCAGGGCCATAGTCGCAGGGTAGGAGGCTAGCAACCAGGCTTCTCCAGTTCACAGTGGCGAGGTTGGTTTCGCCACACCTTTTATATTAGATACTCCTAATGTTTGGTTTTCTGATGTTAGTTTGCATTTTTGAATATATTGTTTTTTGTTTTTTTTTAATCCTGAACCTTGGACTCTCACTGTTTTTCCTAGACTGTCTGATAATATTACTTTCTATCCTTTAAAAAAAAAAAAAAAGAAGTATCATGCATACTCGATTCACATAACCCTTGAAGTACTTTAGTACATGCTGCCAACATAATCTCTTAGAACTTGCAGCTCCCAACCAAGTGCCACCAATTAAATGCCCTGCCCAGCCAGTGTTACCAGTTCAGCCTTCATATTCCAGTGTCACAATCCCAGCTGGCCCAAAATTTTGTATCTTGATTCTCCACATTCATTCCAAAGAAGGCACGCAGAAAAGCTCCTGCTATCTGACCATTGATAAGGTGTCATAACTCCTTGCGGCCCGCGCCGTTCCGTTCCCGCCGTCCTTCCTGCTCCGCCGGGCTCTGCTGTCCTCAGACCGACTTCGCGCACTCAGGTGCACGCGCGCTCCGTTTCTTAAAGGGGTATGCGTGGATTATCCAGAATTGCTTAAAGGGACAGCACTGAGGTATTTAACTCTATTTATCATCTACCCTACTCTATCCCTAACCTATCAGAGATCAGCCCTATTTATACCTCCTTCTTACATCACTTCCTTGCCCTGTCGTGGTTTCTTATAGCCCGAGAGTGCGTTCTGTTAACTTGTGTTTCCTTGGTATGTGACTTCGGCTTGTCTTCTGGTTATTCTTATCTCTGGCTTCCATTTCTTCCAGTTTATATGGGTGAACCTGTGTTCATTGTATAGAATAGATTTCCAGACAATGGTTTTTATTCATAGGGGCATAACAGTACCGAGCGCGCAGCCCAGGCAACACGAGACAAGAGACGGTGACGGGACCGGATGGAGACTATCTTTCATCACTACTTATTTGATAAAGCTACATTCTTTAACTCCAGAACCTCACCAGTCTGCTTTATACCCATCCACAAGCATTTGGCCTCTATTATGCACCCTATATTTACAGCTTCAAACGATCTGTGGTGAGATCCAACTGATTTATTTCATTCATAAAGCTGTTTATTTTTCTATTTTTAATTTTTTACATTTTTTATTTTTTTTACTTTTTCATTTTTTTCAAAAAGTTGCTGTCTGATCAGACTATCAATTGTTGTTATTGATCAATTATTGGTGGATCCACCGGACTGTATATGAACTACCAGTTTCATCAAAATTATATTTATAGGGTGTATATAGTTGTATATATTTTGTATGTACATATTGTAGTATTTTGCCTTAACTACTGTAGATGAACTAACAGAATGTGCATCATTCTGTATTTTTGGCAATAGTGGTCTTCATATTTGTTGATGAATTTCTTCCTTTTTTCAGCTTTTGTCATTAAGTATATAATATATGAATTATTGCCTTTCAACATATTGATTCTTTTTGATGCATATTATATGCCTTTGAGTGCGGTATTAATAGTTATTTATTTGTATATATATTATTGAGGTCCTTATGGGGCTTACCTCTAATACCTGCACCACCATGTAGTAGAGTGCCAACACAATGATTAATATTAATGGTTTTTATTGGACCGGAATATAAGGTATGTCTGGAAAAAGTCCAGCCTTTGTTAATATAATGAAAATGGTTTGCGAGACATCAATCGAACCTGTCAGCCAAGGAGAGTGGACTGAAATTTGCAACAATGGCGAATTAACTGTAACGGCATCTAGCGCCCCCACTGACTTAACTAGTCAGTGGGAACGCTAGATGCCGTTAACTGAGCATGTGTACTGTGTAGCCATTGCATTCAAAATTAGTGAGAAACGAATCTGCATCAAATTTTGCTTTAACCTCTTAAGGACGGCGGGCGTGCTATGCCGTCCTTAGGGAACCGGCTCTAAAAGTCGGCGGGCGGCAAAGCACGTCCCCGCCGTACAGGGTACTTACCCGGTTGCTGGCAATCCCACGCTGGTGATTGCGGTATGGGGACTTACCTGGGTTCCAGGGAGTCCCCATCCGTCGGTTTCGGCCCCCTGGGCATAGCCGTCCATGTCAGTGCCAGCAGGGGGAGTGCCTGCAATGACAGGTATTCCCCCTGCTGTCTGTAAAAAAATTTTTAATGGTTTAAAACAGTGTAAAATTTAATTATATATACTTAGATCATATATATATATATATATATATAGTGGAAAATTTATTCATACTTAACGTAATTTTCTTTTCCTGGCTATTATTCATGGCAGCATATACACATGGGTTAGCTCCTCCCCTACAGCCGATAGGACAGGAAAACCACCAAGGTTTTAAAAGGAGGCTCCATCCCTAAGGTCCTCAGTCAGTTTACAAGCTCTACAGTACATAAATAGAGACATTAATGGGTGGGAAGTATATGCTGCCATGAATAATAGCCAGGAAAAGAAAATTACGGTAAGTATGAATACATTTTCCACTTTCCTGGCTAATCATGGCAGCATATACACATGGGGAATACCCAAGCTTACAAAGGGAGGGACAGAATAGCCAATCAAATAATCAGAATAATTGAACATAGATAGAAGAATTAACTGAGTAAAGTACTTGAGTACCAAATTGTGCATCATAGACTGTTTTAACAAACAGTACGAAATGCCAGACAAATGTGTCTAAAGAGGTTCAAATGCTAGCTTACAAAAAGTGTCAGCAGAAACCATTGCCATGGCAACCCATGATGCTGCAACAGCATGAGAGGAGAGTGCCCTGATACCCTCCAGCACAGGTAGAGAACGGACGTGACGTCCAAATTGTGCCTCATTAATTGCTTCAATGTCC
Source organism: Pelobates fuscus (assembly GCF_036172605.1). Taxonomy (NCBI): domain Eukaryota; kingdom Metazoa; phylum Chordata; class Amphibia; order Anura; family Pelobatidae; genus Pelobates; species Pelobates fuscus. Next base: position 144,063,508 of record NC_086317.1, read on the forward strand.
AACATGGAATACAGGACAAACTAGTTCAAAGAGGTCCAAATGCCAACTTTACAAAGTTTCAGCAGAGACCATTGCCATGGAAGCCCACGAGATGCTGTAACAGTACTAGTGGAGAATGCCCCAAATCCTTTGGTACAGGTAGAGAATGGCATTGAAAGGCTCTCACTTTAGGCAGGATCTTTGGTGCTACCAGCAAGACAACCATATCCTGTTGAAATTCAATGAATGGGGGTACACAAGATCAAGCCTGGAGTTCACCCATTTTCCTTGCTGGGGTACCAGCCACCAGCACTTTCTGTGCTACCACCATGAAAGCTCCTTCTAGAGGTTTGAATAATGGTTCAGTCAGGGCCTGTGAGACCAGTGGTACGTCACATATTGGCTTCACCACACTCAGTGGAGGCATGATTTCAATCAATGCCTATATGAAGCAAAGTGCAGCTAAGTGCACACATTCACCTTGCTGTGGTACCAGTCACCAGCAACAGCAACGTCTGGGCTGACATCATGGAAGCTCCTGCTAGAAGTTTAGTCAGAGTCTGTGAGACCAGTGGTACGTCACATATTGGTTTCAACACCCTCAGCGGAGGCTTGAGTTCAATTGTTGCTTACATGAAGCAAAGCACCAGGGGCATCAATGCTCAATCGGTACCCTTCAGTACAGGTAGAGAATGACACCATAGGCAGGATCTTCAGGTGCCAAAAGCAAGACGACCATCTCTGTTGAAAAGTAGTGAAAAGGGGGTTCACAGGATCAAGCCTGGAGTTCACCCATTTTCCTTGCTGGGGTACCACCATGGAAGCTCCTTCTAGAGGTTTGAATAATGGTTCAGTCAGGGCCCGTGAGACCAGTGGTACGTCACATATTGGCTTCACCACACTCAGTGGAGGCATGATTTCAATCAATGCCTATATGAAGTGCAGCTAAGTTCTCCTCTAGAGTGTTATAACACAGAACCTTTCAAGGCCTGAACGAGGAGTAATTCCAACAGACAAAAGCATGTCAAGCTAAGTAAAGCCTGTATAGGATTGTAAGAGGATCTCAATGACCGTCTCAGGGATGCCTATACAAATATGGACTCCCGCATCATGACCAGAACTTGAGGATCCTGGTGTGTCATGTGGCCTTGTAATAGGTCTGGACTTACTGGAATTTCGCTTGGAGGTTCCAGAATCATCTTATTCATCATAGGAATTAGAGTCGACACGGTCTTCCACGGTCACCTTTGGCATTGCCTTTTTAGGAAAGTCAAAAACAGGAAAATATGTACATCAGACTAAAATTCTAAATTTCAGTCAGTGTATCCTGAACCGGAGCATTCTGGTCCTAGCATGTAAAAAATACCTCTGGACCTGGTAGTTCCAAGAAATGGCCATCAGATCTATGTAGGGTATCAGACAATCTGCGTCAACCCCGAGGATACGTCAGGACATGGTTGCCAATCCACCTTGTCCACAGTTATTCGGCTCCAGCAAACAGCCATTGTATTCTGAGCCACTGGTTGTTCTTCTGTGCCCTGATCATTATGGGCTGGAATTCCAACAATACGTATCTGTGAGACCCATCTTGATAGATATAGGATACAGTTGCATTGACATTTGAGCAAATTTGGACCCACTCGTTCTTCAGCAAGCCTCTGAAGTGAAGAAGATCCTTGAAAATGACTCTTAATTCCATACAAATGAATGGAAATATTGTGCAACATGGTCCAAACACTGCAACCAATCTTATAAAAACTGGAATTCGAGCTAATAATTGACCAATGAGGTTCTGTTCACTGGAAACTCAGAGATCTAATCCCTCTTTCAGCTACCAGGGTAAGGTGTAACTCCACTGATGGGGACATAGTAAGTGGCTGGCTCCAATAATCTTTCTCTTGTTAGACCTAGATAGGAAGGATCTGTAAGGAATCCAGAGATGCCATTGGGCCCATCTGACAAGTCTGCTGGTGGAAACTGGGAGAGAAAACCTTTACAATCTGTGGAACTGTTCCCGAGATAGGGAAAAGCAGAGCATAGAATTTTCCACTCGGGAATGTCAACCACTGAGCTGGTCTGAAACTGCTTTTCTTGATATTCATCAAGCAGCCAAACTTTAGGAGTTATGAAAGAACTATATACCTCTGTGTGCCTGCCTTCTGAGGGTATAAGGCTATCAGAAGTAGATCCTCCAGATAATGGAACCAGGTGGAGTTCTGGACTCTCAATAACACTATAAGCACATATAAAGATTCTTGGGGCCGCATTGAGGCCAAATGGTAGGGCACTAACATGGAAGTTCTCTTCTGAGCTAATGCCGAAGATCTCTGCAGATTGGAGTGAAAGTAAGCATCCTTGAGATATATATAGGTAAGGAAATTATCCTTCCAGATTGCTTGAGATATGGATCTGATTGACTCCATCCCGAAGACTCTGACATTCAGCCTCTTGTTGGCCCCTCTTAGGTCCAGTGTAGGCTTTCATGTGCTTTTCCTCTTAGCACCAGAAGAGAGGCAAAACTTGTCCCTGGAACTGCTTGTTCTGGGACCTAAACAAAAAAAATCACCTCTTCGTCCAGAAGGCTTCTTCCTTCAGTGCTTTACCTTTTGATTCGGTGGTCTAAATACTCCTTTTGGTATGGAGACTCCTGTGCCTGAAGAAAAAAACTCCAGTCTATATCTATCTGGACCATGAATACCACTCAAGCCTCCAGAGTATGACGAGCCCAGGTATGTGTGATCAGAAAATGAGGCTCCTACTACTGGAGGAGATATGTTCATTGCTGAAGAGCAAAACGACTGCTTTATAGCTCCATTAGAACCTTTAAAGGCAGGTTTACCAACTGCCATGGGTTACCTCTGGAGTATTCTCTGCAGGGCCAGTAGCTCCATGTATCTCAGAAATACTGGTCACAGGAGGTTCTCCGGTCAGACTATGAGGAGCTGGGTTCCTTGGAACTTCCGTCCTGAGGTACCAATATCTTGCAGCTCTCATTCGCCTTTCCAATGGAATTATCCAAAGTTTCCCCAAACAGCACCACCCTTTCAAATAGAATGGTGTAGAGGGCAGACTTGGAGAATGAGTCATCATCCCAGAAACAGAACTATAATGCTTTTTTAGCTGCTATAGACAAAGCCATTTGATCCAGAGAATATCCTAGTTACATCTAGGGAAGTTTCTGTGAAGAAGTCAGTTGTAACCTGAAGACTTCAGACTGCCTCTTCAATCTTGGCTTTTGATATCTCTCTCCATAGTAGCCTTTAGATCTTTAATCACATATTTCATGTTTGTAGAAACAGCAGCGGAAGTCACAGCTGGCTGGCCTCCTGCAATGGTAGGCGTAAAATTTTGGACAGGTCTGCGTCCACCTATGATCCATAAGTGTGTAACTTAGGTAGTGTAGTTCTGGGGTTGGAAATAACTTCCTCCACAGGGTAAAGCCTGGTCTCTTTTCATACCCCTAAGGCCTCTGGAACTTACTTTGTAAGCCCTGCCCGCACGTCATGAGACTGCACAGTAATAGGTCATGCTGAAGCAACAACCTTCTGGAGGAAGTCAGTGCATAACCGATTCCTTCCTCTGTTTTCTCCTCATAACCAGATCCTGGTGAAGAATCAGACATTTGACAAATAATAATAACTAAATATTACCTGTGGTAAAGTATTAAGAAAAAAAAAGTGCACTGTAAAATTCTATAAGAAACCAGCGAAACAGCTTTAAAACAGGCTGAAGACAGCACTTATCCATGTCTGGAGACCCTGCAAATACTTACCAAATAAGTGTGGTATGTTTACTGTAATTTTCCCTTTATTTGAGGCACTTTCTGGCAATTGCCCTTATCCAAGATGGCTGCCACAACTTGTATTCCCACAATGCAAGTCATCTGTATTAGGCCCAATAAGGCACAAACTGCACACATGTGGGCCTATTCCGAGTGTGTTTGCTGTTTAGAGACCAGGGAGAGGACTCTGTCTGAAGCCTACATGGCCCCTAAACACTCAGGGAACCGGGAATAAATCACTGGGACCGAGGGGCAGCGAAATAGATAACAAAAGTGCCTGCAAGGAAGTTTAAAAGGCAACCAGGTGCAAAAAAATCTAAGTTTAAAGGCACCACAGTCTAAAGTAACACAGTTTCCAAAATGTATCACAGTTTTTAAAATATATCAGTCTTCAAATGCAATGCAGTTTCCAATGACTTGCGGTATTAAATGAACAGTATTAAATGCAAATTTAAATGAAACAGTTTTAAATGCCACACAGCTTAAATGCAACACAGCTTAAATGCTTCCTAGTAAAGCACAACCGCATAATGTACCACAATCTTAAAAACAAGGTACAGCTGTATAATGCACTAGTTTAACCCGTTAAGGACCAAACTTCTGGAATAAAAGGGAACCATGACATGTCAGACATGTCATGTGTCCTTCCTTAAGGGGTTAAATATATCAAAGCTTAAATGCATCACAGCATAAAACCACAACTGCATAAAGTACTACAGTAAAACAGGCAAATAAAGTAATGAAGATAAAACATACATGTCCGTAAGTAAAGGGAGCAAATTGCTCACATCCTAAGGGCTGTAGGACAGGAAAAAGACTGAGGACCTTAGGGATGGAGCCTCCTTTTAAAACCTTGGTGGTTTTCCTGTCCTATCGGCTGTAGGGGAGGAGCTAACCCATGTGTATATGCTGCCATGATTAGCCAGGAAAAAATATATATCTATATATATAAATACACATACACGGTCTAAGTGTATTTTAATATTTATATATATATATTATATATATATATCTAAGTACACCTAGAATGATATTGATTAAATATATATCTAATTATCATTATATATATATATATATTTATATATAATATAAAATAAATAAATATGTAAATACGTAAAAAATAACATAAAAAATACAAAATAAATAAATAAAACATATATATACATGTGTAATTTCGTTCTAACTGTATTTTAAAATTAGTATATATATTGATATCAAAATACACGTAGAACTAAATTATATATATATATATATATATATATATATATACGTAAGTATATACATATATATCACTATATATATATACCTATATATAAATAAAAATAATTTAAAAAAATTCTACGTATATACACACGTATATATATAATAATTCTACATATATATTTATGTAATAATTTTACATAATTAGGTCATTTTATTCATTACAATTTGTAGGACCTGCCTGACAACCCAGGCCGAAAGTCCAGGGAATTTAATTTGCTAGCACTATAATTAACCCTCTAACTTTCCAAGACAACATAAAACCTGTACTTGGGGGGTACTGTTTTACTCGGAGGACTTCGCTGAACACAAATATTAGTGTTTCAAAACATTAAAATGTATTACAATGATGATATTGTTAGTGAAAGTGAAATTCTTTGCATTTTTCACACACAAATGGCACTTACACGGGCAATATAATTGTTGTGATACGTTATACTGTTTTGAAACACTAATATTTGTGTTCAGCGAAGTCTCCTGAGTATTACAGTACCCCTAATGTACAGGTTTTATGGTGTTTTCAAAAGTTACAGAGTCGAATATAAGGCTTGCATTTCAGTTTTTTCACATTAAAATTCACCAGATTGGTTACGTTGCCTTTGAGACCATATGGTAGCCCAGGAATGAAAATTACCCCCATGATGGCATACCATTTGCAATAGTAGACAATCCAAGGTATTGCAAATGGGGTATGTCCAGGCCCGGACTGGCCATCGGGCATACCGGGCAAATGCCCGGTGGGCCGCGATGGCCGTGGGGCCGAGGCTGGCAGGGGAGATCACAGGATCTCCCCTGCCAGCCCCTGCAGGGCCAGCGCTAGCCGAGCGCCAGCCCTGCTGTGTGTCTCCATGGGCCGGTGGGGAGATCAAAGATCTCCCTCACCGGCCCAGACACACTGAGATGCGGCCGCCGGCAGGAGAGGGAGGGAAGGAGGGAGGCAGGAGAGAACACCGGCGGAGCTCTAGCCAGCAGCTCCGCCGGGTCCTCTCGCAAGGTCTGAGCATTGCCGCGGTAACCCTGGCAACGCTCAGATCTCGCGAGAGTGAACTCTAGCCTCCAGGCTAGAGTTCACTCTCACCACTAGGACCACCAGGGAAGGAAGCTGCAAAAAGGATCCCCCCTCCCAGGCATGATGTAAGAAGGGAGGGGGGATATTTAGCAATCTGCCCCACCTCCACTAGGACCACCAGGGATCAGGCACCCCCCCATGGAAACCCGGCTTCCCACCCCCTAAAGGTAAGAAGGGGGGGGGGTATAACTTTTATTTTTTTTATTATTAATAAAAAAAATATATTTACATTTAAATACAAAATACACTCACACTAACAGCCCCCCCCAGACACACACACAGCACCCCCAGACACACACACAGCACCCCCAGACACACACAGCACCCCCAGACACACACACCGCACTCCCAGACACACACAGCGCACCCCCAGACACACACAGTGCACCCCCAGACACAGTGGCGTACACACACTCCATGGGGCCCCGGTGCGAAACTGATCCGTGGGCCCCCCCTACCCTGACCCACTCCCCCCTGACTGTGCCCCCCCCGACACATACATACAGACACAAACACATACACACACCCCCGACAGACACATACATACATACACACATGCAGACACATCCATACAGAGACACACACGCAGACACATACATACAGAGACACACACAGACACATACAGAGACACACACACACACATACATACAGAGACACACACAGACACATACAGAGACACACACACACATACAGAGACACAGACACACACAGACATACATACAGATACACACATACAGAGACAGACACACACATACACACATACAGAGACACAGACACACAATCATACACACACACACAGAGACACAAACATACATACACAGACATACGTACAGATACACACACACACACACACACACAGAGAGACAAAGACACAGACATACATACACACAGAGACACAGACACACATACATACAGAGACAGACACATACACACATACAGAGACACAGACACACACATACATACACACATGCAGAGACACAGACAGACATACACACATACAGAGACACAGACATACACACATACATACACACATACAGAGACACATACAGAGACACATACATACACACATACAGAGACACATACAGAGACACAGACATACACACATACAGAGACACAGACACACACACATACAGAGACACAGACACACACACATACAGAGACACAGACACACATACACACAGATACAAAGACATACAGAGACACAAATACACAAAATGTTTCCTACCATGTGTGACTTTCCCTGGGGTCCAGTGGTGGCTCAGCCTGATGGGAGTCAGAGTTCCCACTCTGACTCCCTCCTCCTTTCGGTTTCCTCCCGCGCGGGCTCTCAGTATGCTGGGAGGAGTGACGTGCGGTCACTTCCTCCCAGCCGTGATGATGTAATCACAGGGGGCCCGGTCGCGCTCTTGAAGTGCCCAGCGCAGACCGGGCCCCCTTACAATCCATGTCCATCGGGTGGCCCTGACATCATGGGCCACCCGATGAACCCCTTAACATGCGGCCCCGGCGGTTTGCCGCACGGGCCGGGGCCGCAAAGCGTGGCAGCTGCTACCCGGTCGCGGGGGTCCGCAGGGCGGCCGGGCCCCCTGGAGTGCCGGGCCCGGTCGCAGCTGCGACCCCTGCGACCGCGGTACGTACGCCACTGCCCAGACACACACAGCGCACCTCCAGACACACACAGCGCACCCCCAGACACACACAGCACTCAGACACACACAGCACTCCCAGACACACACAGCACTCCCAGACACACACAGCGCACCCCCAGACACAGCGCACCCCAGACGCAGCGCAGCCCCAGACACACACAGCACCCTCAGACACACAGCAAACAGCACCCTCGCTCACACACAGCACCCTCAGACAGACAGCATCCTCGCTCACACACACAGCACACTCCCACACATATACAGCACACACATATATATATATATATATATATATATATATATATATATACATATATATATATAATATATAAAATAACCCTCAGTGAGTTAACAAAGAAAATTAGAAACTTAGAATGTGACGGTAGAAAAAAATCACCCTCACACACAGCACCCCTCTTACATACACACACAAACACTGCGCCCCTCACACATACAATATGTCCAAATATATATATATATATATATATATATATACATATATATATATACACATACACACACACACTACAGCACCCCTCACACTGCACCACTACATACATTACGCTCCAGATAAACGCTAGATCCCTTACCCTATATGCACTCTTAATCCTCTACACACACACACACACACACACACACCTATACACACACTACATTCCTTGTCAGCAAACACATACAACATTCTCTAAACACACCCTCTCTACAACCCCTACACACACGTCACCTATACACACACACTACAGCCCGTAAGCACACACTCGCACAAATGAAATTGACCTATTTACACAATACCACACCACACTCTACACACACGCAATCCCACAAGCAGGCTCCAAACATATACACCATGCACTTTACTGGCCCTTTTGTCCTCTGGTATCCCACTTGTGGAGAAACCAGAGACAATTTAAAAGCAAACACAGTGCAAGCATGTTATTAAATTTGCTTGCGCTGCGCAGAACAAATTCAGGGCCTTTTTCTAATGCCAGAGCTCTTCAGCGGGGCTCTGCACATTGAACTAACATGCTCACTTTGAGAGGGGGTGTGCTTGTCATTAGTGATGATGACAAAACACACCCTCTCTGGCCCCGCCCCCTTCTTAGGGGGCCGCTCTGATTGAAAAATGCCCGGGCCTAATTTTTTTCCCAGTCCGGCCCTGGGTATGTCCAGTCTTTTTTAGTAGCCACTTAGTCACAAACACTGGCCAAAATTGGCATTCAAATTAGTTTTTTGCATTTTTCACACACAAACAAATATTAACACTCTCGCGGATTTCAATGTGAAAAAACTGAAAAATTTAACATGCTATATTTGACCCTGTAACTTCCCAAAACACCATAAAACCTGTACATAGGGGGGTACATTTACATGTGAGACACCGCTGAATACAAATATGTGTAGTTTATTGCAGTAAAAGCAAACAGTATTATGACATTCACAGTTAGAATGTCACGTAGAACAAGATTTTTTTTTTTAAATCGTATTTTCTCCCAATTTTTTATATTCTATTCATATTAAATTATGTTTCATACGTAAATATTCTATGTTAAATGAAAGCCCTGTTTCCCCGGAATAAAATGATATATAACAAGTGTGGGTGCACATAATATGAAAGAGGCGAAGTACGCCTGAACAGACATATAGCGCAAATTCAAGTTTTTGTTTAGGTTTTGATCACAACATGTACATTTGGCTCAGTCCTTCAGGGGTTAAGCTTGAAAAGTTATCTGAGGAAACTATTTGGATGATTCAGAAGGTTTTTGAGGATGATGCAATGAGTGCAGTGCAAATTCAAGTGTGGCACAAATGCTTCAAAGATGGTTGAGAATCTGTTGTAATATTTGGCGCCCTGCGACTTATTGCTTTTTCCAAAAATAAAATCATCTTTAATAGGGCAGAGATTGGGGCGTGGCCTGACAGCTCAACTAAACGGTCGCATGAGCTGTTAGCTCCTCCGTGAACCGACCCTCCACAGCGATTATTTTAGCATTATTTGCCCAAAACCACCTAAAGAACGGTGCACCAACCTTGCCACCAACCATGGCTTCGAAATCGGACAAGAAATCGAAGCACAAGCAGACTTTGTTGCGTGTCCAGGGGCTCTCCCCGCCACGCTCGCAGGCCCAAAATGGCGCCGAAGCACCCAGCTCCCCGGCGGCATGTTCAGACAACAGCGATCTCACCTCAGTCTTGGAGCCAGCAGCAGCCCCAGCCACAGACCTTTCAGTCCATAAAATGTTACGGGCCATGCAGGCCTCAATACAGGCAGATATCACCAAAATGGCGCGGGAAATTAGAACGGACATTCAGGCGTTAGGAGACAGGACATCGCGCCTAGAAGACAAGTCCGAGGAACTTATATCAGCGCACAACACAAAAGAAAGACTGGACCACCTAACAGAAAAGTGGCGGACCACAAGGATAGGGACAGGCGTAGCAACATCCGCCTCCGCGGCATACCGGAGGATGTTATGCCCCAAGATCTACATGCCTTTGCCACATGTCTCTTCCAACACCTGGTCCCAGACCTCACGCAGCATGATTTCCTTATTGACCGCATACATCGGCTGCCTAAACCGAGATCTTTGCCTGCTTCAGTCCCGAGGGACACCATAACTAAATTACATTATTACACCACTAAAGACAGCATCATGAAGGCCTCCAGGCGAGCTCAAAACCTACCAGAGAAATTTGCAGGCATCCAGATCTTCACCGACCTCTCCGCCTCCACGCTATCGAGGATGAGAGAATTCGCTCCCATAACAAGAGCCTTGCGAGAAGCAAATATCTTGTACAGATGGGGCTTCCCGGCTCGACTGATAGTCAGGCGGAATGGCGCGGATCGCCATATTACCGGTATGGAAGATGGGAAGAGAATACTTGCAGAGTGGAACATCGCTGTACCCCTACAACCTGATTCACGCACCCTGGGTGAAAACCGGCGACCCTCATGGAAGGTGCCGACCGACTGGAACACAGCAGCCTCAGCTAAGTGGCTTTGCCGTAGGCATACATGTGGACTACCTCCACCACATTATGGCATCTTAGCCCACCACTCTCAACAAGTGACTTTATTTGCTGTGCACCAACTTATTCTCTCAGGGTCTTTTCCCCTCTGTTTGTTCTGCTCTTCCGCTCCTTTCCTCCCCTTTTTGTTTTTACTGAATTATTGACTGTTACTAAATGGTTCCTCACATACACACTACAGTCATAGGCACCGGGGAGAATGTGCGGGGAGGGAGGGGGCGGAGGGGGAGCGGTGTGAGAGAGCGGGACTGGGGAACACAGCCGAGCCTCGTAGCCATGGCGGGACCCCCGGACTGGGCCTCCCTGCGGCGGCGATGCAACAGAGGGGAGCGCGGGCAGCCTTCACGAGGTGAGTTCCCTGGGAATGCCTGTTAGACCAAGGTCCCGCCCTGGTCCCTAATTGGCATGCCGCTCTACACAGAGGGAAGCTCCGAAAATATAATGCATAAGTGACAACATAGCACCTGTGCTCCCTCCTGCCAAATCTTGCCACACCGGCGGGTCGTCAGCTCAAGGTTCAGAGGTGCAGGGAATACTGACACAGGGCACACACTAACCCCAGCCTCTACTGAGGGCCGGCCACTGTGTTGTTGACAACAACCCCCCCAGGCTCCTAGGAGCCATGTTTTCACCGTCCAAGCCGCAAGGCACTCTTCACGACGGCATTATGTATATAGTTCTTACCACCTTACCACTTTGTCACAGGACTTGTTCCTTACCCCACAAACCCGTTAACCCCCCACTGTACCGACCATGGCATATGTCACACTATGAAGGACCACCTGAGACCATCAAAATGTTTGGACGCATTACAGCACTACAAGGGCCATGCCACACATACACTGTAAATTCACTACACGTTAACCCCCTGACAAAGCGGGAGGTCAAACACCCGCAGAAACGCCCTTACGGACCACAAGTTAAAGCTCTATCAACAGAAACACCATACCCCTCAAGACGAGGCATATACCCCACCCCCCTACCTAACAACAGGCAAAGCAAAGGCCTTACATCAACTCCCAAAAAGCTGCCCACCACCACGCATGTAAATGACACTTAACATACTGTCTCTCAACGTTAAAGGTTTAAACTCTCCTCACAAACGAAGACTAGCACTGGAAGAGGCGAAAAAGCACAACGCCCACATCGCATTCTTCCAGGAAACGCACTTTAAATGGGGACATCGCCCTAAATTTGGTTCACAGCTATTCCCCCATGACTATCACTCTTATTTCAAGAAGAAAAAGAGATGGGTATCTATATTGATAGGGAAATCGGTAGCTTTCTCCTTAGTTAAGAAAATTGGGGACAAAAGGGGACGATACCTCCTGCTTCAGTGCTACATTAATAACGAGCCATACACCTTTCTCAATATCTATGGCCCACACACAAACCAAACAGAATTCCTGGACAACGTATTCGCCCTGGCAAGCCTATATAGATTTGGGGAACTCATTATAGGTGGGGACACTAATTTCCTCCTGGACTGCTCTCTGGACACAACCTCAGCAAATAAACTTACCGCACCATCCGCACGCAAATTGAACAAAACCACTTCTTCACACTGCAACCAGATACTACACAATAGCTTCTTGGACCCATGGAGAATCCTCCACCCTTTAGAACGAGATTACACGTTTCACTCCTCTGCGCACAACACTTACACGAGGATAGACAGATTCCTCATACCTAACACAACAATACACAAAGTTTTGACGGCCCAAATAGGCTTGATAACCTGGTCGGACCATGCCCCAATAGCATTAACCCTAGCAGAACGATTTCAGGTAAAGGGACCTGGAGACTAAACGACTCCCTATTACTGGATCCGCACATCACGGATCAAATAAAAGCAGATATCACCTCATATTTTCACACGAATACAACACCGGACGTAGACATAACTACCGTATGGCAAGCACACAAGGCAGTCATACGCTATGCTAAAAAACAATGAATTAAAGAATACAACACACTGATCTCAGAAATCACAGACCTCACACACAGAAACAAATCCACACCCACTCAAACGCTGCAACACCAACTACTGACATTACAATCCAAACTGCGAGACATAGAACTGAAAAAAACAACCTATGCACTGAGGCGCTTTAAATACAACTTCTTTACGCTGGGGAACAAGGCAGGAGCACTGCTTGCAACTCAACTCAAGGCGCGCACAGCCAACTCAAAAATAGCCTACCTTACCACTGACTCAAAACAAAAACTCACAAATCCACAAGACATAGTCGACGCGTTTGCCTCCTACTACAGCACACTTTACAATCTCAAGGACGACCAAGGTACTACACCACCCTCTCGTCCTACCATCCAGGACTTCCTAACTAAAGTAAACCTCCCCAAACTGACAACTGACGATATAACCTCCCTATCTGCACCATTCACTGTGGAGGAAGTAGAAAAAACTATTGCACAACTACCTAAACACAAAGCTCCTGGCCCAGACGGCTACACAAATTTTTACTACCAAACATTTGCATCTACACTATCACCCCACCTAATCACATTATTCAACCATTGCTTTGACACAGGCTCCATGCCTCCTGAGATGCTGAAGGCCCACATTTCCACCCTTCCGAAGCCAGGGAAATCCCCAACACAATGCCCTAACTTCCGACCCATCTCCCTGCTAAATGGGGATGTCAAACTCTACGCCAAGCTCCTAGCCAACCGCCTGTCCGACATTCTCCCAAGGCTTACACACAATGACCAATCCGGCTTTGTACGGACAAGGCAAGGCTCGGATAATACCAGGAAAATCCTCAATATCCTTGCACACGCACACACCACCCAAAAAGAAGGCCTTCTTCTAGCGCTAGACGCAGAGAAGGCCTTCGACAGACTCAACTGGGACTACATGAAACAAGTCTTACAAACATTTGGCTTCACCCCACCAATACTCTCTGGAATTATGGCCTTATACAATAACCCAACAGCCCAAGTGGGAAACGCGGAATTCCTGTCCAACCCATTCACCATCACCAATGGCACCAGACAGGGGTGCCCCCTATCACCTTTGTTATTTTTCCTCTCCCTGGAACCACTAGCGTACATTATCAGACACCATCCAGGTATTAAAGGTATAACAATAGGCCCTAGCCTATTTCTATGTTCGCAGATGACATTCTTCTGACATTGAGCGATGTAGAAACCTCCCTACCAACTCTAATGCAGCTGCTAGATTCATATGGTAAAGTAGCGTATTATAAATTAAATCGAGCCAAAACCCAGGCTTTACCCATAAGCCTTCCCCGCACCGTGGTCACAGAACTTTCCAGGACCTATAAATTCGACTGGAGAGTAGACTACGTCACATACTTAGGGGTTAAAATTGCACCCACAGTGGAACACATGTTTAATTACAATTAAAAACCACTACTTCTACTATGTAAATCAGAGTGTAACCGGTGGAAACCGGTAAAACTGTCCTGGCTAGGCAGGATCAACACCATTAAGATGATTCTAATCCCGAAGCTACTGTATATATTCTTACACCGCCTCTTACACATACAGGTTCCGCCCTCCTTCTTTAAAAAACTTCAACAGATAATATCCCTATATATATGGGACTCCCGCAGGCCCAGATTATCACACCGCACTCTGCAACAAACCACAGCGGACGGGGCAGTTGGCCTGCCCGATATATACACCTACTATAAGGCAGCTATTCTAGAAGCAGCAGTGAAGCTACATACCCACAATGGAATTTACCAATGGGTGGACATGGAGGCTGCCCAATCGGGCAAAATGCCCCTGGTCGATCTTCTATGGACCCCCAGAATACATCGGCCCAAGGATAAAATACTATTCCCAACCACATCTCTCACCATACAACACTGGGACAACATACGACACAAACATGATGTTCACCACAAATTCCATCCACGCACACCACTGACAGCGCTAAAAGCAATCTCACCTTGGCTTTCATTAAACTCGTGGGTCAAAATGGGGATTACCACTATAGAGCAAATTATGCATTGCGACCTCAATAAACCCTGCCCTGACCTACAGCGAGAATTCAAACTCACCAACTCCTCGATATTTCCCTACCTACAACTCAAAAGTATAATGCATAATACATGTAACCCAAGGACACATACCTAACAACCCAGGATCAAGAGAAATGGCAACATTATATGATAGATGCCTGCGAGCCCCGACTAAACCCAAATCTCTCTCTCTCTGTTATAGGTTGATTCTAGCCTCTACTACACCAAGAGGCACCCCTACATTCGTGACCCAATGGCTCACGGAAGGTATATATTCAATTACGGACACAGAGGTACTGGCATCCCCCCAAGCCCTTAAAGGCCTAACACAGTGCCAATCACACATAGAAGCCCATAAAAAGCTAGTGTACAGGTGGTACCTAACACCCCACAGACTCCACTCGATGTACAACACAGTGCCACCGTGCTGTTGGAGGTGTGGCACTGACAAAGGCACAATGTTCCACATCTGGTGGACGTGTCAGCGTATAAGACCCCTATGGAGAGAGGCGTAAACAGTCCTGCAGTCCATTGGTATCACATCACCACCCTTGGATATACATACCGGGGTGTTCCTCTCCTACCCGCGCTCAACCCCGAAATATGTGCAACGATAATGGCCATTACTGCCCTAGCTGTGAGAAATTTGATCGCATGTCAATGGAAACAGCCCCACTGTCCCTCCAAATACCAACTGCTAACTAAAATCTACCAGTATTTCATATATGAGAGCATGTCTTCCAGGACTGCTGCTCAACAAAAAACTTTCCAAGCAGACTGGGCGCCGTGGGTGAACCTCTGGAATAAAGCCAATAGTAGTAATAATACCCTATGCCAATCAGGAGCCCATCACGGCTCAGAGACCAACAATACCTCAAATGTTCTAAACCCCTCTACATCATCAAACGGCCACACAGGCACGTGCTCCTTTACCCATCATGGGGACCCAACTAGACCTCGACTAGACCTCCATATGGCTCTATAGATATCTGTACTACCAAACAGCAAACCCGATGTTGTCCTTATACATCCGTGTAATGGTTATTGTACAACACAGCTAATTAGTGCTATACACCATATTGTACCATAGCGTACACCAACCCCCCCCCCCCCCCCCCACCCAACCCACCCCACTCCCCCCTATTGTTACTTCCCAGTTAGGGGATCCTACATATTTGTATACAGCCATACTCTGCTCGGACGTAGGAGGTGAATGGTCGACCAAATTAGAGCAGCAGAAAGATAACCTTAAGGGTTGGATGACTCTACTGTGATGTCTGCAATGAATAATAATTTTGCAATGAATAACAATTTACCATATTATAGTAGCATAGAAGACTTCCATCCCCTCCCTTCCACCTCCTGAAGCCATACCACCAGGAACAGACTATCAATGGATAATCCTATTGTACATATTATGATGTTATTTGGTATATGAAATGTGATCCCCCACCACCCCTATCTTCCTTTCTGTACCCCGTTTACTCTGTGAAAATAAAAATTGGCAAATAAAAAAAAAAGGGCAGAGATTTCAGATTGTCGATGAGATTCAGGCAAATACAACGAGGTAGCTGATGGTGATTCCAACAAAGGATTTTGCAGATTGTTTTGAACAGTGGAAGAGACGGTGGGAGAACTGTGTGAGTTCCCAAGGTGAGTACTTTGGAAGGGACTGAGGCATCATTGTCCCATCTACAATGTTTCTTGTATCATGTCTCTTCTTCAATAAATGTCTCTATTTTTCACGTTACATGGCTGGGTACTTTCCAGACAAACCTCATATAAATGTATAAAATGTTCTGAGGAGCTGTATTTCTAAACTAAGTAGATCTAAATTTGTTAGCCTTTCTTCATAACTAAAATTTTTCAAACTGATTGTTCAGTTCGCTTTTGGTTATCTTTATCACTGATATAGAGGTTTGATCATGATAGATGATTCATTCAAATCCTTCTAGTTTTGGAAATGTCATCTCTTGCTTGATATCTTATGACTTTACTCTAATTGTGAAATTCCATCTCTTGCTCGATAAATCTAGGTACTCTTCTCTTTTATTGCTGTCTAGTTTATCTATGCTGATAACCAATTATTATAATTCTCAAATTGTTAAATACATTAGTGCTATTGCCTTTTTAAAACCCTGGGTTGTACTTATACTAATACTGATCAAACACAATTTAGGATTTAAAGCATTCATTCAGTACAAATCAGTACAATTATCTTCACTTTAATTGTAGCATACTTTTGTGAACAATGCCATTATTTTATCCTTTTTACAATTATACAAATTTACAATATTGAGGCAGTCTAAATAGCTCTTAACCCCATGCTACAAGTGATTCTATCGACCTGAATAAACTTTACATTTGTAATTATTGAGTACTTCATCAGAAAATAAAGATACTGTGTAGTCCCCTGGTCTGCCATCATTTGATGCATTTGAAGCACTTATTACACCAACTCTATTGGGTGGTTTAGACCATGCTACCTTTGTCTCTTTACATTAACTTTATTGTTTATCTTTAGGGTTTTTAAATATTAATAAAAGTGATTATACCAGTGGTAGTTTTTTTTATGAAGTTAAGCTTTTTAGGGAAGCTTGCCTTTATTAGTTGTCTAATTCAATCAGGGTTAAGCCCTTTAAATTACCCAATAAACCAATTTTTAGCTTTATTAATTCTGTTTCTGAGGCTTATTCTTTCAATTTATTGTGAAATCCCCTTATTAATTTTGTAGCCCGCCTCTGCCCTTTTTTTTAAATCTATAATAGTCTTCTTTAGAACAGGTGCCCATAATTTAAGTTGTGGTATTACCAATGGTTTATCAGGAAGATAAAGCTCTTCCGATTTGGAGCAAGTGGAACGCAAGTATGGAATGCATGATATCATAATTTAGGAGACATGATGACATCAGAAGAGGCAGGGATGGGATGGAGTTCAGCTGGGAGAAAACATGAAGAACCAGTGAGGACTGATAATTCTATTAAGGGGGTATTTAATGACTTGAATTGGGAAGGGTGGTTTATATTCACTTTCAATTTGTGATACTACACACTTGCTGTTAACTTCTGTGCAAGTGAATACATTATTTTCTTGCACCTTATTTTGTTTTTATTACACCTTGTTGTATTATGTCTCTCTATTGCTGTTAACTGGTTTTCCAACTGGAAGTCTGGGGAATCATCTGAGGGCATACACAATACTGAAGTCCAGAGTCTTGGAACACATAGCAGTTGTGAGTGGCCAATTGTACCATATATTTATTTAAGTGTATTTTGAAGACTCTTTATGCACTTAGCATTTGTGAGTGGCCACTTGTACCATATATTTATTTAAGTGTATATACATTCTGCACTTCATGTTGTGCCGTTTTTATTCCCTTTAGCAGGATCATCCCTATGCATTAGGTTTATGGGTGTTGAAGATAAGATGATATCTTCCGGGCAGAATCTCTGCTTATAAGGGAAATTATTGTTTTCTGTCTTCTACTACTACTTTTAGCACTTATACACTTTTTGTGAATTGCGAACGACACTTTTGTTTTTATGAGGTTTTATATATGGCTGCAAAATCTAGTTGCAAATGGAGGTCGAGCACATAAGACCAGCTTCAGACCCATGAAGCTCCTAATCCTGCACTGCCACAGATTATGCCAAAAATGACCCTATGTTTCATAGTAAACTGCAGAAGGACATCAAACTACATCTTGACAAGTTTTCTTCTGACATATTGATATCTTTGTCTTAAAAAAAAAATCAAAAAAAAATCAATTTAGACTCATCATTTCATATGACATTCCGCCCCTGGTTGTCACTGTACGCATTAAGGATTTTTTACACGCTGACATTTCTTCTCGATGCTTTTCCACAAGAATGGTTTCACAGCTGTTTCATGCCCTGCAAGACTATTTGTTGTAAGACATGTTGTCATGGTCAAAGCATGTATTTTGATGCCCCATGACTGTCATTTGCTGAGCAAGCAAAATTTCACTTTATTTAATTCTGTAACTCAAAATCTTGTGGTGCAATATATTGTTAGCTGAGATTTACCTTATTGAAATATATATACCTGACAAACTGTGTTTACATAGCCTTTTCCAGACCTGTCTTCAATGATATAGAGCAGATTTATGTACATTTTCATTCTATGTGTTACAATTGTTAAATTCTACCACCTGCAGTCCTCATTCAACTTAATGATCTTAATGAGGTATTGATTAGTGTAATCAGGTGTGTTAGTTCTGGATCTGAACATAAATACATGTAGTGACATTGACTGGGATACTTTGAAAAGTGTCATGAGAAAACAAATGTGTTTTTATCTAGTGTTCTCACAAGAGTCTAACCCATTTCATGGCAAACAAATGTTTTTACCTTAAGGACGCCGAGATAGGCAATCTTCAGCACTCCAGATGTTGTGGGCTACATCCCCCATAATGCTCTTACACCCATAATGCTGCCAAAGCATCATGGGAGGTATAGTCTAAAACATCTGGAGTGCCGAAGGTTGCCTATGCCTGGACTACAGCATAGATGTCAGTTTTGCATGTGTTCAAGTGAAATTTCTGCTTTCATATTAGTGTAGCCATTCTTACTGTACATTACTTTTTGAAGGGGGCATATAAATAACTACTTGTTTAATATGAATGTAATTTATAAACTCAAATTAGTACATTACTGTATAAAATCTTAAAGCTTCAAAAAGTTGGTATACTGAAAGTTTAATAGTTGCTATGGAACCCAATATTGCTACATAAAACAAATGTTTTTTTTTTTTTTATAAAGAGGACATTCTATGGTATTTACCTTGGAGACTGTAACTAGATTTTCCTCTAATCATCTATCTCACTAAAGATGATTGCAATGAATTCCAATTGGTTGCTGAATAGATCAGTTACAAAGGAGTTAAATTATTATTATTTTTTTAAAGTGTTATTTTTTTTCAGAGTGTTATTAATAAGAGAATTACAGGCATAAAACAGTTGGTTAAATGATATAAAATGTGTAGATTAAACAAAGAGTTACAGTCATAAAACATAAACATAAATTTAAAATGATACAATTAAAGAAATAGATATACAATAAACAATCAATGTCAACAATGGACTGAAATAGAAGCAAAAGAATATGTGCCAACATCTCTCTTTTCTAAAAAATGTCATTCCGGTGCATGAAGTGAAAAAGTAAAAGTCAACTAATAGTAGCCTTGGCTCAGGGTTTAAAGGAAATAAAAAATAAAAAACAAAAACAAAGAAGATGAAGAGGTTCTCATGAGCAAATGCAGAAATCTAGACATCAAGAGAAATTGCAGTGCAACACAGTAGAGGGCAAGGCATGTAGTAGCACACATTGAGTGGACTAGTAAGAAAGTTATCCCAAGAAAAATTCTGGAAAAAAAACCAAGAGGTTGGAGGGAGAGAAAGCAGTGGAAGAGGGTGAAGAAGAAAGGAAATTGTTTTAAAAAATAAAGGGATGGCAGTCAACTGAGTAAATTAAAGAAAAACAAAGAAAGAGAAGGGGGTCAAAGTCATGGAAGCAATGTCCTACTTAGGGCATTCCGATCTTGTTATAGGCAAAAAGTGTACCACAGAGTCTTGCTGTCAGCTCCTCCATATTGTGCAGGTATTTCATTTTAGTTACCAAAATATCCAACGTAGGGGCAGAACCATTCCACTATCTGGAACTATGCATAACCTTGTTGCTGTGCAGAGACTATGGCATAGCGATACCAGGTTTAACATTAGGTTGTAAGAGTGTGTGGCGAAACCAACTTCGCCACTGTGAACTGGAGAAGCCTGGTTGCCCGCCTGCTGCCTTTGGACTATGGACCAGACTTTATGGGAATGTGATACCCCAGATAGCTATACCATGGAGCCTATTCATATAATGAAAGACTATGGGAAAGACTTTAGCTCCATGGCAATTGTACTGTGTGAATAGGATCTGCGCGCTATTCGGTAGTTTTGTGCGCTCAGATCCCAGCTATCTGGGGATATGTGAAATGTCTGTGTGTTATGGATAAAAAGTAACTTTCTGTATTTTAAAGTGTTTTATGTCTTTCTGTAACCATGTGGTTACTGGAGTCTGCTTCTAGCCCTGGATAATTGGATTACTTTCCTCTTTGTCTCCAGGATAGAGGCCTATGTAAAACCTTTCTAAACTGGTTTGCCAGTAAACCATGCGGCTAGTAAAGGACAAAAGATACTTTTAGTAACTTTTGAATCCCTGGTCGGATTTATGCTATTTTTTAATATGTTGTTCCCCTGAATGGATTGATTGTGGATATGTATTTTTATGTGAATGTGATGTATGGTTTTAAAGTTATGAAAGTTGTGTAAAAGTATATTTTAAACTGTATGCATAATGGGATTATGTGTCACACTAAGGGGAGGGGATGTGTGGGATGTAACATCTATGTCATTGGTTCTTTTATGCCTCCCCCTGGGTGTGGCCTGTATGTGTGAGTTGGAAATAAAAGCCAGGCTGGATGAGCCAGTCCTCAGTTCCTGTTTTACCCTCAAAATGAAGTGTCGTCTCGTTCTTGGGGGGAATTGGATTGTAAGCTGACTGCCAGGAGTGTAAGCGGATTGTATGCTTTTCTTGTTCAGCTGTTCCAGTTCGGAGTGTTATCTTGTATCCAGTTTGGGAGTTTGGTGTTCTGCAGTAGCTGTGCCTGTCTCTCAAAAAGGGGATTATCGCCTAAACGGATTTTATTCCCTTTTATGCTGAAACGGTCCGTTACAATTGGTGGCAGCGGTGGGATCGTTCCTACAACCAGAAGGACAGCTACAGGCAACATCAATTCCTGGAGTACAAATTGAGGGCAACGCTAGTACCCGTACAGCGACCCTATCTACGAAGGAATTCGGAAAAATGGAGGAGAAGCTTCAAGATACAGTGTACAGTTACGTACGCCTGGGGTCTGGAGTAGTCCCAGAGGAGGACATGATGAGGTACAGAGATATGGCCAGAGCCAGATTGTGGGACGAAGCCCTAGAAGAAGTACAGTATTCACGAGGGGATCGGCGCCGCAGCAGAAGGCAGCGAATTCTGGCTAGAATGGCAGAGCGGATGCCCCTCCTGAGAAAACAGACCACAGAAAAGTGGGTGACTAGACTCGAGATTCTAGTATATGCACAACTGGCGCTAGACGACGCATACCAGGCAATACAATGGTACGCAGCTCAGTGTGTCCCCGAGATGGCAGAGTATGAGTTCCCAGAAGGCGGAGATTACACTGACCTTGGCCGATTTTGGGATAACATTGACGATGAGGACTTTGGGAAAGTGACCGACTCTCGTTTTTGGGACCTGTACTACGACCGAGAGGACATGCTGGGTCTCCCTAGCGCTATTGACCTCGAGGCGGACCTACAGTATTTGGTCGCCGAGGAATGGAACCTGGAGGGGGATTACCTGCGACTCATCAATGAGGCCCGGGAAGCGACAACCGGTCCTCCTTCCCAACAGCAACCAGCGGTACCCGAGGTAGCAGATCTCCTAGACTGGTCCTGTGAGCAACCCAAGCAGCAAAGTGATATGCCAGGAGGGCAGTGTGAAGTGCAGGGAGAGGAGAGCAGCGTCCTCCCTCCCCAGCGGCAGGCTGAGTTACAGGGGGCAGAGGTAGTTGTTCCTGCCCCCCAGCAGCAAAGTGATATGCCTGGAAGGCAGTGTGTGTCCCAGGGAGCAGAAGGTGCAGTCCTTCCTCCCCAGCGGCAGTGTGTACCCCAGGGAGCGGAAGGTGCCGTCCTTCCTCCCCAGCGGCAGTGTGTACCCCAGGGAGCTGATGGTGTCGTCCGTCCTCCCCAGCGGCAGTGTGTGTCCCAGGGAGCAGAAGGTGCAGTCCTTCCTCCCCAGCGGCAGTGTGTACCCCAGGGAGCTGATGGTGTCGTCCATCCTCCCCAGCAGCAGTGTGTAACCCAGGGAGCAGAAGGTGCAGTCCTTCCTCCCCAGCGGCAGTGTGTACCCCAGGGAGCTGATGGTGTCGTCCATCCTCCCCAGCGGCAGCATGTAACCCAGGGAGCAGAAGGTGCAGTCCTTCCTCCCCAGCGGCAGTGTGTACCCCAGGGAGCTGATGGTGTCGTCCGTCCTCCCCAGCGGCAGTGTGTAACCCAGGGAGCTGATGGTGTCGTCCTTCCTCCCCAGCGGCAGTGTGTCCTGCAGGGAGCAGAGACAGTCAGTCTCGCACCCCAGCAGCAGGACAAGAGAATGAAAGGGGAGACAGCTGGTCTCCCTTTCCACCAGCAGAGAGAGTGGCAGGGAGAGGAGCCTGCTAACCCCCCTCCCCAGCGGCAGTTTACCGTCCAGAGAGAGGAGCTTGTTACACCCTCTCTCCAGCGGCAGCCTAACCCACCAAGGGGAGATGTTAAGCCCCACATCTGTGCAGATGGGACCATAGTCTCTGCACTTACAGCACCAGGGGTAGGGACGGTCGGTCCTGTCCCCCAGCCACAGAGCGATATATCCAAAGGGGAGACAGTCGGTCTCCAGAAACCAGGCTCCAACCAGACTACTCCCGTGGTAGTGCTGGCAACAGGACAGAGTACCGCTGGTCTCTGCCCCCTCAGCAACCCACCAAGGCAGCCTACCAGTCCCCCAAACAGCCGTGGTGCGGCACCTGAACCTGGACAAGATTCTCCCTCACCCAGGTGTAGTAACTGTTTATTGTGGGTGGGCTGCTCTGCGGTTTCTGTTTTGTGGGTGGGTTGCTGGACTAACCAGGGCACTGACCGGCAGGAGGTCAGGTACCCTGTTAGTCTAATTGGTAAAGGGGAGAATTGTGGCGAAACCAACTTCGCCACTGTGAACTGGAGAAGCCTGGTTGCCCGCCTGCTGCCTTTGGACTATGGACCAGACTTTATGGGAATGTGATACCCCAGATAGCTATACCATGGAGCCTATTCATATAATGAAAGACTATGGGAAAGACTTTAGCTCCATGGCAATTATACTGTGTGAATAGGATCTTCGCGCTATTCGGTAGTTTTGTGCGCTCAGATCCCAGCTATCTGGGGATATGTGAAATGTCTGTGTGTTATGGATAAAAAGTAACTTTCTGTATTTTAAAGTGTTTTATGTCTTTCTGTAACCATGTGGTTAATGGAGTCTGCTTCTAGCCCTGGATAATTGGATTACTTTCCTCTTTGTCTCCAGGATAGAGGCCTATGTAAAACCTTTCTAAACTGGTTTGCCATGCGGCTAGTAAAGTACAAAAGATACTTTTAGTAACTTTTGAATCCCTGGTCGGATTCATGCCATTTTTTAATATGTTGTTCCCCTGAATAGATTGATTGTGGATATGTATTTTTATGTGAATGTGATGTATGGTTTTAAAGTTATGAAAGTTGTGTAAAAGTATATTTTAAACTGTATGCATAATGGGATTATGTGTCACACTAAGGGGAGGGGATGTGTGGGATGTAACATCTATGTCATTGGTTCTTTTATGCCTCCCCCTGGGTGTGGCCTGTATGTGTGAGTTGGAAATAAAAGCCAGGCTGGATGAGCCAGTCCTCAGTTCCTGTTTTACCCTCAAAATGAAGTGTCGTCTCGTTCTTGGGGGGAATTGGATTGTAAGCTGACTGCCAGGAGTGTAAGCGGATTGTATGCTTTTCTTGTTCAGCTGTTCCAGTTCGGAGTGTTATCTTGTATCCAGTTCGGGAGTTTGGTGTTCTGCAGTAGCTGTGCCTGTCTCTCAAAAAGGGGATTATCGCCTAAACGGATTTTATTCCCTTTTATGCTGAAACGGTCCGTTACAGAGTGTATCATTCAGCTCAATCCAGGGCGAAAACTTAATCTTGGTCAGTCTCTAGCACTATAAGGCTGGTTCACAAATTAAAAACCTCAACCCAGAACACAGCAATACTGGTGCCCATCTAGATGAAGGAGTTAAATAATGTTTAATGGATGATTGGTGACATTGGTGGCACTGTAAGGTGTCACCAATCTGTTTGCACTTACCCCCAAAGCTGATTGTTACTCATGATCAGCATGCTTGATAGACAGGCTTGGATACCTTTATCACTGTGTGATATTATAATGAAGGGGTTATCTTTTAAAGAGATGACAAAATCTAACACCAAGCCTGCATTCTTCTAAGAGTTTCAGTGAATGAGGGCATAACTTGTAAGTTACATGGTTACTGTATAATATATACTGTATATGATCATTGGTTTAGGACGTTAGGGGTGAGGTAATGGGTCCTTGACCAATAACGTTGAGAGTGGATATAACCCCCCTGCTCCTGGATGGGTTATCAAGCCAACACACAGATTCTTAAGTATGTGTGCACCTGGACATATCTAACATGGTCCATGTATAGTGGAGGGACTGGCCTTTGGAAGCAGGAACTTTTATAAATAGGTGTACAATTGATGATAGTTTAAAACATCTTCAAACTAATTTCCTAAAGTGCTGTGAGGGATCTGTGCTTCTTCCTGTACTGAACTAACACTTCTGTATTGTGATGAAAAGTTAAAGGGTTGTCAAAAATAGCATACAGGGAGGACAGGGCCTGGCTGCTAGCCAGAATGGTCGCATGAGCTCTGTTTGGAAACTCATGCTATATGACAAAAATGACTACATTCCATACAAAAATGACTACATTCCATGCAAAAATCAGCAATCTACAAGCTGGAGGTCTCCTGCACACAATTCTACCTTCCTCTGAAGCTATTTTTCGCATGCTGAGCAGCCTGAACCCGAAGAGTTTTTGCGTGCCTACCTGTGGGTGCGAGTGTGGGAGAGGCGGCGGATCTCCCCACTGGCCATCCCACTGGAGCATGCAGACTAAGTAGGGGTTCCCGTTTCCCCCCCTGCCAGTGAGGGTTATCCAGGCACCAGTACTCAAAGCCTGCCTACCAACTCCTGCAGGTACTATAACCCAGCACCTGCTCTTGCCACACAAACTCAGCCCCATCACAGGAGCTAAGCCATGTCTAATGCCTCACCACGAGGCCTAATAAAGCCTGTCCTAACACGCCTAGATAAAATATTTGTGGAATTCTGGCTGAGAATAAGTCATTGACAAAATAGGATGGCGAAGAAGACAGGGGATCAAAACACTATCGTTACTCCCCTTCAGGCTACTTTATACAGCTTTTTTCTGAATGGTGTGGAGTTTATGCTTTATTATAGCTGAGTAGCTGGGTAATATTTTCTTGTAAACATGTTATACAAACAATATAAAAAATAAAATACAAAATAGCATGCAGAGAGACAGTATACTTCATTAGGCTGCACTCTAACATGACATTTATGCTCTTTCACAAGAAAGTGGCAGTAGCCTTATACCAGAAAAAACACAGACACATGTACTCCACAGCAGATTAACAAACAATGAGGTTATCAATGGGGAGGAAAACCTGGACACCAGCTATGCATAAACGTAACATGGAGCCAATGACATAGGGATGCAAGTGACTTAGCTGGGATCATTGCAATATATATATATATATATATATATATATATATATATTTTTTTTTTTTTTTTTCAAACAGTGTTTCTTGGTACTCACCCTTTCATGTGTATAGTTCAATTCAGCCTGGGTGCAATCCCATGTTGAAAATATATAAATTGAAATAAAGAGATGCACTCCAAGGACTTGGTAGATGAAAAAAGGGGTAGTTTATTCAAATAGGTATAGCATTAAAAAATAGCCGACGTTTCGACTCGTTCCGTCTTTCTTAAGGTCAAGTACCTAGCTACAAAAGTTATATATATAGGAAATAAAAAAATGTACTCACCAATCGTGAAGAAACCCCTGAATCCCTTCGTGCACACCCGGAAGTGAAACAGGAACTGAAAACACCACGGTCACGTGATGCGTATGTGATGACATGGTGTTGCTAGGATACCGATAAACAAACACAATTATAAGATCGGTATAATGTTCTGGCGTGTATATATCGAGTGTGCCAGTGAAATGCATGAAATCTCTTCATGGACTATCTATCTGTTATCATAGAAATATAGAAATGTAAAGTGCAAAGTGCAGTAAGCAAAAAAATTTAAAAAGATGTGAACAAAAAATAGAAAAAGATTGTGTCATCATATATACTATGAAGGTGTTACTTAATACCCAATAAGCAGTGGCGTACACACAACCTATGGGGCCCCGGTGCGAAAACTGATCCGTGGGCCCCCCCCCCACCCCCCACCCCTGCGCGCTTACTCTGCGCGAACTGGCGGTGGGCACCTGGTCGGAGGGGTCACAGAGCTGCGACCACTGCGACCGCGGTATGAACGCCAGTGCATGCAGATAGACATACACTTAAAGGACCACTACGGACACCCAGATCACATCAGCTCAATGAAGTGGTCTGGGTGCCAGGTCCCTCTAGTTTTAACCCGGCAGCTGAAAACATAGCAGTTTCAGAAAAACTGCTAAGTTTCACTGAGGGTTAATCCAGCCTCTAGTGGCTGTCTCATGGACAGCCGCTAGAGGAGCTTCTGCGATTCTCACTGTGAAAATCGCAGTGAGAAGACGCTGAACGTCCATAGAAAAGCATTGAGTAATGCTTTGCTATGGGCGGTTTTCATGCGCATTCGGAGCTGAGTGGCGGAGAGATCCCCAGCGCCAAGGGTGTCCGGCGCTGGAGAAAGGTAAGTGCTTAAGACATACACACTCTCATGAACAGACACATACACACTAGCTAACAGACACACACACTCAGTGACAGTCATACACACTCACTCACTTACAAAACACACACTCACTAACAGACACACACAGTAACACACTCACTGACACACTAACACTAACACACACTCTAACACTAACATACACACACACTCTCTAACACACACACTAACACACACTCTAACACTAACACACACACACACTCACTAACACACACACTCACTAAAACTAACAGACACACACACTCTCTAACACAAACACTAAAACACACACACTATAACACTAACAGACACACACTCTAACACTAACACACACACACGCTCACTAACACACACACACTCACACACACACACACACACACTCACTAACACTCACACACTAACACACACACACACGCACTAACACTCACACACACACTCACTAACACTCACACACACGCACTAACACTTACTAACACACACTCACACTCACTAACACACACACTCACTAACACTGACACACTTATTAACACACACACTCACTTACACACACACACACACTCACTAACACACACACACGTTTTTTTTTTTTAAAATGTAATCCCCCCAGCCTCCCTACCTTTAGAAGTGCTGAGGGGATTCCCTGGGGTCCAGTGGTGGTGGTGGTGCTGCTGGGCGGGTTATCTGGCTGGCGGGCGCGCGAGGGAGCACTTTTTCCCCTGAGTGCTCCCTCTTCAGCTCCCTCGCGCGCCGCGTACTGATACCGGAGCCGGAAGATGACGTCATCTTCCGGCTTTGGTATCAGTGCGGTGCGCGAGGGAGCTGAAGAGGGAGCACTCAGGGAAAAGTGCTCCCTCGCGCGCCCGCCAGCCCGGTGATACCACGGCCAGCCTCTGGGGGCCCTGAGGTGGCCGGCTCCTGGGCCCCCCAGGGGAAGAGGCTGGCCACAGTGGGTACATACCGGGTCGCAGGGCGGCCGGGCCCCCTGGTGGGCCGGGCCCGGTCGCAGCCGCGACCCCTGCGACCCTGGTACGTACGCCACTGCCAATAAGAAGAGTGACCCAGAATAAGGTGTGTTAAAAGCATTTCACATACCATATCAAGATTATGGGCATTACTTAGAATATCTTATAATGATTATAAATCAATTTAAAGAGGAGAATCAAGGCTATTAAGGCAAAGACTCAGAACACAGAAAAGAACAGCAGGCATGCAAATAGAAAAAATTGAGTCAAAAGACAAATACAGCACATCATATAGATGTCACAGGCAAAATATCTCAAATAGAGCACATTCTATATACATAGGCGTGCGCACGGGGTGTGCCGGGTGTGCCTGGGCCCACCCTAATCACACCTTCGTGCGGCACTA
Source organism: Pelobates fuscus (assembly GCF_036172605.1). NCBI lineage: Eukaryota > Metazoa > Chordata > Amphibia > Anura > Pelobatidae > Pelobates > Pelobates fuscus. The sequence continues at coordinate 144,092,272 of NC_086317.1, forward strand.
CCTTTGGGCAGACTAACTTGTCGGAGACCCGACACAGGAGGGGGCCCGGCAGCTTGCCCACAATGCCGCCGGGTGCAAGGCCCCTCCTGTCCGTCTGCCCTGATGGAGATCCAGCCTCAGTCTGCAGCTCCGCCAGGAGTGAGCTGCAGACTGAGGTGTCTTGCGATCTCCAGCCTGTCAGAGCGTTGCCGCGGCTGGCAGGCAGGCAACTGCAATTAGATTACACAGGAAAAAAAAAAAGCAGACTGATGTTCTAGCCCTAAAAAGGGCTTTTTGGGGTGCTGTCCTTACAGCAGAGATCAGATGAGTCCTTCAGGACTGTAGTGGACACTGAATACACTAGCCTAGCTATCGATTTCCCTATTAAATCAGCAGCAGCTACACTGTCCCTCCTCTCACTAAGAATGCAGCTTCCAGGGGGCGGGGCCTAGCTGTCATGGAGGAAAGACGCACTTTGTGTGAGCTCCCTCAATATCTCACTTTAAGCAGCTATCAACAAGCGAATTTCACCCCAGAAGGGGATGACCCAGCAATGTTGCTCCTACCTGACCCACCCGACATGCTTAATCAGCAACTCGACAGAGTCTTACTTACCTCCGCGTGGCAAGTGTGGCCTGGTGCTCACCGGGCGGGAGAGGCGGCCGATCACCCGATCCTGGGATGCCCAGGAGCAGCTACTTCCCGGCAGGAGCTCTGTTACCCCCCCCCCTCGGACTGGTGGGGGTTATCACAGTCCACCCCTGAGAGGCTGTCTGGAGCTAATGGACGCACAGAGCACAGCCGCCCAGGCTGACATACTCATCTGCGACTCTCCCAATATGGTACCAGCAAAGCATGGCAGGATATTGAGTCTAAGCTGGACAGACTCTTTAATCAATTTTGGAAGCAAATAACAAGCAGGAAGCCCCAACAAGCTCCACCACAGCCCCAACAAGCTCCACCACAGCTAAGCGAAGCAGTCCCCATTAAAATCCACCAACGCAAAAGGTGTCGAAGACAGGACCGGAGGCACAAACAGAAATGCAGAGCCTGCCCCACCTTAAGCCACCACAATCCCGCACCGGACGTGAAGCACCACCGGGACAGATCCGACCACCCGACAAAACAAGCTTCCACCACCTCAAGCCGCGAAGCCGGCACTCAGCCAGAGACTTGCCATTGTTGTACCAGGTATCAGGGACTCCCAGGGTCTGCACCTGGCACCCAGAAGGGATTGGATGAGCACAAGCAGTAAACAGCAGCCTGCCAAGCATGTCCCACAATAGCCGATCCTCCACACCATGCCTTTGATCACATGAACTGCTCTCTGCACATTAACTAATCGTAAAGTAGCAAGCGTTTAAACATGTCATTATTTCACCTCCTAAAGAGTTTATTGTCGTAGTTCCTTATATGCCTTTACCTTAACCGTTCATGTAATATGTTATTCACTAGTCTCATCTCATGGGGTGACTCACACTTGATTTATAACTAGTGGTGGAGCTGCTGATATAAATACACAGTTGATAACGTGCAAGCTACACCCTAAACATGACAGCCATCTTTCACAACAATGTACTGCTATATACTCATACCCTCAGTGCAACTAGCCATGATATACGCACGTTCAGCCTAGCATGCTCAAATATAACACACTTCTGTCTAAAAAAATAATAATACAAAAAAAAAAAAAAAAAGAATGCAGCTTCCGAATTAATCTAAAATGGATGCTGTCCAGGAGGTGGGAGGGACTGGTAGGGAGGGTCTGCTGCTGATTGGCTGGAATGTGTCTGCTGACTGTGAGGTACAGGGTCAAAGTTTACTCAATGATGACGAATAGGGGGCGGCTTGAACATCGCATATGTTCGCCATCTGTGGTGAACGCGAACAAGCTATGTTCGCCAGGAACTATTCGCCTGCGAACTGTTCGGGACATCTCTATCCACAAAGATCCACTACAACCATCAGGGAGACCCATAGTTTCGGCTAGGGATGGCATAATCGAACCTGTTGCCAAATACATTGATACCTTTATTAAGGATAGTGTTATGGCTCTTCCTACATGCTTGCACGATACACAAGATTTTATGTCCAGAATTCAACGATCCCCATACGTGGATTCTACATCTTTACTTGTCACAATGGATGTTCAGATCCTGTACACCATTATACCTCAGGTTGAGGGTGTACAGGCTTTGAGAGACATCCGGGAACTATTCGCCAGCGAACCGTTCGGGACATCTCTATCCACAAAGATCCACTACAACCACCAGGGAGACCCATAGTTTTGGATAGGGATGGCATAATCAAACCTGTTGCCAAATACATCGATACCTTTATTAAGGATAGTGTTATGGCTCTTCCTACATGCTTGCACGACACACAAGATTTTATGTCCAGAATTCAACGATCCCCATACGTGGATTCTACATCTTTACTTGTCACGATGGATGTTCAGAGCCTGTACACCATTATACCTCACGTTGAGGGTGTACAGGCTTTGAGAAACATCCTAGTTGAATCAACCATATATGAAGGACCGCCGATTGAGTACCTGTTGGAATTCTTGACGATTGCACTTACATGCAATTATTTTAAATTTTGTGGGGATATTTATGGGATAATAATAGTAAACAGATGAGAATTACCCACTATTTTAATTCTCAGATCCAAAAGAGCGTTATCGTTATAAATGAAATGTAAAACCATATACCGGTAATTAAAATCAAAAAATTTGTTATAAAAATAGATATTTATTTTTATATTCAAATGATAATAATATAAGTAATATGCATGATAATAATCAATGGAATTTTCAGTATAAAGCAATATGCAATACAATATGGTAATAATCAATGAATATTCAGTATAAAACAATATATATGCAATACAGAGTATCAATACGTTTCCTGGTTAATATAAACGCATTCACAGCCTTAGCTGTCAAGACAATTTATGATAGGCCTCACAGAGAAGGAATGCGAAAGTTTCACAGGGAGACAGAGCTTTACGGAGAGAAGGGAATTCCTAGCAGCGTGAAGCAATAAAAACTTAGCTGGCAGAGTAACCCTTTCAATGCTGGCTAGATCTCTTCTAGGGATTTAAGATCTACTCTTGTGTAATTTTAAATAAAAATAATATTTAAAAAGTCAGTAACCACTTCCTTGATTCCATCAAATTAAGAGAAAATCTTACTATGTTACATAAGCTGATATTTTTATTAATTTGTCTAAATAGATATTTTATCTTATTTTAGAGCCAATCAATACAGCTGGATAAATGGTCATGATATGCTAACGTGATATTAATCACACAAATACATTAATGGCTATATTAATCACAGCTGCAGATGGGATGCTATAACCATATATATATTCTTTAATAATTAAGATTTCTAAATATGAAATCTAATCATGATTTATCCAGTCATATATCATGCTATTAATTTTAATTTAAATTAATTAATTAAATGCCTGTATATTTACCAGTTAAGTAGATATTTTCTCATCAGATATTCTCAGGTAGCTTGTTTGTCATGGGTCTCTTTCTCTGCATGGAGTGTAAGAGTTTCTTGGTTACTCTGATCGCTCGATTCTGCCTGGATCTCTCTGAATCCCCAGAGTGTTGTAATGTGTTTCCTTTCTTTCTTTGAATGTCCGAATTTTGCTCTGCCTTGATCGATCCCTCTCTGCCTGGATCTCTCTCCTCAATCTTTGACTGCCCCTCTCTTCCCTTGTTTTAACTTTTTAAAGGGGAAATTCCTCTAAGTGATAGCCAATCACAATTGTGGGGTGTGGTTGCCTTCTAGGTAATCATTTTAGTATTTGGCCTCTAGATGGCAGCCTTGTCCCACTACACATACCTATCCAGGAAAGAGTTAACTTTTCCTGGTGGCTATTTTTGACGTCATTTACGTTATCTATATGGTGGCTATAACTTATTTTATCCTTTCACATCAAAGGGTCTTTCTCAGTTTTGTCCAGACTATCTGTCTCCAAATTCCGTAGCAATTCCTAATATGACAGCTTGTAATACTACATATGACCCCGAAATATAATGGGATCTTGTTAGGTATAGAAAGTAAAATTTAATTATTTAATCCTCTGTCACATATGTCTGGATATAGAATTTATTTATATTCCATTAGTACCTAGACAGTCTCTTATCACTTGGGTTGTTTATACAAGACATTCTTAGCCCTGGGAAAGCGGTCAGTTTTAGAGAAAGGAAAGAAATTCTGTGTCTCTTTGTTAACTTGAAGATACAAAATGGAGTCTGGTCTATTTAGATTGACTTCAGAATATACACTTTGTATTTCTATCATAGCACAAAATGTCTGCCAATATAAATACCCTGACAATTTGAAACCCAGTTCTACGTGCAATTATCTGGAACTGCGATGGGGGCGGCGATGGCACCATCATATGCCAACGCCTTCATGTACACCTTTGAACCCACCCATATTTTGGCAAAATTTGGGCATTACTTCCAACACTATTATCGTTTTGTGGATGATCTTTTTATGATTTGGACAGGCACTACTATGGATCTGGAGCAAATGATTAAGGAAATAAATCAATCACCTATACCAGTTGTTTTAAGTCACCAAATTGATGAAAAGTCAATAAAATATTTGGATATTACCATTTAAAAGAAGGGAAACAATTTGGAGTTTACTCTATATCGTAAAAACACTGATCACAATACCCTTCTCTCTGCTTCCAGTTTCCATCCACAACAACTTAAGAAATCATTACCAATCTCTCAATTTCTAAGAACATTGAGATACAACACAGAAACAGAAAAACGTAAAATTCAACTTGATGAGATGTGGGATAGATTTCGTATACATGGGTACCATCCACATACCCTCCAATTAGCACAGACCAAAGCCTTGGAAATATAGAATCGAGAAAAACTGAATGACAAAATTGAGGAGGCACCACAAGAACCAAGAATTTATCTTCCGATGACCTTTCACACAGGGACATCGAAAGTAAGACAATCCATTCAAAAACATTGGGCTATACTACGATCAGATAAGTCATTACCCAGTATATTTATGGATACTCCAGTCATCAGCTATAGAAGGAATAAAAACTTAAAGGACCTGCTGGTGAAAAGTGATCCGATAATTTGTTATCGAAAACCTGAGATTATCACCAAGAAAGGCTGCTACAAATGCAGTGGATGTGTGATATGTGGTCACATGGTCAGTGGCACGACCTTTGCACATCCCCATAGTGGTCAGAGAATCAAAATATCACATTACATCACTTACATATATACATGATCACATGCCCCTGTGGACTCATATGTGGGTAAGACCGATTTGACATTAAGAGATCGCATAAGGGGACATCGATCGACCATAACGACAGCGTTTAGGGATTAATACAGTGACAAGTGGGGCGGAGCCTGACCGCGAGCGAGAGTAGTCGCCATCTCACGGAGCTCCGTAGGTCCTAGCCGACAAAAGCCTGAATTTAAGGGCTTAAACCCTTCACCCTACCTGCAATAGGCTGTTAACCTGCGGAGTGAGAGAACCGGAGACGATCTATGCCTTTCATCCAGCCAGCAAGAGGCAAGAGGCAGAAACGCAAACCCGGGGCCTACACACACTCACGGAGCCCGACCTGGTCAGACCTGCTGGATTGCTGGCAGCCTCACGGGGACCCGGAGGCTGAAGACTACACTGACGCCCTCCAACTACCCTTCCCACAGATGGGCAGATGATCACATAAGGCCCCCCTGGAGCCACAACCAGGTTCCAGAGACATAGGGGCCTTACTGCAGCAAAATCAGTCAGCTAAGATGGCGGACAAGGCAGATCACAGACCAGTACTCTCTCCTGCAGAGTCTGCTCGCCCAGACCCACTGCCAGAACAGGTACCGTGCACAGCTGAGAATGTGGATGGATCGGCGCCGGTCACTCAGCGGGATTTCCACAACCTGGTACAGGAGATCAAGTCCCTCCTGGCGGCGGGCGTGGCAAGTATTAAGGCAGACATACAGGCAGTGGACACTAGGGTGAAGGCCTCGGAAGAGGATATAGTCACATTCAAGCAGGGACTCTCAGACCTCCAAGCCACAGTCTTGGCTATGCAAACGCATCAACAAGCCCTCTCACTACATTACACAGCCCTAGATGACAGGTCTCGGCGAAACCACCTGAAAATTAGAGGGATTCCTGACACAATCACGCCGGACGAACTACCTCATTATATGAGGCGCCTGGTGGCCTCCATACTACCCCAGCCCCAAGCCAAGAAATTCTCTATAGATGGGATATACCGCCTACCGGCGGCAGGTGGCACTATTTCTACCTTGGTGAGGGATGTGATCGTCCGCTGCTCCACCTCAAAGGATAAAAGACTCCTGATGACAGCGATGCATGGCAAGACGCCGCTACCCTTTGAAGGGTCAAGCCTCTCATTCTACCAGGACCTTACGAGGTCCACACTGCAATGGCGTCGATCCCTGCAATCAGTCACCAGCCATCTAAGAGCAGCCGGGTTGGAATACCACTGGAGATCCCCTAGGTTCTTGGTGGTCACTCATAAAGGGACTGTACATAAAATCTCTTCGCTAGCCGAGGTACTTCAATTCCTCAAAGCCCTGGGTATCCAAGTCCCGCAGACCCACCCAGAATGACACTCCGGAACCAGAACAGCGGTACCCTCAACGACCACGGACCACCTGACCCTACGATCCGAAACCTGAATACCCTAGGGAACACTCCAATCCCATGAGGCACAAGCACCAACTGTTTAGCTCTGTTAAACCCTGTTATTCTTTTAAGCATAACTATAAGGCTCCTAGGCTGACATGACAGCGACAATACACCCACTACAGACGCACTCTCGTAATACCATAATAGGGCAAAGCCTAATGTGACTGTGCGGACATCACACACACGCCATAGACTGCACTCAACACCCCCCCCGCCAACCCCCTTGGTTAGGGGCACACATAGAAGACGGCCTGACTCCATCACCCTGAATGGGAAACACATGACCACACGACCGATCTCCCTAAGCCAACCATACCCCCATGACTAACTATCAATGCACACGGAACTGGCGCAAGGGCACATACCACTCTGACTAATGTGAAAGCTTATTTTGTATATTTATGTATCCCCCACCCTTCCTTTTTATTCTGTATCCCAAAATGCGTTGATATGAAAAAAGAAAATTTTTTTCAATAAACAGAGATTGACAAAAAAAATACAGCGACAAGCCAGTTGCCAAACATTTTTTACATATGCAACACATTTTTTACATATACAACACATTGACCATGTCCCCCCGATGCCTAGAGGAGGTGATAGATCAAAGAAGCTACTTCAATGTGAGGCACAATGGGTTCATCGATTAGACACAGTGACACCAAGAGGACTTAACGAAAATATTGTGCTCTCCATGTTTCATTAATATTATTTTGGTCTTTTTCTTTTTCTTCATCTTTATTTACTATTTTATTATTATTATTTTAATTTTAATTTTAATTTGTATTATTTTTTATTTTTATTTTTATTTGTATTATTATTTTTATTTGGTTTACTTTAGTACATTTGTTGATTAATTTTGCCTGTTTTTCTATCTTTTTGGTTATTTTTTTGCAAATATTTGATAAGTTGTATAAATATTTTTTTTCAGTTTAAATATGCTTTTTGATTGCTTTAGTCTTAACATTGTGGGCTTCTGAGATCTATGATTTAATTAGATGTTTATAATTGTATATAGAATGTACTCTATTAGACATATTTCGCCTGTGACATCTATATGATGTGCTGTATTTGTCTTTTGACTCAATTTTTTTCTATTTGCATGCCTGCTGTTCTTTTCTGTGTTCTGAGTCTTTGCCTTAATAGCCTTGATTCTCCTCTTTAAATTGATTTATAATCATTATAAGATACTTTAAGTAATGCCCATAATCTTGATATGGTATGTGAAATGCTTTTAACGCACCTTATTCTGGGTCACTCTTCTTATTGGGTATTAAGAGACACCTTCATAGTATATATGATGACACAATATTTTTCTATTTTTTGTTCACATCTTTTTAAATTTTTTTGCTTACTGCACTTTGCACTTTACATTTCTATATTTCTATGATAACAGATAGATAATCCATGAAGATATTTCATGTATTTTACTGGCACACTCGATATATACACGCCAGAACATTATACCGATCTTATAATTGTGTTTGTTTATCGGTATCCTAGCAACACCATGTCATCACATACGCATCACGTGACCGTGGTGTTTTCAGTTCCTGTTTCACTTCCGGGTGTGCACGAAGGGATTCAGGGGTTTCTTCACGATTGGTGAGTACATTTTTTTATTTCCTATATATATAACTTTTGTAGCTAGGTACATTGACCTTAAGAAAGACCCGAATGGGTCGAAACGTCGGCTATTTTTTAATGCTATACCTATTGGAATAAACTACTCCTTTTTTCATCTACCAAGTCCTTGGAGTGCATCTCTTTATTTCTGTTTATATATATATATATATATATATATATATATATATATATATATATATATAAATATATGTATATATATATATATATATATATATCACTCCCACCTTCATGAATAATCAGTATGTTTGGTTGGACACCCAGGCAAAGGAAACACAGCAATGTGGCAAGCATGTCTTCCCACATCATTCCTCTTTCCCCAAACCATATCACCTGTACAAGATCTGTGGGAAAGCCCGGCTGCAGCCCTTTCAGCCTAAATGTGGCTTCCCACTTGGACCAGTGTACAAAGGAGTGGCCAATTATCCAAAACCTGTATTGTGGACTGCAGGATAAAATGAAAATACAAAAAAGTTTTCTTAAGTGGTGATGTCTAACATACATGTCTCACATACATGCAAAATATTTTACATTCTTAATTTCAAATTCGCTTAACTACCTCATCCCCAATCCTGAGCTGAGCGGCCTCAGTAGTTTCCCTAATGCGAGAAGAAGACCACACTGAAAAACCTTAAAAACTGATAATTGGTACAGAGTGATACAAATGAATAAGCAATGGGACACAACACATCTTCTACAAAGCCAAATATTCCGACAAGGACAATGTAAAACAAAGTGAGAGCCTTTTCCTCAGACATCAGTTTTGGAAAAACCCAACCAAATAATCAACCTGTTTGATTCGTAAATCAATGTTGCAAAACCGCACCCCCCTCCCACCCGACAGGTATTTGCTTAGGCTAACCAGTTCTGAGATGCAAAATGCTCTGAAAAAATGCAAGCGCAAACACAGCCCTAAATAAAATCCACTCATAAGCAGATGAGCAGATCATTTTCAATACTGCACAAAGGTCCTTCAACATTCCCACCCACAATAGACACATGCAGTGCATGAGGACATCCAATGTCAGTTAGGAGCAAGCAGGAAGCGCCTCTAGTGGCTGTCTGATTGACAGCCACTAGATGCAGTCTTAGCCCTGCTTTGTATTTGCGGAGTTAAGGGTACAGGTGCATTGTACCCACACCACTTCAATGACCACTTAAATGAGCTCAAGTGGTCTGATTTCATATAGTGTCCCTTTAAAACTGGTTTCATTGCTGTTCGAACCCTAGATATAGGTCTGGGAATAGAGCAATAAGGACCCCTCATTTAAAAGTTGTGTCATGTATACACAGCAGCATAATGTTAATCGTGACTAACATGTCTTGCAGAGATATCGAATGAAGCAATAGTTCTTATAATGTAAAGTTTCTAGACCACACAAAGGTCTTGAAAGGAAATCAGTAGGTTCAAGGTAACAATAACAGTGGTATATAAGAGTGTGGGATAGATGTAAAACACTGCATTTTTTAAGTTTGCCCAAGGTGATGCAGAAGGAAAATAATATGGTTTGTCTGGGAAAACTTTCTTACACTGTGACACCCTGAGGGACATAAATATGTACTAATTACAGCCAAAATGTGCTTTACTGCTGTAAATTGCTGCAGATATTGCTATTCTGATTTTTCCCTAATGTGATTTATTAAGGTACATTTTTTTTGTGTTCCAATCAAATGAGTGCCAAGGGCTAAAACGTTGTGTACGTTATAATAACATGAAAACAAACCGGTGACATTCCATCATCATTGTTAGTATATTCTGGCTAATTATGTCAGGAGCTGGCTTAAAAATTTATTTGAACTGAAATTCCCACAATGCTTTGCAGACTTTGCAGTTTCTGCAAACAGCTCTTGTCAAACCAGGGAGACAAATCTTGGTCATATCTTTAAATATCATCTCTGAGCATCTTCCAAATGAGCACAGCTGGGTTTTAGGAGTTGTAGTTTAACTTTCAGCTTACTACAGCCAACATGGCATGATGTACATTAAGGTTTTTGGAGCAAAAAGAAAAGAAAATGTGGGATTTGGGTGCTAAAAAATAAACTAAAAAATACGAAAATATAGTCAGAACATCTAACTGTAACCTTGCGTACATATATATGTGTGACAGTCGTGCCCATTAAATCTTCCCTGAACTGGTCACAGTTATAATACTAAATAATACAGAATAAGGAACTGCACACATTGGAAAATAATTCTTTACATCTTATATCTCAGCAAAAAAAAAATGGGGATTTAGTTCCACCATTTGGCCATATTAGGTTAAGCCCACCACCACTTTACAATACCTCAATATCGGTGGGTCCTACACTAATTGAAACGTAGGAGACAGATCAAATAGTGCAAAATAAGCTAACGTGTATTTAAATAAGCTGTTGTAAGAGACTCGGAAGTCATTATAAGTTACATTTTCAATTGAATTTGGAGAAACGACTTGAAGCATTCATTGTATTGAGCTATTTCAATTGCTTTTGCACTTGTAGTGCACTTGTGTGCTGTGTGTAGTTTTAAGGATCCCAGTAAAAGAGTCTTTGGGTCTGTTGGCTGGCTGCATGATCCCTCTAGCCCTGGTATAAATCAAGAGAGTTAGGCCTAAGAGCTGCAAGTACCTTTGTAAAGGCAATAGAAATCACATTGCAGGCAGAGGTGGATACCTAAGAGTTGGTTGCAGACTGAAAACGAAAGGAACCAGAAGTGTTTGAATTACCCTAAGAATAGAGCATATGAAAGATAAATTCAGATTTGACACTGTTGCACATAGAAGGCTTATCAATAAACTGCAATCTTTGAGTTTGGATTCCAATATTGTTGAATGGGTAAGGCATTGGCTGAGTGACAGGCAACAGAGGATTGTAGTCAATGGAGTATATTCGAAGCTTGGGCTTGTCACCAGTGGGGTACCTCAGGGATCTGTACTTGGACCCATTCTCTTTAATATTTTTATTAGTGATATTGCAGAAGGTCTTGATGGTAAGGTGTGTAAGGTGTGTCTTTTTGCGGATGATACTAAGATATGTAACAGGGTTGATGTTCCAGGAGGGATAAGCCAAATGGCAAATGATTTAGGTAAACTAGAAAAATGGTCAGAGTTGTGGCAACTGACATTTAATGTGGATAAGTGCAAGATAATGCATCTTGGACGTAAAAACCCAAGGGCAGAGTACAGAATATTTGATAGAGTCCTAACCTCAACATCTGAGGAAAGGGATTTAGGGGTGATTATTTCTGAGGACTTAAAGGTAGGCAGACAATGTAATAGAGCAGCAGGAAATGCTAGCAGAATGCTTGGTTGTATAGGGAGAGGTATTAGCAGTAGAAAGAGGGAAGTGCTCATGCCATTGTACAGAACACTGGTGAGACCTCACTTGGAGTACTGTACACAGTACTGGATACCATATCTTCAGAAGGATATTGATACCTTAGAGAGAGTTCAAAGAAGGGCTACTAAACTGGTTCATGGATTGCAGGATAAAACTTACCAGGAAAGGTTAAAGGATCTTAACATGTATAGCTTGGTGGAAAGACGAGACAGGGGGGATATAATAGAAACATTTAAATACATAAAGGGAATCAACACAGTAAAGGAGGAGACTATATTTAAAAGAAGAAAAACTACCACAACAAGAGGACATAGTCTTAAATTAGAGGGACAAAGGTTTAAAAATAATATCAGGAAGTATTACTTTACTGAGAGGGATTGATATAACTTTAATAAATTTGTGATCCCGTTAGGATTTGATTGAAATGATGACACTTTTTTGGCTTTACTTTTTCTCTTACTGTAGGGTCTAATAAAGGTCAGAGTGTATTGGAATTCTCGTTAAGAGGCAATCCTGACATGGGACAGCCCCTATTATCCTAGCTGACTCACCGTGTTTTGAACGTGAAGTGTGCCTAGTATTTACCACGCCCCCACTTTCCTTTGATTGGTCTAATATACAAGTGGAGGGGGGGGGGATTGGTGCTGGTATTTAAATACTCGCAAGTAAGGGGTGATTCATCATTATCCCCGGATGAAGGCACATTATTGTGGCGCCGAAACGCGCGTCTGGCGTTTTTATGCTTCTCTTTATTTTCATTTATTTTTCTTTATATGGTTTGGGCTTTTCTTATTGGGTACATGTAGTTATGAGAGTTTTATTCAGTTTAGTATAGAATTGAAAGTGTGGGTTATATAGTGGTTAGTACTAGCTAGCGGGCTGGTTTGGTCAGGGTGACAGTAGTTCTATATCTCCTATTTGGGCACCACGACTAGCTGGGACATTTTCTCTAGTCTAGGGTTTATAATTTTCTTATACCCTACATTCGAGGTATGGGCAGGGAGTCTATATCCCAAGGCAACTGGATTATCGGAGGAAAAGCAGAGTTTCCTTTCCAAGTACTTTACGTGCATTTTGATCTCCTATTTTGTACCTTGACCTCTTTAGGTTTATTTAAGCGTGTAGTGAATTCATATCCCAAGGTATTAGGAGTATCTGTCTGAGCTGGCCTCACCTGTGTAATTTGGCCAACATGGAGTAATATTTACGAGTTAGTTTATTATCATCATTTTTCACTGATATAAATGTCAGGATCGGGACAGGGATCCAACACGCAGAGTACAAACAGGTGGTAGGTACATATACCGGACCTTAGAATGGCCGGACTTAACGTAAGGAGTAAGTAGAGAATGGTCTAGGAACAAGCCGAGGTCGAGGGAACGAGAGGACAGGTAAGCGAGAGACAAGCCGAGTCAAAGGGTAACAGAGATAAACAGGGTAGAACAAACAAGCCGGGTCAGAACCAAAGAGACAACTAGAATACAAGAGCACTGAGTGACTAGACAGGCTAGAACCACGACAGGGCAATGAGCAGATGCCGAAAGCCTTACTTTATACCTTGATTCTAGAGGGTAATCACGCCCCCGACGAGTCCTGATTAGTGCTCGGGACTTGACTGACAGGTCGGCCCGGGTTGGCGTCATGACGTCGACTACTGAGCGTCGCGTCATATAAGGAAGTGGATCCCTCGCGGTCGGCTTGTAAATGGCCGAGAGAACCGCGAGGAACGGAAGAAACAACCCCTCTGGGAGGATAAACGTCTAAGTCTCTCACCTCCTCTGAGGTAGAGACTACAGGTACCCTGACAGTACCCCCCCTCTCAGAAACGCCCACCGGGCGGAAGGAACCGGGACGAGATGGAAAACGGGAGTGAAAAGCCCTGCGGAGGCGAGGAGCATGTACATCCTCCTGAGGTACCCAAGTCCTCTCCTCAGGACCATAGCCAAACAGGACCATAACCAAAAAAGTTTATCTGGGATTGGTCAAAGCTGCATTTCTCCAATTTGCAGTACAGGCCATGTTGAAGAAGCTTGCGCAATACCCTTCTAACTTGTCTGTGGTGAGTCTCAATCTCTCTAGAGTGTATAAGTATATCATCCAGATATACAATAACGCAGTCATGTTGAAATTCCCTAAGAACTTCATTGATCAGGTCCTGAAATACTGCCGGTGCATTACAGAGGCCAAAAGGCATTACTGTGTATTCATAGTGCCCATAACGGGTATTGAACGCCGTCATCCACTCGTGTCCCTGCTGAATTCTCACCAAGTTATACGCCCCTCTGAGATCTAACTTGGTGAAAATCTTGGAGCCTTTTAGACGATCAAAGAGCTCGGTAATCAAAGGAATTGGGTAGGCATTTCTAATGGTTATTTTGTTCAAACCTCGATAATCAATGCAAGGTCTTAGTGTACCATCCTTCTTTTTAACAAAAAAAAACCAAGCCCCGGCAGGGGAGGAGGATCTCCTAATGAATCCTTTTTCAAGGTTCTCACGAATATACTCCTCTAAGACTAAGTTCTCTTTAGTGGACAAAGGATATACATTACCCCTGGGGGGCATAGTACCAGGTAGTAGATTAATCTTACAATCAAAAGACCTGTGTGGAGGTAAAGTATCAGCATTCTTTTTGTCAAATACTGCCTTTAAATCCAGGTACAGGGGCGGTATTTGTACCTCTGTAGAGTAGGTAGAATTAATCGGTGTGTTAACTGCGCAAAGCGGTGACACTGTCCGTAAGCACCTGTCCTGACAACCCTGACCCCATGAGATTATCTCCCCTAATTCCCAATCAATAATAGGGTTATGTTTTTTTAACCAAGGGTACCCCAGGACTATGGGAACAGAAGGAGAAGAAATAAGCAATAAAGATATGTCTTCCTCGTGTAAGATACCAACAGTTAATTTAACGGGTATGGTTTCACGGAAAATAACAGGCTCAACTAAAGGTCTACCATCTATGGCCTCAACGGCCAAGGGTGTCTCCCTTAACTGGGATGGGATAGCGTGTTTGGTAACAAAAACTTGGTCGATAAAGCTCTCAGCAGCTCCGGAATCTATCAATGCCATAGTTTCTAGTACTCCCTTCTCCCAAGTTAAAGAAACGGGTAGCAGAAGCCTGTGATCTTTATAATTAAGATTAGAGGACAAAATAGAAACACCCAAGGCCTGTCCTCTAGAGAAACTTAGGTGCGAGCGTTTCCCGAGCGATTAGGACAATTTAGGCGTAAATGACCTCTGACTCCACAGTACATACACAACCCCTCCCTTCTCCTGTACTGTCTCTCCTCTTCTGAGAGGCGAGTATTGCCTATCTGCATAGGTTCTGGAAAAAGTGAGGTTGTGGATTCAGAACTTTGAAATGAAGGAGCTAGTTTAAAGGAAGGTCTACGGTTTCTCTCTCGAGTGTTCTGCCTCTCTCTTAAACTTTCGTCAATGCGAGAAATAAAATAAATTAAATCCTCCAAATTTTCAGGAAGCTCTCTAGTAGCAACCTCGTCAAGGATTATGTCTGATAACCCATTTAAAAATACATCTATATAAGCCTGTTCATTCCACTTAACCTCTGCCGCCAAGGACCTGAACTCTAGTGCATAATCCACAAGTGTTCGGTTTTCTTGTCTAAGGCGCAACAGTAATCTAGCTGCATTGACCTTTCTACCTGGAGGGTCAAAAGTTCTTCTGAAAGCAGCTACAAAGGCATTATAATTATATACTAACGGATTATCATTTTCCCACAATGGATTGGCCCATCTCAAAGCTTTCTCAACAAGTAATGTGATAATAAATCCAACCTTCGCCCTATCTGTAGGATAGGAGCGGGGTTGTAATTCGAAATGGATACCTATTTGGTTTAAGAAACCACGACACTTCTCTGGAGAACCACCATAACGTACAGGTGGAGTGATACGGGAAGAAGCACCTACAGTGGCTACCTCTAGACCTGAACTCACAGGAGAGATAGAAGTATTACGCATCTCCTCTGGTTGATTACCAGAACGAGATAGTAACGCCTGTAGTGCTAGAGCCATCTGGTCCATTCTGTGATCCATGGCGTCGAACCTAGAGTCAGAAGGACCAACCTGAGTGTTTGTACCTGCAGGATCCATTGGCCCTGTCGTAATGTCAGGATCGGGACAGGGATCCAACACGCAGAGTACAAACAGGTGGTAGGTACGTATACCGGACCTTAGAATGGCCGGACTTAACGTAAGGAGTAAGTAGAGAATGGTCTAGGAACAAGCCGAGGTCGAGGGAACGAGAGGACAGGTAAGCGAGAGACAAGCCGAGTCAAAGGGTAACAGAGATAAACAGGGTAGAACAAACAAGCCGGGTCAGAACCAAAGAGACAACTAGAATACAAGAGCACTGAGTGACTAGACAGGCTAGAACCACGACAGGGCAATGAGCAGATGCCGAAAGCCTTACTTTATACCTTGATTCTAGAGGGTAATCACGCCCCGACGAGTCCTGATTAGTGCTCGGGACTTGACTGACAGGTCGGCCCGGATTGGCGTCATGACGTCGACTACTGAGCGTCGCGTCATATAAGGAAGTGGATCCCTCGCGGTCGGCTTGTAAATGGCCGAGAGAACCGCGAGGAACGGAAGAAACAACTCCTCTGGGAGGATAAACGTCTAAGTCTCTCACCTCCTCTGAGGTAGAGACTACAGGTACCCTGACAATAAAGTAGGATCTATTAAGATTCATCTAGTTTTTAGTGTCTACCCTCACCTACTATCCAGCCTAACTCCTAACTGCTACATTTTGCTACCATGTAATAAGACTATGTTATCTTGATGTAGTATTAAGAATTAGGCTAGGCCCTTTAGTTGGTTAAACCCATTACGAGGCATTTTTCTTTACTTTTCTATTATAGGTGGATACCTGCCTTGAATAAGGGTTGCAGCGGCATAGGCAGAGAGGACAATACCTACTTGGAAGGAGAGCTGCAGCCTGGTCGGGTGGAAAAGCTCCAGAGAGACCCCAGTCAAGCCTCAATGACTAGGGTTGAAGAGTTCCAGGGTCCCTCCCTAAAGGCTAGGAAGCGGATTGGGTGAAGGTACTTGGTCAGAGTACAGGAGCGCTGTCTCACACATACACATTATACATATTATAATTACCACAAACAATAGTAGTATAGACAGTGTCACGGATATCATATGTTCAATCATAAATGAAAAGCTAATCAGCTAAAGTGTGTTAGTATAATCTCCTTATAATCTTAAAACTAGCCCATACATCGAATCTCTTCTGGGTGATGGAAAATTTTTTCTTTATCCAGCAAATTCATTTCCTTATAGTGTCACTGGTATCATATGTTCAATCTTAAATGAAAAGCTTCTAAGTAGCTAAAGTGTGTTATTATAATCTCCTTATAATCTTAAAGCTAGCCCATATGTTGAATCTCTTCTAGGTGATGGATAAATTGTTCTTTATACAGCAAATGTATTTCCCTATGGGATTTCAAGGTTAATTTGCTTATTAAATTATTAAAAAGGAGATAAAGGAATATCTATCTATCTATCTATATATATATATATATATATATATATATATATATATATATATATATATATATATATATATATATATGTGTGTGAAAGACCATAGGCCTGAATTTGTGAGAGAAGTTTTCCCTATATAAACTCTACCCCCCTGCTTACCTATGCCGTTTTCTGTTTGAGCAACATTGCCACGACAACCAGCACTTGCGGTTTCGGTCATTTCCTGCCAGTTTTTCCAGACCAGCTCCAGCCTCTCCATCCCGGCGTGCAGTCTCTACCCGGTCTGTAGCTCCTCCGACCTGGCATTACTGCGTCCGTCCCGACCCGGTGTGTCTCCAACTCGCATGCAGGTCCCGATCCGGCGCGGCACGCACACGTAGGTACACGTGGGAACCTGTTCGCGGCGTTCCCTCATTCAAGTCTAACTAATGCGGGGATGGGCTCCCATTACTTGCGCCCGCATGATTGCCGTTCGTTTTTGTCTTCTGTTTAAAATCCCCCTTACTTACATTTGTCTGGTTCGGTTATTCATAATAAACACAGGTTACTGGCTATGGGAGGGATAATGTATAATAAACACAGGTTACTGGCTATGAGAGGATAATGTATAATAAACACAGGTTACTGGCTATGCAAGGGATAATATATAATAAACACAGGTTACTGGCTATGGGGGGATAATGTATAATAAACACAGGTTACTGGCTATGGGAGGGATAATGTATAATAAACACAGGTTACTGGCTATGGGGGGATAATGTATAATAAACACAGGTTACTGGCTATGGGAGGATAATGTATAATAAACACAGGTTACTGGCTATGGGAGGATAATGTATAATAAACACAGGTTACTGGCTATGGGGAGGATACTGTATAATAAACACAGGTTACTGGCTATGGAGGGATAATGTATAATAAACACAGGTTACTGGCTATGGGAGGATAATGTATAATAAACACAGGTTACTGGCTATGGGGGGATAATGTATGATAAACACAGGTTACTGGCTATGGGAGGATAATGTATAATAAACACAGGTTACTGGCTATAGAGGGACAATGTATAATAAACACAGGTTACTGGCTATGGGAGGATAATGTATAATAAACACAGGTTACTGGCTATGGGGAGGATACTGTATAATAAACACAGGTTACTGGCTATGGAGGGATAATGTATAATAAACACAGGTTACTGGCTATGGGAGGATAATGTATAACAAACACAGGTTACTGGCTATGGGGGATAATATATGATAAACATAGGTTACTGGCTATGGGGAGGATAATGTATAATAAACACAGGTTACTGGCTATGGGAGGATAATGTATAATAAACACAGGTTACTGGCTATGGGGAGGATACTGTATAATAAACACAGGTTACTGGCTATGGAAGGATAATGTATAATAAACACAGGTTACTGGCTATGGGAGGATAATATATAACAAACACAGGTTACTGGCTATGGGGGGATAATGTATGATAAACATAGGTTACTGGCTATGGGGAGGATAATGTATAATAAACACAGGTTACTGGCTATAGAGGGATAATGTATAATAAACACAGGTTACTGGCTATGGGGGGATAATGTATAATAAACACAGGTTACTGGCTATGGGAGGATAATGTATAATAAAACAGGTTACTGGCTATGGGAGGATAATGTATAATAAACACAGGTTACTGGCTATGGAAGGGATAATGTATGATAAACACAGGTTACTGGCTATGGGGAGGATAATGTATAATAAACACAGGTTACTGGCTATGGGGGGATAATGTATAATAAACACAGGTTACTGGCTATGGGGAGGATAATGTATAATAAACACAGGTTACTGGCTATGAAGGGATAATGTATAATAAACACAGGTTACTGGCTATGGGGAGGATAATGTATAATAAACACAGGTTACTGGCTATAGAGGGATAATGTATAATAAACACAGGTTACTGGCTATGGGGGGATAATGTATAATAAGCACAGGTTACTGTCTATGGAGGGATAATGTATAATAAACACAGGTTACTGGCTATGGGAGGATAATGTATAATAAACACAGGTTACTGGCTATGGGAAGATAATGTATAATAAACACAGGTTACTGGCTATGGAGGATAATGTATAATAAACACAAACACAAAAAAATGCAGCTTCAGAATTAATCTAAATTGTATGCTGTCTAGGAGGTGGGAGGGTCTGGTAGGGAGGGTCTGCTGCTGATTGGCTGGAATGTGTCTGCTGATTGTGAGGTACAGGGTCAAAGTTTACTCAATGATGACGAATAGGGGGCGGACCGAACATTGCATATGTTCGCCATCCGTGGCGAACGCGAACAAGCTATGTTCGCCAGGAACTATTCGCCAGCTAACCGTTCGGGACATCACTAGTTACTGGCTATGGGGGGATAATGTATAATAAACACAGGTTACTGGCTATGGAGAGATAATGTATAATAAACACAGGTTACTGGCTATGGGGGGATAATGTATAATAAACACAGGTTACTGGCTATGGGGAGGATAATGTATAATAAACAGAGGTTACTGGCTATGGGGAGGATAATGTATAATAAACACAGGTTACTGGTTGTGGGGGGATAATGTATAATAAGCACAGGTTACTGTTTGTGGGGGGATAATGTATAATAAACACAGGTTAATGGCTATGGGAGGATAATGTATAATAAACACAGGTTTCTGGCTATGGAGGATAATGTATAATAAACACAAAAAAAAAGAATGCAGCTTCAGAATTAATTAGGGGGTGAATTAGGGGGTGGACCGAACGTCGCATATGTTCGCTGTCGTGGCAAACGCGGACAAGCTATGTTCGCCAGGAACTATTTGCCAGCGAACCGTTCGGGACATCACTACATGTGGGCAGACAACAATACAACTAACAAAAAGAAGAATAAACCAGCTTCTTTGTAAAAGCTCACAGGAGATGAAGAGGGGGATGATTGTAATGTTAGAATAGCTTTCTAAAGTTGAGATGATGGCGCAATGGTAATCTATCAGTGTAGCTAAGCAGTGCTCCAGGAGAAGCCAATGTGAGAGCATAAACATTCCAAGTTAGAGATATTAAATAAAGAACAGATAAACATAAAACAAAATACTAAGACAGTAAACTTAGGAGACCTAATTGGGGCAGTCCCTCCATTAAAAAACTTGACAGTGGTCTCATACTGGAGCCGTTGAACTACTAGGAACAAAGACGTCAATGTTGTAAATATCACATGTGTGAGCAGAGTTGGACTCTTTATATTGTGGTAAAGGAACAGGTAACCATGGGCGTCCGCAGGAGGAGGGGGGGGGGGCACTTGTGAAAATACCACCAATACCGGCCAGTAGGTGGCGGTGTGAATGGATAAAGACAGGGATAGGAAGCTACAGCTTATCCCTGCTTCTTTCTCCTGACTGCATCCGCAGGGTGCATCCAGCAACTCCCAGCCTGCAGAGCCAGCCTACAGATCAGGTAAGTGAGGGATGGGGGGGGGGCAGCCTACAGATCAGGTATGTGAGGCATGGGGGGGCAGCCTACAGATCAGGTAAGTGAGGAATGGGGGGAAGTCTACAGATCAGGTAGGTGAGGGATGGGGGAAGCTTACAGATCAGGTAAGTGAGGGATGGGGGGCAGCCTACAGATCAGGTAAATGAGGCATGGGGGCAGCCTACAGATCAGGTAATTGAGGGATGGGGGAAGTCTACAGATCAGGTAAGTGAGGGATGGGGGGCAGCTTGCAGATCAGGTAAGTGAGGCATGGGGGGCAGCTTGCAGATCAGGTAAGTGATGGATGGGGGGGAGACAGCCTACAGGATGGTAAAGTAGAAGGAGCAGAAAAGAGCAGAAAGGTTCTGCTAGGGGCAGGAGGGGTCAGCAAGGAATAGGAAGGAGCAGGAAGGGGCAGCAAGAAGCAGGAAGGGGTAGGAAAGGTTTGAAAGGAGCAGGAGGGTAAAGAAAAGGGAGTAGAAATGAGCAGGAAGGGGCAGCAAGGTATAGGAAGGAGCAGGAAGAATCCGAAGGAGCACAAAGGTAAAGTAGGAGAAGGAACAGAAAGGGTCTACAAGGAACAGAAAGGGTCTATATGGAACAGAAAGGGTCAGCAAGGAGCTGGAAGGGGCTGCCAGAAGATGGAAGGGGCATAAAGAAGCAGGAAGGGTCTGCAATGAGCAGAAATGAGCAGGAATGGAAATTAAGGAGCAGAAAGGGTCAACAATTATCTGGAAGGGGCAGAAGGAGCACAAAGGTAAAGTAGGAAAAGGAACAGAAATGAGCAGCAAGTAGTAGGAAGGGGCAGCAGGAAGGGTCTGCAAGAAGCAGGAGGGCACAGCAAGGAGCAGAAAGGGGCAGCAAGAAGCAGGACGGGTCTGCAAGGAGCAGAAAGGGATCAGAAAGAGAAAGGAGCAGAAGGGCACAAAATAAGCAGAAAGTAGCAGAAATGTAAAGGAGCAGAAGGTGCCAAGGAGGAGAGAAGACCGTACCAGAAAAAAAGAAGAGTGTGTCAAATGAAGGAGAAGAAAATGAGATTGGAGCAGGAAGGACTAGTGAAGTGATCCCTCCACTTTATTCTGGACACCACATCATAAGGCTTTGGTACTTGGGCCTGGCAGGACCTTCTCATCTCCCCAGGTAAAAAAAAATATCAGTGTTAATGTGTTCACTTTTATTTACTGAGTGTCAGGACCCCTGATTGGAGCGGTCAGCTGGCACTCTAAGCCAATCAGTAGCTCCCCATTCATAAAAACATAAACAAAATTATGAATCGGGAACTAGCGATTGGTTTAGAGCGTCAGCTGACCACTCTAGCCAATCAGCAGCACCCATGCCTGATGTCAATCTGCACTTCCTGGCACTCCGTTTCAGAAGCCGAATACCACTGAGCGACCTGGAAATCTGGAGCTGGAGGAAGCCTTTGGGGTTAAACAATTTGAGAGCGGTTTCACCCCTTGAAGAAAAGAGAGCACCCAGGGGCCTCCTTGAATCATAGCATTTTCATTTAGATGACGTTGTTATGATGACCAGAATGTTCCTTTAATTTGATTAAAGGAACACTACAGTGTCAGGAAAACAAACATGTATTCCTGACACCGTAGTTGTGAAAATGCTATTCACCCTGGCTTTATGTGATAATGACTATGCTCCTCCCCTTCATGACATTGTCAAAAAGGGGACAAGCATGGATGTCATTACAATTATGCACCCCTCTCCCCCCGTTCCTGCGGATGCCCATGCAAGTAACCCGAATGAAAGGAATCAGCCTCCAGCAACGACGTCAAAGTATGATGGTGTCCAACACTGACAACAAGTAGTGTTTAAATGGGGTTCCCTAAATCAGCATTTTTGACACTGCTTTGTCACTGACTTTGAGGATGCAATGCATTGAAGAGCAAAGGTCATAGAAAAAATATTAGTGTTGCTCAAAAGCAAAAGGAGTTAGTCCTTTCATTGCCACTAGAAAGGCATCTTTTTCTCGACGTCTTAAAACACGATGACATCCTTTGGCACTGTCATGTCAGACATCTTGAAAGTTGATATGGGTTTTTAGCTTGCTTAGGTGGAAAGTCCATAGAAAATAAATCTTGTATAAATTGAGAAAGTTTTTCTGGGTCAATGGAATCAGGCATGCCTTGTACTTTAAGTTGCGCTGCTGTACTCTATACTCAGGTTGTTTCACCTTAGAAGTTTTACTCAACTCATGGAGTCATGCTCTAGTTAAATAATGTTACATGCAGACACTTTTAATGTTCTCTTTATTAGCTTTGATCCATCTGCAAAGTGTGCAAAGGTACTCTTTAAGATCCGCCATTTCAGTGGAGAAGAAGGCCTTGACATCAATCTTTAGATTGGAAATGTCTTCTTGGCAGCCGAGTATGAACCATGTTCCGCTATGGCCAAAGCTGGATTGCCCCAAAGGCGAGATTATGTCTCTGGCATGTCAATGAGTTAATTATCCTAGGCTCACATATAGTCCTGCATGGAATCTACCACAGGTTTTCCCTTTTCGGCCAAAATGGCTGAAAAAGAAGGTGTCAGGTAGCTCAAGTGTTCCTGCTGGTAGATGGTGGGATTTGTGGGAATGTCTCCCCATGGTGCTACCGACATGTAAAACTGATTTCGGAATTATAAGTGTGGTTTTAAATGTGCAATGAGTTATCAGATGGAGCTCTGAGGTAGTCTTATGATTGCTGCTTGAAATTATAAAAAATAAAACATGCAAATTTACAAATTTTTTATGAATCTTTGCATAAATATTCACGAGGGAATAAAACAATCCCTTATCTTGCAATATTTTAGAACGCATCTGAAATAAATAAACGGAAATACAGTTATTGCTATTTGTAGTAGAAATGCCAAAATTAGATACATAAATATAGTTGACTATTTTGTTTATTGATATTTGGTCATTGTAACAAAGCTTATATAAATTAAACATATCTGTTTGTTGGCATACTACAATGGAGCTTTAAAGTTTAACCTGCAAAAGTTGTGTGTGTATAAGAGAAGTGAGTGAGCTGCTATTTACAGTTTATATGTAGAGATACTTTTGGAAAGAGTGCCCCTGGTAGACAACTAAATTTAGTTTTTGAATTGCTTTTCAATATATAAAAAGTAAAACAAAGCTGTTGTTCTTTAGCACAAGAGTTGTTGAAAGAAGTTTTGCTAAGAAATTAAATATGTTTTTGATTTGATTTTAATACCCAAGAGGCTAAGCTGATGTTCAGGCCTTCACACAAGTACACAAATAATTTGGTTTATTTTAAAACAAGTCTTTCTTTCATTGTATACTTCTGCCAGGTTTTATGTTATGGTAGCTTAGGCAGCAGCTTGAGAATAATTGGAATTATGCTGGGGTTTTAATTAGGCTATGTTTTTTTTATAATGAGGCTTTTAAAGAATGCAGCTGCAAACAAATTAATTAATTGATTGATTGATTAATTGCTTTCCTGCATTGCGCAAGTTTGCATGGAATATAGACCAAAAAAATTGTTTCCTGGTTTGTGAAGAACTAATTAACCCCTAATGGTCACTTTGTGAGATACAAAACTGTAGAAATGAATAGAACAGATAAATATTTAGCTGTCTCAGATATTATAGAGAATGGAGAAGCTTATTTATTATTTATCCATTATTAAAAATGGGCAAGGGAGTTATGTATGTCACAGCTGTTTTTGTATGGTTGTTGCTGAATTCCCTTTTACTATACGAGTCAGTAAATTATATACTTAAAGCAATTGTGATGTGCATATTTTGTGGTGATATTTTACAGCACAGTTTGGGATTGGCAGAAGCTGTTGTGGTACACAGAGGCAGTGATGGTGGTGGTGTTGGTACAGAAGGGACTACGTTTTTGGTATAGTAGTATTGTTGAGATTGCCCTGGCACTTACATGTTTGGTTAACGTTTCAGCTAAATCAGCTTTTACCTTCTGTGGATGTCCATTCCTATATTGGATTTGATTAATGGAATGGGGGTTTGCAGCCCCCGGTAGTTGGAGCACCGGGGATACACTTCAGTACTGGATGCAGTCTGTGGTTCACTATTGTTTAGGGTTCTTTTTTTTGTGGCATGATTTTCTAAAAATGAACTGGTACACTGGTAGTGTGAATTTATCTGGTCTAGATTCTCATCCTCCCACACTTTCAATGATAGGTCACAAGTAAAACTGAAATGAGTTGGTTTAGCCATACAAATCATGATTTTGAGTACAATACTGGCTTAAAGATAGAGTGCAGAGAGTAGCTGTAAATTGATTTTTTTTTTTATTGGACAAAAGTGGTAAATGGCCTCAGATATCTGTCCTGGGTATACTTATCTTTTATCTGTTTATCAATGATCTTGAAGTGGGCATTGAAAGTCATTATTCTGTGTTTGCAGATGACACAAAACTAGTTAAGAAAATAAAGTCTGAAAATGATGTAACTTCTCTACAGAGGGATTTGAATAAATTATTAGTCTGGACAAGCAAGTGGCAGATTCAATAGAGATACATGTAAAGTCATACATTTTGGAATAAGGAACACACAAGCCACTTATACATTAAATGGAGTTTAGTTAGGGATGACATTAATTGAAAAGGACTTTGGAGCAGTTATAGATCACAAAACAGGCTAAAGTGTTCAATGCCGGTCTGAAGTTGCAAAATCTAGTATGGTGCTTTTGTGCATAATAAACGATATTGATTCCTGAGGTCAAAATATATTTTTGCCTCTTTTCAAACCAGTGGTAAGACCTTACCTTTAATATGGGGTGCAATTTTGGGCACCGGTTTTAAAGAAGGATATTGCAGAACTAGAAAAAGAGGCAAGCTTCAAGTTTCCATAGTTACTGGTTTTTGTTTTAGAACTTCGGTCTATCTCAATATCGGGTACGCAGTTAAAATCTCCCATAACTATAACTCGGCCCATTTTCACGCGTTCAGTTTTATTAAGCACTTTTTTAATAAATGCAATTTGTGATTGATTTGGTGCGTATATGTTCACTAACGTATATTTTTGATTATTAATTTCTGCTACTAATATAATGTATCTGCCTTCCGAATCAATTTCTTGGTATATAATTTTTAATGATATATTCCTAGAAAATAAGAAGGCTACTCCTCTTTTCTTTTTTTGACTCATAGAGGCACTAATTATAGTAGGAAAAAATTTTGATTTAAGATTGTTTTTATCTTGCGTTCTCCAGTGGGTTTCCTGTAGGGCTGCAATCTGGATTTGTTCTTTTTTGAGAAACTCAAGGATTGTATATCTTTTAAATTGTGAGTTTATCCCCTGTGCATTAATCTTCGCTAGCCTCATTTTATTTTATGTATCCTATTTCTTTTCCTTCGAGGACTGATAAGTTCACCATCTGTACTAACAAACATATAAAACACAACATAAAACGTACAATGTCTGCCTTTTACTGGGCAAAAAACTATGTATCTATTCCCTCCCTTGTGTTCCTCCCTACCTAGGCCTCCCATAGCCTTCGGAGGGAAGCCCTGCCCAAAACACAGGGAGAGAAAACAACAATCCAAAAACGACACCGACTCTCTAATCAGTGACGTCGAAAATATCCCCATACTCTATGCTCGCAGAAAAGAAAAAGTGTCGAGATCTGCGAGCTAGAGTTTCTCCTTGGCCGGACGGGTATAGTGGATAAGAATAATACCAGAAGGGAAAAAAAAAAAAAAAAAAAAAAAATCAATAATTATTCCCATTTCATACTTTTTTTTTTTCTTATTTTTTTGTTTCTTGTTTTGCCAAAATAGCTCTTTCGTTAAATTTTAGTGTAAGTTTAAAATTTTAATATATCTTTGTATCTCAAATATTACATTTATTTGCATTTATTTTATATCAAAATATTTCTATAAAGTTACTTCTGATATTTATTCCCATTTCATTAGTTTTTTTTTTTTTTCTTTCTTTCTCCCTTTATTTGATCTAAATAACCTTTTAATTAAACCTAAAAAATTATTTTTAGTGTATTTAGTGTATTTTATATTTTAATATACCTTTAAGTCCAAGGTATTACCTTTATTTTGTATCATAATCTTTCTATCAAATTACCTCTAATATATCGTGTATTTACTTATTATTATTATGGTTAGTATAAACACTCCTGATCTTTTATTTATTTTAGTTTTTTCCCCTTTTTTTTTTTTTCTCCCCCTTTTTTTTCCCTCTTTTCCCTTCTCTTTTCTTCCCTTTATCACTTCTTTCCCCCATTTTTCTTAGTTTTCAGGAGAGATTTAGCTTAATAGTGTGGGACCACTCTTTACATTTCTATGGCCTCTAGTGTAGCTTTAATCCTAATTTATTTGTTTTATGTTGTGTTATATATGTGCGAGGAAAAAAAAAAAAAAAAAAAAAAAAAAAAAAAATACCTTATGCAATGACTTATTATAAATTCCCTTCTAGTAGCCATTGTTCTAATTTCTGCGGTTTATCAAAGGTCAGTCTTTGGTTATTATGTGTTAGGTTTATGCGTGTCGGAAATCCCCAAGCATATTTAATTGCATTTTTTCTAAGGACCTCTGTCTGATTGGTAAAAAATTTCCTTTGAAGTCTGGTCTGGTATGAGAGATCTTGAAAAATTTTAATTTGATGGAAGATTGACCCCTTCAGGTCTTTTGTTGTCATTGCCTTCATAATTTGCGTCTTGAAACGGAATGATTGTAAGCAAATAATTGTGTCTCTCTGGGCTTGTTCTGGTACGTTACCAGGTTTATAAATTCTATGACATCTTTCAATGCCGCTTGTACCGTTATCTGAATTAACCCCCAGAAACAAAAAAAACTCTACACAGTAGTCTTCTAGATTTGCATTTACAACAGTCTCCGGGATCCCCCTAATTCGGAGGTTTTGTCTTCTAGATCTATCTTCTAAATCCGTAATCTTCTTTTTCAGGGTCTCTAGAGTTTCATCCATTTTATTTATATTATCCGTATTGTTTTTTTGTTGTATATTTATTTGGTCCGTCTTCTCTTCTAACAATACCACTCTTCTTCCTATATTTAGAATCTCATTTTTTATTTCTCTAGACTGCAGGTTTATTTCTTCTTTTATTTTCTCAAATTGGATCTCCAGGCATTTGGATAAATAACCGGCAGTGATAGATACATTTTCTTCCCATGAGCTATCTGACAAAGTTTTGTCTATCTCAGTCTCTTTGGGGTCCAATATAGGTATTGATTCTTCTTGTATAGATTTAGTACTACTCCCCTTGTTTAATTGGGGAGAGAAAAAACCTGAAGTCCTCCTTTCTATAGCTGGTTCTTGTTTTTTAGCAGTTCTTTTTAAATTCTGTTTACCTTCTGAGTTTTTTTTTGAGGCCATTTACTCCTCCTCTCTTTCCCTTCTCTTTCACTTTCTCTTTCTATTAGTGTTCTATTTCTTTCTCTGTTTTTTTTTTTTTTTTTTTTTTTTTTTATATATTTTTATATATTTTTTTTTTATATTTTTTTTTGTTTTGTTTTATGTTCCTATATTTTTTTCTCAGTAAGGTTTCCTTTAAATCTTAATAGATCTTAGTAAATGATTAAAGGAAGATAAGGATATCAACTACTGCGATAGTAGTGCAATAATAGTAAATAGTAATACGTAGTAGGGTATAAAACCTGAATATGGACCTTAATGTACACTTAGTGACTGAGTGACTGGGTGATATAAAAGCTCTGCTGGCTAATACGTGGATATAGCATACATGTAGCATATATATATAGCAAACCAGCCGGTATACTTATCCACTTCTCCGTTTAAGTGTCCTGGGGGGGTCACTCCCATCACTCCCATCACTCTTTTCCAGCAGTCACTGGGCGGACGGAATTAATTTTCCACTTAGAAAAATAAGCGTTTGGGACCTGTCTTCTCTCTCGACCGCTCAGCAACCGCTCAGCAACACCGCATCGCCCAGTACCGCCAACCGCAGCGGAAAGCAAATCAGGCGTCTTCCCTCACAACGCCCCGCTCTGCTCAGTGTCTCCCATCTTCCGGCCAAGGAAAAAAACCCGCGAGACGCGGCGTGCCTCCGTGCGCCGTCCCACGTCCTACGTCATCCCCCACCCACCTTCTTTCAATTGCTAAAAATTTTTCAGAGTTAATTAAACAAGCCCAACTTTTAGATTATTGGAGGATATTTCATACGAAGGAAAAGGATTTTTCCTGTTTCTCAAAAGCTTTCTGCTCATATTCTAGAATTGATCTCTTTTTGGGGGACAGAAACTTAGCGAGCCAAATTAAAAAGGTTTTTATAATAGCCACTACATGGTCAGATCATAATCCGGTCATCCTAGATATAAAAGAACAACATCAAAGAACAAGAGCTGACTGGAAAATGAAAGACTGGTTACTTAAAAATGAAGACAATCTTAAACAAATCAAAGATACAACAGATTATTTTTTCAAAGAAAACAGAAACAAAGATGTCTCTCCAGCAATGACTTGGTGTGCTTATAAATCAGTAATAAGGGGCCTTTTTATAAGCTTAGCAGCAAAAGAGAATAAATTAAATAAAAAAAAGGCAAATTTAGCTGAATTGTACATAAAACTAGACAATTTACTTGAACAAAATAAAAATAAACCATCTCGGAGTATTACTAATGAAATTATAGATACTGAAAAATTAATTGTAACGGATCACCTGGCACCCCGACTGAGTACCTCCGTTAAAGGATGCTCCTAGTGCTTCCTGAGGACTCCAAGCACTCTGGCAGACACCATAATCACCGAATCCAAGAAACCTTTAAATTCTCCCAAGCGTATGAATGCTGTAGACCATTGAATAGGAACCATACGAATAGGCTTGTACCCCTAGCAGTCAACTGGAACAGCATACAATAAATCCTTCCCCCAATAATGAGACGACACATCACTTTGAGGTTAAAACAGGAACTCTGGACTGGCTCATCCAGCCTGGCTTTTATTACACTAATCCACATACAGGCCACACCCAGGGGGAGGCATAAAATAACCAATCACATACATGGTTCAGCCCACACATCCCCTCCCCTCAGATAACATTAAACTCAATTATCCGGTACACTTTTTCAGCCAAGTTCTGGATGTACCCCAAAACCCGGGGGTACACCTTTAAATCCAGCATCGCTGGATAGCCCTTATTCAGGGGGACAACATATCCAAAATTCAAGTAATTCGGATGAATGGTTCGTGAGATATGGGGTTCCAAAGATTTGACCGACCGCATGGGTAAAGTATCCGAAAACAGTTCCATGCATTTTGGCCCTGCGGTCGGTCACAAACAAGGGAATGAAAACAGGCGAATTGCCTGTGTTATAGAGCCTGGAGAGGGTTTGAATGAATTCCCTTGTTTCTGGGGTTCTTTCTACCGAACGGCGGGTCATTCGGTAGTTTCCATACGAATTTCTGGAAGTATGGAGGTCTCAGCGGTGTTTGCCTAGTCAAGTGTCCGATTTTAGTTCCAGACACTCGACGGCAAAACACCGCTGTTCGGTAGTTTAAGATGGCCGCCGCCACGTGTTTGTTTCCCGAATGGCGGCCACCCAGAGGACAAAGAATACATTACACTGATTGCCAATTACCCGTTTGCAACATTGTTGCAAACTGTAATTGGAGGCACACTTATTCCTGGGTGGTCTGGTTGTTCGGTAGTTTCACTCAATATAATAAATGGAGGGATTCTACCGAACAATCAGTTGAATGCTGCATACATATCCCAGGTTAAACTTAATACACATATAATATTACAGGCAGTACACTAGAACATGCTTCACAGTCTTAAAGGGACAGTAGTCCCAAAAGTCCCAATGTGTCCATAGATGCTGTTAAAAGGGCCAGTAGCAGCGATATACAGTACAATATGCCCAAATATAAATCTTTAAGTGTACCAATTTTCCAGGGGCCATAGTCAGCAGGTAAGAGGCAGGCAGCCAGGCCCCTCCAATGTCCAGTGGCGAGGTGGGTTCCGCCACATTTCTCCCCTTTCCCATTTAGACTATCCAGACTCCAGACCTCCAGTCGGTCTGGGGCTCTGATAGTCGGCTGGCTGTCCTTACAGGGGGTAGTTGTCCAGATGGCCCCCTGCCACTCGTGTTCAGTTGTAAGTCCAAGGCTTGGGGAAAAAGTAACCAGGGTGTCCTCTCCCCTGGTTGAACACAGCTGTTGTTGGGGAAAAACGACTGTCTCCCCTTCCGATATTTTGTCTGGCTGTTGTGGACTAGGACCGACTGTCCCTATCCCCAGTGGTGTAGGTGCAGAGACTACGGTCCCATCTGCACGGTTGTGGGGTTTACTGTCTCCCCTTGGTGTGCTAAGCTGCCGCTGGGGAGAGGGGATGACAAACTCCTCTCCCTGAACCGTAGACTGCCGCTGGGGAGCAAGGACGGCTCCTTCAGCTCCCTGTAACTTGGGCACAGAGACCACGGTCCCATCTGTGCTGTTGTGGGGCTTACTGTCTCCCCTTGGTGAGCTGTGCTGCCGCTGGGGAGAGGGAATAACAACCTCCTCTCCCTGAACCGTAGACTGCCGCTGGGGAGCAAGGACATCTCCTTCAGCTCCCTGTAGCTTGGGCACAGAGACCACGGTCCCATCTGTGCTGGTGTGGGGCTTACTGTCTCCCCTTGGTGTGTTAGGCTGCCGCTGGGGAGGGAGGACGCTGCTCTCCTCTCCCTGCACTTTACTGATCCGCCGCTGGGGAGAGAGGACGCTGCTCTCCTCTCCCTGCACTTCACACTGCCGCTGGGGATCTGGGCCGACTGCCCAGCATCCCTGTAGGGCCGGTAGAGAGACTGCAGTCCCATCTCCACCTGCCATCTGTGGGTCTTCCCAGGACCAACCCGTGAGGCCCCTCAACATTTGTGAGTAAGGGCCACCTGCTTCCCCACCTGGCAACTCTGGCTGCTGCTGGGGATCTGGGCCGGTTGCCCAGCATCCCGGTGGAGAGACCTTGGTCCCATCTCTACCTGCCTGTTGTGGTTCCTCACAGGACCAGTCTATGAGGACCCCCACTTCGGGTTCCTCCCGCCGCCTCAGGGAAAGACGGCTAACCTCCTCGGATGCAGCCTCTACTCGGCTGCTGTAACGCTCCTGCTGCTGAGCATACTTCCTCTCTTTCGCCAACCGGAATTCTCGGTCCAGCCTTGTGTTTCGCTCAGCCATGACCTGGTTCCAGATCACCCGGCGTGTCTCCATGGGTATATCATCCCCATACTCGGCCACTCGCTGCCTCACCTCGGCCAGCCAATCATCTCCAGAGCCAGAACCTTCCATACTTGTCTGCTCCCAGGGGCGCTGCACGACTGCTAGCGTTGCCCTCAATTTGTAAATCCAAACAGTGTCTCTGAGCTGCTTTACCTCACACTAGGACGCCATCCCACCGCTGCCACCAATGTAACGGATCACCTGGCACCCCGACTGAGTACCTCCGTTAAAGGATGCTCCTAGTGCTTCCTGAGGACTCCAAGCACTCTGGCAGACACCATAATCACCGAATCCAAGAAACCTTTAAATTCTCCCAAGCGTATGAATGCTGTAGACCATTGAATAGGAACCATACGAATAGGCTTGTACCCCTAGCAGTCAACTGGAACAGCATACAATAAATCCTTCCCCCAATAATGAGACGACACATCACTTTGAGGTTAAAACAGGAACTCTGGACTGGCTCATCCAGCCTGGCTTTTATTACACTAATCCACATACAGGCCACACCCAGGGGGAGGCATAAAATAACCAATCACATACATGGTTCAGCCCACACATCCCCTCCCCTCAGATAACATTAAACTCAATTATCCGGTACACTTTTTCAGCCAAGTTCTGGATGTACCCCAAAACCCGGGGGTACACCTTTAAATCCAGCATCGCTGGATAGCCCTTATTCAGGGGGACAACATATCCAAAATTCAAGTAATTCGGATGAATGGTTCGTGAGATATGGGGTTCCAAAGATTTGACCGACCGCATGGGTAAAGTATCCGAAAACAGTTCCATGCATTTTGGCCCTGCGGTCGGTCACAAACAAGGGAATGAAAACAGGCGAATTGCCTGTGTTATAGAGCCTGGAGAGGGTTTGAATGAATTCCCTTGTTTCTGGGGTTCTTTCTACCGAACGGCGGGTCATTCGGTAGTTTCCATACGAATTTCTGGAAGTATGGAGGTCTCAGCGGTGTTTGCCTAGTCAAGTGTCCGATTTTAGTTCCAGACACTCGACGGCAAAACACCGCTGTTCGGTAGTTTAAGATGGCCGCCGCCACGTGTTTGTTTCCCGAATGGCGGCCACCCAGAGGACAAAGAATACATTACACTGATTGCCAATTACCCGTTTGCAACATTGTTGCAAACTGTAATTGGAGGCACACTTATTCCTGGGTGGTCTGGTTGTTCGGTAGTTTCACTCAATATAATAAATGGAGGGATTCTACCGAACAATCAGTTGAATGCTGCATACATATCCCAGGTTAAACTTAATACACATATAATATTACAGGCAGTACACTAGAACATGCTTCACAGTCTTAAAGGGACAGTAGTCCCAAAAGTCCCAATGTGTCCATAGATGCTGTTAAAAGGGCCAGTAGCAGCGATATACAGTACAATATGCCCAAATATAAATCTTTAAGTGTACCAATTTTCCAGGGGCCATAGTCAGCAGGTAAGAGGCAGGCAGCCAGGCCCCTCCAATGTCCAGTGGCGAGGTGGGTTCCGCCACATTTCTCCCCTTTCCCATTTAGACTATCCAGACTCCAGACCTCCAGTCGGTCTGGGGCTCTGATAGTCGGCTGGCTGTCCTTACAGGGGGTAGTTGTCCAGATGGCCCCCTGCCACTCGTGTTCAGTTGTAAGTCCAAGGCTTGGGGAAAAAGTAACCAGGGTGTCCTCTCCCCTGGTTGAACACAGCTGTTGTTGGGGAAAAACGACTGTCTCCCCTTCCGATATTTTGTCTGGCTGTTGTGGACTAGGACCGACTGTCCCTATCCCCAGTGGTGTAGGTGCAGAGACTACGGTCCCATCTGCACGGTTGTGGGGTTTACTGTCTCCCCTTGGTGTGCTAAGCTGCCGCTGGGGAGAGGGGATGACAAACTCCTCTCCCTGAACCGTAGACTGCCGCTGGGGAGCAAGGACGGCTCCTTCAGCTCCCTGTAACTTGGGCACAGAGACCACGGTCCCATCTGTGCTGTTGTGGGGCTTACTGTCTCCCCTTGGTGAGCTGTGCTGCCGCTGGGGAGAGGGAATAACAACCTCCTCTCCCTGAACCGTAGACTGCCGCTGGGGAGCAAGGACATCTCCTTCAGCTCCCTGTAGCTTGGGCACAGAGACCACGGTCCCATCTGTGCTGGTGTGGGGCTTACTGTCTCCCCTTGGTGTGTTAGGCTGCCGCTGGGGAGGGAGGACGCTGCTCTCCTCTCCCTGCACTTTACTGATCCGCCGCTGGGGAGAGAGGACGCTGCTCTCCTCTCCCTGCACTTCACACTGCCGCTGGGGATCTGGGCCGACTGCCCAGCATCCCTGTAGGGCCGGTAGAGAGACTGCAGTCCCATCTCCACCTGCCATCTGTGGGTCTTCCCAGGACCAACCCGTGAGGCCCCTCAACATTTGTGAGTAAGGGCCACCTGCTTCCCCACCTGGCAACTCTGGCTGCTGCTGGGGATCTGGGCCGGTTGCCCAGCATCCCGGTGGAGAGACCTTGGTCCCATCTCTACCTGCCTGTTGTGGTTCCTCACAGGACCAGTCTATGAGGACCCCCACTTCGGGTTCCTCCCGCCGCCTCAGGGAAAGACGGCTAACCTCCTCGGATGCAGCCTCTACTCGGCTGCTGTAACGCTCCTGCTGCTGAGCATACTTCCTCTCTTTCGCCAACCGGAATTCTCGGTCCAGCCTTGTGTTTCGCTCAGCCATGACCTGGTTCCAGATCACCCGGCGTGTCTCCATGGGTATATCATCCCCATACTCGGCCACTCGCTGCCTCACCTCGGCCAGCCAATCATCTCCAGAGCCAGAACCTTCCATACTTGTCTGCTCCCAGGGGCGCTGCACGACTGCTAGCGTTGCCCTCAATTTGTAAATCCAAACAGTGTCTCTGAGCTGCTTTACCTCACACTAGGACGCCATCCCACCGCTGCCACCAATGTAACGGATCACCTGGCACCCCGACTGAGTACCTCCGTTAAAGGATGCTCCTAGTGCTTCCTGAGGACTCCAAGCACTCTGGCAGACACCATAATCACCGAATCCAAGAAACCTTTAAATTCTCCCAAGCGTATGAATGCTGTAGACCATTGAATAGGAACCATACGAATAGGCTTGTACCCCTAGCAGTCAACTGGAACAGCATACAATAAATCCTTCCCCCAATAATGAGACGACACATCACTTTGAGGTTAAAACAGGAACTCTGGACTGGCTCATCCAGCCTGGCTTTTATTACACTAATCCACATACAGGCCACACCCAGGGGGAGGCATAAAATAACCAATCACATACATGGTTCAGCCCACACATCCCCTCCCCTCAGATAACATTAAACTCAATTATCCGGTACACTTTTTCAGCCAAGTTCTGGATGTACCCCAAAACCCGGGGGTACACCTTTAAATCCAGCATCGCTGGATAGCCCTTATTCAGGGGGACAACATATCCAAAATTCAAGTAATTCGGATGAATGGTTCGTGAGATATGGGGTTCCAAAGATTTGACCGACCGCATGGGTAAAGTATCCGAAAACAGTTCCATGCATTTTGGCCCTGCGGTCGGTCACAAACAAGGGAATGAAAACAGGTGAATTGCCTGTGTTATAGAGCCTGGAGAGGGTTTGAATGAATTCCCTTGTTTCTGGGGTTCTTTCTACCGAACGGCGGGTCATTCGGTAGTTTCCATACGAATTTCTGGAAGTATGGAGGTCTCAGCGGTGTTTGCCTAGTCAAGTGTCCGATTTTAGTTCCAGACACTCGACGGCAAAACACCGCTGTTCGGTAGTTTAAGATGGCCGCCGCCACGTGTTTGTTTCCCGAATGGCGGCCACCCAGAGGACAAAGAATACATTACACTGATTGCCAATTACCCGTTTGCAACATTGTTGCAAACTGTAATTGGAGGCACACTTATTCCTGGGTGGTCTGGTTGTTCGGTAGTTTCACTCAATATAATAAATGGAGGGATTCTACCGAACAATCAGTTGAATGCTGCATACATATCCCAGGTTAAACTTAATACACATATAATATTACAGGCAGTACACTAGAACATGCTTCACAGTCTTAAAGGGACAGTAGTCCCAAAAGTCCCAATGTGTCCATAGATGCTGTTAAAAGGGCCAGTAGCAGCGATATACAGTACAATATGCCCAAATATAAATCTTTAAGTGTACCAATTTTCCAGGGGCCATAGTCAGCAGGTAAGAGGCAGGCAGCCAGGCCCCTCCAATGTCCAGTGGCGAGGTGGGTTCCGCCACATTAATCAATGAACATCTTATGACAAAGGCTAATAATGCGTTGCGTTACTTAAAACAGAAATGGTACTACACCGGAAATAGAGCAGAAAAACTAATGACGAACAGAATAAAAAAAGAAAAATCGAAAAGAATCATCACCAAAATTATTGATAATGGAGAGACTATCTTGAGACCTGAAAAAATAGCAGAAGCCTTCAAAAATTACTATCAAGATCTATACAATATTAAAGATCCTACCGAAACGGCGAACATTAGTGCATTTCTCGAGAACATAAAGAGTCCAAAAATTTCACAAATACAACTGCAGGAGCTTAATAAAACTTTTCAAGAAGAAGAACTGATTTTCTGTATCAACAAATTAAAAAAGAATAAATCCTCTGGTCCAGATGGATTTGATAACCTTTTTTACAAATTGTTAGGAAATAATATTAAAACGGACCTAATTGAAGTTTTCAATTCCTTTGTTACACCTAATAGCATACCGGCAGAACTGTTACAAGCAAATATAGTGCCTATCCTTAAACAAGAAAAGGATGCAGAGAAGATAAAGAATTATCGTCCAATCTCATTGTTGAATACCGACATTAAAATATACTCTGCTATGATAGCAGAACGTTTAAAAAAAATTATATCAGAAATAATAAACAGAGACCAAGTCGGGTTTGTCCCGGAGAGGTCTTCAACCCATAACATCAGAAGATTGATTGACATATTGGATTCCGCTTGGACCACTGGAACTCCCATGTTGACCCTGTCCTTAGATGCTGAGAAAGCATTCGACAGGGTCAACTGGGAGTTCATGAGACAAACACTACAGCGATTTGGATTGGAGGGAAGACTTCTTGAGAACATTTTTGCCCTATACACTGGCCCAACAGCAAGAATAAAGGGGAATGGCTTTAGCTCAGAGTGGTTCCCATTATCTAATGGAACACGACAGGGGTGTCCGCTATCCCCCTTACTCTATATAATCTCATTAGAACCTTTGGCATCTGCCATTAGACAAGAAGAAAACATCTCGGGTTTTGACCATAAGAAAGAAAACATAAAAATAAACCTTTACGCAGATGATGTGATCATAACTTTAGAAAATCCGTTACAATCAATAACACAGCTCATGACAACTATAGAAAAGTTTTCACAGGTTTCTGGCTACAGATTAAATACAGACAAATCAACTATTTTGGCGAGTAATGTAAATATGGAAGAAAAAAAAGAGATAAAAAAGAGGTTTGACTTTACTTGGATTGAAAAATCATTTAATTATTTGGGAATTAACATCTGTACAGATCCAAGCAAAATTGTTGAGATTAATTTCCTCCCATTACTTCTAAAAATGAACAAGCTATTAAAAGATTGGAGAAATCTGGAATTCTCCTGGTGGGGCCGTATAAATATAGTTAAATCCTATGTTCTACCAAAGTGGTTATACCTATTCAGAATGCTTCCTTTGAAGGTACCCGACAGCTGGCTATCACTTATTCAACAATCCTTCTCTAAATTTATATGGCAATCAAAGAAACCTAGGCTGGCAAGAAAATTCTTGGCGATTAAACAAGCAAATGGAGGAGTAGGACTTGCGCTGATACAACAATACTATCAAGCGAGTACTCTCTCTCATTGCATTATTTCACAACATACAGAGTCTAAACATGAGAGATGGTATGCA
This sequence comes from Pelobates fuscus, assembly GCF_036172605.1. Taxonomy (NCBI): domain Eukaryota; kingdom Metazoa; phylum Chordata; class Amphibia; order Anura; family Pelobatidae; genus Pelobates; species Pelobates fuscus. The sequence goes on from NC_086317.1 coordinate 144,130,039, forward strand.
ATAGAAAAAAAAATGTCACATAATAAAGATCTGTCTACCCTTTTTTGGTTGACGCAAAAAAAGAAAGATAACTGCCAACCATGTTCTGAAAGTATAGTGTTACAAAATATTGGAGAAGCATGGAACAAAATAAGAAAAAATATGGGTCTTAACAATCGTATCATTAACACTTTACCAATTCTAATTTTGGAAAACAATATAGAAGATCTAAATTTAAAAAATTGGGCCAAAGCAGGTATTCAAAATATAGAAGACCTAATGATTGGATCAAATCTTAAATCATTTGAACAATTAAGTACAGAATTCGCTCTTCCAGAAAAAGAAAAATATAACTTCATAAGGATTAACAGTTACTTAAGCAAAGTACTAGATAAAGAACATTCAGAAGTTAAACGTAAGTTATGTCATCTGCTGAAAGCGAATGACACGAAAAATCTATTAAAAAAGTGTAATTCGATACTAAGACTCGAGGAAGAAGATCTTATTTTTCCGGCCATTGAGAAATGGGAGAAAGATTTGAAAATAAAGAAAAAATTGGAAAAAAGCGACTGGAAAAAAGCTTGGGTGTCTGTGGTTAAACATATTAAATGCTTAAATTTAGTTGAGTTACATTTTAAGATTATAAATAGACTGTACCTGGTCCCAAGTCGCATGAATAAAATGGATCATAACATATCAGCTACTTGCTGGCGGTGTGATAGTGCGACGGGAGACATGTTACATATCTGGTGGAGCTGTCCCTTGATAATAGAATTTTGGAAAATGTTTATAGGCAAAATCCAAGAAATAATCGATACTAAAATACCCTTGTCTCCAGAATTATTTATACTACACTTAAATCTTAGCCAATATAATATGGATTTTCAATACTTTCTTACTCATGCGCTAATAGCGGCAAAGATCTCTATAGCTAGAAGATGGAGAACTAATAGTATACCAAATTGGGAAACTATAAAAAATCAGTTAATCTTTCAGCTAAAAATGGAAAGCGGCTTAAATATAAATCTAAAAAAAAAAAAAAAGATGGATATAGATATATGGCTAAATAAGCTGTGCGCATTCTAATTTGATAAAGAAAATAGGAGAAAAAGAAAAGGGAAGGGAAAAAGGGGGAAAAAAAATGAAAAGAAAGGAAAAAGAAAAGAAAAGAAAATAAGAATAAATGTTAAGATAATCAGCTAGTTACTCTAATTATTACTATGGGAACATTACTGAGGACCTTTGTCACCATCTATATGTTTGTATTGTATTGTCTTTATGTTTTTTGTTTTTGATAATGTGAAATATTAATGATGACTTAGTACCATAGTCCGAACTATATGAACGGCAGCAGAAAATCATCGGCAGGTACTGTCTGAAATAAAAAAAAAAAAAAAAAAAAAAAAAAAAGAAAAAGAGGCAAGCTACAAAATTAGTAAGGGGGATGGAAATGATACCGGAGAAACTGACGGAAGCCAAGCACAGAGAGATGGACACAGGTTTCTTCAGGAAGGAAGAGATTCTTTATTCGATTCACCGACCGGGGCTCAGAGGGACTAATGTCACCAAAATACAGCAAGATCTGAGCCCAGAACTGACTGTGTAAATGCATGATATAGACATATAGCTCCTCCTATAGTTAACTCAACCCACATATACTCTTTACACAATCAGCTGAACAAAGCCTAACTTCCCTTACTTGTTAGACCACATGGCTCACCCAGAACAATGGAGGAGGGGAAGTGTTTTCAGTTTCTGCATTCCTGCATTTGCTCAATACAGTGTTGATTGTATCTTAGCTACGTGTAACTAACTAACTGATACAACATTTACACATATGCCACATGGCAATCTTGTCCTAGTAAATTTATTTTTACTGAGATTCCACCACATTCCCCCCTTTGATGCTTCTGATATTTCACAATTCCAGATGCATCACTTAACCATAGTTTGCTTACACCTCAGGTTGCCATGAATCAGAACAGACCTCGTAAGCATCTTAGCATCCTTACAAATTCCTTTAGCACTCCTCATTCTGATTCTCTCTGGGCTAAGGGTTCATACTTGCAAACAGCCATTACATGCACAGCTGGTTTCCTTTCTGTCGTGCTCTCTATGACACTCTGTATGGACCTAATTACCAATGGAACCAAATATGGTAGAAAGAGACACACTATAATCAACATGACTCCTCCTACCAATGTCTTGATCCCTCCAAGCTGCTCGTACCTACTTCCAAACCAACTACTAGAATTGTACCTGTTCCAGGCTTAAGTCGGTACATGCGTCAGTTTAGCCATGTGGCTTGTGAGATCAGCCACTGCCTGCCCTTCATCATCTATGTGCAGACAACAGTTGCTGAGATTGAACTTTCCACATACACCTCCTTCTATTTGCACTGGAAGTGAATGGAGGACTTTATCAACAGCCCAACTGGTTTACCTGGTAAGAAGGCTATGTGCTTTACAGAGGGATCCATAATTGTCTGATGGTAAAATGAGGCTTGAATCCCTGTATTAGAATACAATAACACTTCATGGGCATACAGTTTGGCTGTTAACCAGTTCCCTCACATATTACATCCCTCCTATTGGCAATGAAGCGCGCTAAGGTAGCCAGTGCCACTCATTATCTTCCCAGCTACCTACATTCAAGGATGCTAGCTTCTTTTTATGATTCACATCATACACTTTAACTCTCAAGGTCTCTCCTGTTTCAATTGGCAACAAGAAGAAGGATGGTTTGAGCATACCTAATACACATGCCCCTTCCCAGTCCTGTGGCAACTCCGAATAGGCTTTCTTACCACAGATCCAGTACAAATTTGCTGGGGCTCTCCAGGTAGATGTGATGGATAGGTCAAACCACACATCCTTTAAATTGGCGTATCTAGCAAACGGGTTAGATGGTTCTGAGACATTTGAAGCCGACCACCAAGTTGTATTCTTCGTATCATCATCATAAGCTTTTTGCCCTAGACAAGTTAATTCTCCTACAGAAGTATTATACATCATTCCTTTCCTTGCTATGCAAACATAACCTATGATGGAGGTCTTTAATCTCCACTCAGATTTACCTCTAACACTCACTTGATAATCAGTTTGAGAAGATATTAACTGTTCAATTGTCTCAGAACCGGAATACATTACCTCCTTTGCTTCCCAGGGCCATTGGTCTCCCATGTTAGTACCTGCACACACATAGCAGTTGGTGACATTAAGACTACCATCAATGTTTTCGGCTAGATCTATAAATACGTTTTTAGCATTATGGGGGATCTTATTTTCTACACTCATCTCTTCATAAAAAGAATGGAAAACCTGATGAGTTTGGGATGCTACGGTATCGGTCTCTATCCCTATAAATAATATTGTCCCAGGATCTAAACCCGTCCCATATATTTGGAACCCAAATAAGTTACCGAACCAAATCTAAAAATTGTTCAGGATTATTTATGAGTATATGGATTGGGTTGCATTCCCTAGACTTACAATATGGCTTTGTAGGCAACTTAGTAACAATCATATCCTTATCTACTGTCTGTCCCCAAGTTGCCCACCCCACACGAGACTAATATGGGCAAAAGTTATATTCCCTATCTGGGCATTTTGGACTTACGTACTTGTTCTTACTACTGGGACAAATATATTTATCATTAGACCCATACGTTCTCTCCCACTTAAGATCCCCACATACATTCCACGGCTTTCTACCACTTGATATTGCTTTACATGCATCAAATAGCAGAACACCCGAAGAATGTATGGTTTCTAATACAGTTTTATTTATTAAGGTCCCCTGTGGATCTCCATTCCTGAGGGTCAACCAAATTGTACGGGGTTGATACTCCGGATTGAAGCACTTAGGTTCTCCTACTCCTAAATGGCATACACTATATTCTATACCTAGATATATACACCTAGACACATCACCTTTACACTCATATTGTGAATGCCAAATTAGGGTCTGGGAAATATGATTACCTGTCTTAGTAGTCTTAATGCAAACCTCACAGCTAGGAGTGTCGGTACCTCTACCTTCCTGAATATAAAAAGACACAAAAATATACATTATCAAAAGCACTTCTTTCGACGTCTTCATCCTCAGTCTTCGTCCGTGCGATGGCACCTCAGCTTCCAGGAGTAAGGGCTGCAGGGAATGGAGTTCTGCTCGTCTTCACAGGGGTCCCTTCGAGACTTTCCTGGCTTTTAATAACACGTTGGTGAGCGGACAGGCGTTATTATGGCCGTCAAAAACACTCACTTGTAGATCTTTGTTGATGTTCCCTTTTAACAATATTATCTTCGCAAAAACCACTTTTAATCCAACTCGGTCACACGCTTCAACTGGATCTTGCAAGGATTCTCTGGATCTATGGTAGCTTGTCAGGAATCTGCCGCTGGTTTTTTTACCCTAGAGTGATGAATCCACGGAGTCACTTCTACAACCTTTACAACTGTTGGGGTAGATAAAAGAACAACATAGGGACCTCTCCACTTGGAACCTAATGGAACAGTGTTCCATTCTTTTATCCACACTTGATCCCCTGGATGGTAAGAATGAACAGGTGGATAAATATTCACAGGTACTTTACACACTTATCCACATAGGTTTGTATATTTTCCTTAGCCCTCTATAATATATGGTACTAACTAAGGCTAACAGGATACGCTCCAAGCTTTAATTCAATGTGTATTGGTGGAATATTGCGAGCAAGTCCTGGAGGATTATTCTCTGTTCATATTCTTGAAATGTCAAGTAAGGATTCATCACTCTTAGGGTCTGTATTTTTTATTATAGAGTAGAAGTGCCTTTCTTCTTCCCTTTGCACCGATACTGATATTATGCCTGGTGATCTATTAAACTTCAGAGACGTTGATCCGTTGGGTTTAAAAGTTATCTGGGCTTGAAGCTTTAATAATAGATCTCGTCCTAGAAGCTGAACTGGACACTCCAGAATATACAGGAACTGGTGCTTAACCAAATGGCCTCCTAGAATACAAGTATGACTCCTGAGAATTGGTCTAGCAGCGCTTTTCCCAGTAGCTCCTATCATAATTATAGTCTTCCTGAAGGAGGAGCAACTAGGTTAGTTACCACAGAGTACTCAGCACCAGTGTCAATCATGAAAGAGCTCCTCTTTCCCTCTATTGATACATCGACCATAGGCTGCACTCGGCTAAAGGGGGATGGAGCCCAGTCGGTATCAATAGTCTTCCATGACAGTGTCAGCCAGACCGACAAAATCTCTATCTTCTCTATCCCTTAATCTCTGGGTAGGGGAATAGTATCTACTTCCCTTAACACCTCCTCTGTTACTACTGTCATTCCCTCCAAGACTTTCTCTATAGCCACCTCTGTAACCATCTCATAACCTTCTCTCTTGTCTTATCTATAACTTGCTTTATATTCCCTCTGTGGGCAGTCACTTTTCCAATATCCTTCCTCTCTACAATACACACAGTGATTCCTACTTCCTCCCTTACTCAGCCTATTCTCAACTCCTCTATTCACCTCCCTGTTCATATACACCTGACTTGCAATTTCCATTAACTGTGATATGGACATTCGTACAAATCCCTTTAACTTTAGCAATTTTCTTTTGATATCACCTTGGGTCTGGCTGACAAATGCTGAGTTGTTCATTCGAGAGTTCTCAGGGGCCTCTGGATTAAAAGGAGTATATAATCTATATGACTCCAGCAATCTCTCATAGAAAGCATTAGGTGACTCGTCTGCTTTCGTAAAGGAATTATGGGTCTTCCAATTAAACAGATCAGTCATGGTGAACGGGACATAAACAAATACAGGGTCTGCCAACTGTAATTGACCATTAATATCAATGTGTGGGGGACCAGGGGTAAGCTGCAGTGGCATTTGTAAATGTCAAAGTTGGAGGGCACCGGTCATTTGTCAGGTTAGGGTGGGACTTAGATAGGGTTGTTTAGTCATAGGTTCCGGTCGGGGAGTGGTGAGGTAGGTGGAAATGGATAAATTAATTTTACTGGTCAGTAACTTGGTTAACAAAATGTTTCGGACAGGGCTAGGAGGAGCCTGACCAGTAACCAAAAATGGTAAAAGTGTATTCCAGCATCCTATACCATTGACCATTTCATCCAGTTGTATTTCAAAACTAATTTACTGTTACTAAAGGCACACAAGGCTCAGTAATTATAGTGTTATGTCAGTGGTTATGGTGTTTTCAGTGATTATGGTATTATCAGTGGTTATGGTATTATCAGTGGTTATGGTGTTTTCAGCGAATATGGTGTTTTCAGTGGTTATGATACTATCAGTGGTTATGGTGTTTTCAGTGGTTATGGTGTTTTCAGTGGTGATGGTGTTTTGTAATTGCTGAGAATTATCTGATTTCAGTGGATTCAGTTACTGTTATTAAGAATTCTCCTCACAATTTTGACTGCTAATAATAAAACTGAATACAAAGAACCAGTTGGGGGGGTAGGTAGGCACAGAAATAGGAGGGGACAGGCATCTGAGAGCCAGAGACAATTAGAGCACAGGGGGACATACCAGCTGCACCAGTTTTTGATAAAGAATTTAGTTGAGGGATGGTCAGATGGGTCAGATTCCATTGAGGATGAACAAACCAGTTTTTTAGTAACCATCTAGTAACACAAACTGTGTTAACAGTCAAAAACTGGTCATTCTCTACTACATAAGGTAGTCCCCAAAATCACACACATTAAAGTTATTTAGCATACATTCTAAAGGATCAACAATCTTTAAATTCCGGCGCTGCCATACTTAGCAACGGAGCGTCTAATTCAAAGAAACACAACAAACACACCTCTAACAGTCACACTCGTTTCCCTGGCAACAGCACCATGTGGCACAGTTACTAGGTCAAACTCATACAACAAAACATACAGGGAATTCCCGTACACACACAGCTGTTACACCAGTCAGTAAATAACTAATACTGTGCCCTTTGGCGAAACTATACAGTCACCGACGCTATAATTCCCTATATCTGAATTACCCGTCTATAACATACCCCAGTAACATCGTCTTTACAAACAGTAGTTATAATACGGTTAGCATAGGTCAAAGTACAATTTAAGGTCACAATACAATTATTAGTGGTTATGGTGTTAGACATGCAATAGACGACAATTATTAGTACTTATATACAGTGTCAGTAAATATACAGGGTTATGGTACCGTGCACTATAATACAGCAACACACTATTAACACTCTCGCTAGACGGCAGAGCTCACGCTATCTAGCAAGATATACACGTTACTAAACAATCTTTATCACATATACAATTCCCAACTAATCTATTGGCCAGTACCTTGATGGACTACCTAAAACTATCTACATCCGTTTTGGTTAGCCACACTGCCCAAGCACCACATATAGCGAGCTAGAGGACCGAATTTACACAGACGCCTCTTAGTCGATTACTCTATCAAAAATCTAGTGGGTTCCAAATTTACACGCCTTCCCACTTAGCCAAGATAGGTTGAGAGCTAGCGAACCGAATTTACACAGACGCCGCTTAGTCTCCCGGTCCCTCCGACCTAGCGAACAAAATATACACCCTAGAACGCTAGTCTAGACAAGACACCGGTGTCCGGCTAGGGCTATTTACACCAGAACCCCGCCTGACTAACCAAATCAAACGGTCTTACTAAAGAGCGTTCGATTGAGCGGTGCGCCTTCGCTCCTTCCCTCCGACAGAGGGGGCAGATTCCATACACAATTCAAACCCCTTATGGGCCTACCGCACAATCGGTATACCCCTAGTGGGTCCGCCGTCTAAAACAGCAGTCGTCTTACCTCCTCGTTCCTTACTACGTAGAGGCCGATGATCTCCTGGACAACAGACCAGTGGCGCCGAGACGAAGGGAGGTCCACGCAGAAGTTCAGGGGTGCAGCCGTAGAGAACGTGGGCAAAGATAGACCGTCTCACGCCTCTGCCTCTCAGCTACCGTTGAACGATGAGCTTCCCGGCCCAATGCACCAAATGATACCAGAGAAACTGACGGAAGCCAAGCACAGAGAGATGGACACAGGTTTCTTCAGGAAGGAAGAGATTCTTTATTCGATTCACCGACCGGGGCTCAGAGGGACTAATGTCACCAAAATACAGCAAGATCTGAGCCCAGAACTGACTGTGTAAATGCATGATATAGACATATAGCTCCTCCTATAGTTAACTCAACCCACATATACTCTTTACACAATCAGCTGAACAAAGCCTAACTTCCCTTACCTGTTAGACCACATGGCTCACCCAGAACAATGGAGGAGGGGAAGTGTTTTCAGTTTCTGCATTCCTGCATTTGCTCAATACAGTGTTGATTGTATCTTAGCTACGTGTAACTAACTAACTGATACAACATTTACACATATGCCACATGGCAATCTTGTCCTAGTAAATTTATTTTTACTGAGATTCCACCACAGAAACTGTAACGGACCGTTTCAGCAGACAAGGGGTTAAAATCCGTTTAGGCGATAATCCCCTTTTCAAAGACAGGCACAGCTACTGTAGAATCACCAAAACTCACGAATTGGATATAGGTGAATGCACCAAACTCCCGAACTGCATACAAGGGAATAAGGTAGCACTCCAAACTCCCGAACTGGAACCTCATGAATAGCTGCTAGCAGACGAACAGGAAAAGCTCCCAAGCGGCTTACACTCCTGGCAGTCAGTCCCTATCAGCATACAGTGAACCCCCCCAAGAACGAGACAAGGCTCCGTGTTGAGGGTCAAGCAGTGGTCTGTTTATTGAGGGCTACCTGCCCCTGTATTTATGCAGGTCTCCCACCTGGTGGACACTCCCCTAGGGGACCAAATGGAAGACTGTAACACAGACAGACATGTATCACATTACAGACTCACAGAAGCAAAACATCCCCACAATGCATCCTGGCTTCCTCCCTTCTGCCCTGGAGATAATTGGAGAAGTAATTCTATTATCTCCCAGGACAAAGGCAAAACTCCATTACACACGTGGGGACCCAAATACAGTAAAATGCTTTAAAATACATAAAGTTACTTTTTATACATTAAACATAGAAATGTCACATATCCCCAGATATCTCAGGTCTGAGTGCACATTATTAGGTGAATGGCACTCAGACCACACAAATACAGTTTAATCGCCATGGAGCCAAAGTCTTTAATCACACGAATAGGCTCCATGGCATAGCTATCTGGGTTACCACAAATTCACATGAAACAAAATACCAAATGAACGGCTGTTCGGCTACATCCCCACGAATAGGAACCAGGAGACGGACGACTCAGCGGTGTTCGTGCAAATAAGTGTCCGTTTATAGTTCCATAGTTTAGGTGCCGAACACCGCTGGCCGTATGGGACTTGTAAAATGGCCGTCGCCACGTGTTCGGTCGACGAACAAAGACCACCCTGCCTTCGTCAATTAAGCTGCGGTTAACCGCAGCTTCAGGGTGGTCAATTGGCGGCACACTCCAGCTCCCAGGTGGTCGTGCAATCGTTAGTTTGTTCGGTAGATAAAATCTACCGAACACCCCGGCAGAAAAGGCACGAATAAGCCTTTCTGCAGAGAAAATAAGTATTTTAAAGTCTGGTCCATAGTCCAAAGGCAGCAGGCGGGCAACCAGGCTCCTCCAATGCAATGTGGCGAGATTGGTCTTGTCACAGAAACCATTAGTTAAGAGGAAAGGCTTGAAAGACTGGATTAGTTTTCTTTAGAAAACGGTGCCTCAGAGGGAATACGATAGCACTATACAAATATATACAGGGTCAGTACAAACCACTATACACTAACCTGTTCATTAGCAGGAATATAAAACAGACAAGACTGGAAGAAAGGCATTTTTACTTAGAGCAGAGGAAAGGGTTTGTTTACAGTAAAAACAATACAGATGTGGAATTCTCTGCCTGAAGAGATTGTCTTTTTAGCTATAGATAATTTAAAAAAAGACTTGGATGCTTTTTTGTATAAACGGAATATTCAAAGATATAATAAGATATAATTGATATGTATATAAACAGGTTGCAAACCTGATTGCCATTAAGGAATCAATGATCCACTCCCCCTTTTTGTCGCATAATTGTACATTTCTACCAATTGATTTTTTTTGCCTTATTGTATCCAGAGGCCCTTCTGCTACACTTAGTTTTCTGTGTTTGTATTTGATTTAACTGCCTTCCTTAAATATCAATACACTTGATTTGTGTGTATATTGGTTTCTTTGCACCCCTTACCGATCAAACACCTGACAGACACACGCACGCCAATTCATAAAGACACAGAAACATAGACACACCGACACATACACATTCCTTAACACAGTGTTTCCCAACCCAGTCCTCAAGGCACACCTACCAGTCCAGGATTTAAGGATTACCCAGTTTTGTCTAAGGTGTTTTTAGAAAAAAAAGAAAAAACACCTTAGACAAAACTGGGTAATCCTTAAATCCTGGACTGGTAGGTGTGCCTTGAGGACTGGGTTGGGAAACACTGCCTTAACACATGCATACACCAACATATACACACACACAAATGCACAGTCTGGCACACATGTACACGCACCCTGACACATGTACACAGCATGACCCAGATACACACACTGACATGAAAACACACACCTTGATGCACAACCTGGCACACTGATGCACATACACATTTGCACATCCTGACACACAGATGTATGCACTCACACATACACACACTGACACACACAGAAGCACACTGGCATATATACACACAAACACAGATGCAGACCCTGATACACAGATGAACACCTTGGCACACACACACAAAATCCATCCTCTTGTTTGCTTACCTTGTGTGTCCATGAGGGTGGCTTGCTTGATGTCCTTGTCCTACTGCTGCTTGGTGGAAGTGAGGGGTCTGGGGCAGCTCTTTGTGTTCTTCTCCCCTCACTGAGGCACTGCACGACTATTTTTTTTGTGAAGGGGGATGGCGTGATCCATTTGACAGGGCCCCTGTATGGCCGGCATATAGTTTGGGAACCGCTACCTTTTACAAAAACATGCTTACATTCAAATGTACACTGCACGCAAATACAACCCTGCAAGGATGGGCAAATGGTAGATCCCAAGCTGGCATAGCATTGTTGGAGTTGTAAGACAGATGAGCATCTACCTTTTGGCCACTCTTGTACTAGAGGAAGGCCCAAAAAACTTAATTGCACCAGGTCCCTCAACATTTGTTCCACCACGGAGTAAAACACTGTATCTCTTGCAGGACTGTCTTTAGCTTGTGTTTCGTCCATTCAGATCCTAACACAAGCTTTCAAAAAAAAAAAAATGTTTTCACACATCAGGTCATTGTTAAGGGAGCAAATAAAACGTTTGTAAATTTGATAGAAATCAACTGTAAATGATGTTGCTTGATGTCCTCCTTATAACTTTAAGTTGAAAATATACCATCACCTTGTGATATGTAGATACTAACACATATTGATTTTTATTTTACTTAAAACAGTTTTAGTAAGCATAAGCACAGCAAAATATATTGTAACATATCTCTCTAATTACATTTTAAAATGTTTTAAATTCAGATAAAACCTACCTTAACAGAGAAATGTAAAATTATGACAGGGATACAGCAGAAATCATTCAGCATATCCTAGAAATCTCTAATTCTTTCCTGTATCAAATTTTCAGCGATGGCTGAGCTATTTTTAACACCAGATCAATGCAGCGTTTCTGTCGCTGAATGCAATCTTGCGAACTCCACGAGCGTGGCAGGTGTGAAGCTACCATTAAATATTAATTCTGAGTTAGACAAAGAAGCTTTTAATCTCTGTCACTTCGAAGGCACAAATGGAAAATCCATGAGGTTAGTTCGATTAAAGGGTATGACAAGGTTGTAATAGATGCAGCAGATAATGGGAATGTAAATTTGGAATTCGAGTTTTAATGCTTGGTAGGTGGGGAGTTTTATAAACTGTTTTAGTTGTGTAATAGTAAACTGCTCATTACCCACAGTATGCCTAGCAGTGATCTTTTCTTTTGGAGCAGAACTAATTAATATGGAATATGTTCCTCAATTTTTTCTGTTGCCTTTGCGTTGATTGTATTTTTTATAGCATCTGTTCTCTGCTCATGTGTTCTTGGCATCAAAACTGGTGGGTCAATTAGTCACCCGGCTGATACAGCAACAGGAATGCCCAGCACCACTATGTGGTAATATATGCACGGTTTTGGAACCTGTCAGGTACATTTACTCAAATTTCAAGGTCATGGAGAGAATTGGCAGACTATTAGAAGCACACAGTTCAATATTATGTACAGAAATGTGATAATAAACCAGCCTGCTATTCAAAACAATTATTTTCCATATGTCTTTAGGAATTACAGATATATATAGTTGGGTTGAGTGATGTGTTCTACGCATTTGCTGTTAGATCTGTCACTAAATATAATAATATGATTATGTTTGGACAATTTAGGGGCAACTTTATCCACTTTTGGCTTTTAAAGGAGTATTTAAACCCAATGACTGGCCCCTCTCTTCTTCAATAGGTAAAACAAGTAAATTAGTGTACAAAAAAAGTTCCCAGGTTTGGTAAACTCTTTACTGTGTAGACTATATCCTGGGTAAAAGTAAAACAACATGTTTATCAAGCTTAAGAAAAAACAGAGTGTATAGGCGCTCGCTATAACGTGATGAATCAGTGAGGGCTGCTGTATACAATACAAGGATTCCCAAAACCTTGTGTATTGGTGAAACAGAAAATATAAACTATGGCGTATACTGCGCCCAAGGGTAATACGTACATACACCTCTGAGAGGAGAGTTGGTAAATACCTCGGAATAATAAAATAGAGGAAAAAATAATAGTGCAATACAGTTTATAACAGTGCAAATATTTGTGCTGGGTAACTATAGGAAAATCACTCACATAGGGTAGAGCTATAAAAGAGCTCTACTTTGTTCAGCATGGACGGTATAATCCCCGTCTAAGGATACAAGCTGGTACAGATGATTTTGATCCTCGAGATGAAAAAATGAAAATAAAAGAGAGAGACACTCTGATAGTGTAGTAAGTACTGTAAAACCAGGGTAGTAGAATAAAGTATTGTACTTACAATTTATAGAGCAAGACCTGCTCTAGTAATCACAGCATGGGTGGTACTATCCCCACCTAAGGATATGATGGCACCAGGTAGTCAGCAGGACATCAAATGCAGGTACAATAATAAAAGATAAGTAGCTAAATGCAATAAAATAAACTATTTATTATAAAATATTATACATATAAAAGTATAAGTGCAAATGTCCAAAGGGAAGGGTATCCCACTTGACGCGTTTCGCCTCTCCAGAGGCTTTATCAAAAGTGTGGGATGGTTCCTCAATGTCCTGTATAAATATGGGCAAGTTGATTGTAGAACGCTACCTGGTGAGTGTTTCTTCCGGTTCCGTGATGTATACCGGAAGTGATGTGGCAAGAGAGGGGACGGTCGGCAAGTTCCGGCCGTCATATGCGTTCCATCGTGGACCGCACGCGTCATAACCGGAAGTGACGCGACGCGGCCTGAGATTCAGCGGTCACATGTCTTCTGCTTGGAACGCACGCATCATCAAAAATGGCGTGCGTTGCGTTCCAAGCATAGGTAACCTATATCCCCCATGAATGGAGATGGGAGAAGTGATAAAAGGGGAAAAAAATACAGTATAAATATACTAAACTGTGCATAAATAGGAATAATGGGACATAAGAACATCATAAAGATGCATGATCGAAATCTTCAAAGTTAAACTGCAATTGCCATGGGAACATATTTAGAATAACAAATGAAGAACATATAGATTAACAGGTAATAAATAACAGAGTATAAATATTGGAATATACACAGTACTATAGCTATGGCAATATTGGTGGTTTCCACATAGGTACAACATAGCAGCAGATATAAGTTTATCAAGCTGTTATGAGGATTTTCTTGTAAATAAGAATAGAAGAATCTCAATGGTGCTTTAACTAAATTACACAAGTGTTAATCCTGCTTCAAGACACTTTCATTGCAACATGTGGATGTTTGTGGTAAAGTTATAATATTTTAGAATCATAGTTATAAATTGATTGACAATTTTTCTATGTGTGATGCCAATAAAAATACCTGCATTACATGACAACTGAAATGGCTAAATATCAAATAAATAAGGGAAGAAATGGCATACTTGTAGCAATATTCTGTGTTTCAATGAGCTTTGCCTTTTGAGTGTAAAGCTGTGTTACAGGTTTAAAACCTAAAGAATAGTAGCATGTTCTGCAGCCTATGCAGGAAGCTGTGGAAACCCATATCATTGCACAGAAAATAAATATAGAGTATAGTATGTTTTGAATAAAATTACTCATAGTGTGACGAGACCAATCTCGCCACATTGCATTGGAGAAGCCTGGTTACCCGCCTGCTGCCTCTGGACTATGGCCCCATGTTAAAAGCCTTATTTTCCCCTGCAGAAAAGGCTTGTTCGTGCCTTTCTGCCCGGGCGGTCGGTAGATTCAATCTACCGAACAAACAAATGAATGACTGGACCACCTGGGAGCTGGAGTGTGCCATCAATTGACCTCCCAGAAGCTGCGGTTTTAGCAGCTTAATTGACAAATGCTGGGTGGCCTTTGTTCGTTTGCCGAACACGTGGCAGCGGCCATTTTAAAGTCCCGAACGGCCAGTGGTGTTCAGCGCCCAATCTATGGAACTTGAAATGGACACTTATTTGCGCGAACACCACTGAGCCGTCAGCGTCCTTGCTTCTACAGTCGGTCATTTAACCCGATGCCTGTTCATTCGGTAGTTTAAACCGTATGAACAGCATTTCCCCAGATAGCCATCCCATGGAGTCTATTCGTATGGAGAACAGACTTTGTGAACACTTTAACTCCACGGCGATTGGACTGTATGCATAGGATCTGATTGCTATTCGGTACTTTTGTGCGCTCGGATTCCAGCTATCTGGGGATGGGTTACATGTATATATTTTATGTGACAAATTTAACGTTATGTATTTTATTGTATTTTAGTGTTTTACTGTAACCATGTGGTTAATGGAGTTTTGCCTCTGTCCTTGGAGATAATTTGATTACTTCCCAATTATCTCCAGGATAGAAGGGAGGGATTGTAATGTACTGTGGGAGTGTTTTAACCCTGTATGCCTGTGATTGGTCATTTTACCATTTGTGTTCCAGTCTTCCATCTGGTCCCCTAGGGGAGTGTCCACCAGGTGGAAGACCTGCATAAATACCGGGCAGGTAGCCCACATTAAACCAGACCACTGCTTGACCCTCAACACGGAGCCTTGTCTCGTTCTTGGGGGCATTTACTGTATGCTGGTAGAGACTGATTGCCAGGAGTGTAAGCCGCTTAGGTGCTTTTCCTGTTCGTCTGCTAGCAGCTATTCGTGAGGTTCCAGTTCGGGAGTTTGGAGTGCTATTTTGTATGCAGTTCAGGAGTTTGGAGCGTTCCCTTGTATTCAGTTCAGGAGTTTGGTGTTCTGCAGTAGCTGTGCCTGTATCTCTGGAAGGGGAAGATCTTCTAAACGGCGGTTAACCCTTTTATGCCTGGGGGTGCCGTTACACATAGATTAACCAAATAGCACCTATAAAGGTCCAAGCATATTAAACCTGCCTACATGAAAGCTTTCATCACTCTAGACATATGTAGGTGTAACCCTTGGGTGAATGGTAAACACATCTATGTAAACTTAAAGCTCACAGCTATTGCCTTAAAAGTCTGCCCATTGAAACATTGCTCTAGTAACTTTGACATGAGTATCTAAAAAGTATCTCTGTTTATCCTGGAGAAAAGCTGTGTGAATTGTAAACTATGCTTATTCTGGCATCATATTTATTGACTCTGTAGGTAATCTATAATTCTTGCTTTCAATATGCTACTTAATAAAGTATTATTTACAATGAGAAAACAAATAGTCTTACCAAAAAGATTGTGTTACATAAATCTATGCTAATGATGCATGCCCTATTACAGAGATGTAAACTCTTCCATCTAGCATACTCGCAGATTCAGTCTGCATTTCCAGCACACCCAGGGTAACAATGTGGCACTAGTACCTATCAACACACCATCTAATTTTGTCCTAATTTGTGCCACACATGCATGTCCACCAGCACACCCAGGGCAATAATGTGTCACTAGTACCTATCAACACACCATCTAATTTTGGCCTAACGTGTGCCACACATGAACGTCCACCAGGTCTACGCAGCGCGTAGCACGCACCAAGGCTAGTAAAGCTAGTAAAGTAGTTTTTAAGCTAGTAAAAACTAGGTGCATTGCATTCATAAAGTCTTCACCAGCACCCTAGCACATTTAGGTGGCACAAAACAAATTCAAGTTACACCATCACATAAACACAAACTCTCAACACACACTTTTAGTTTACACTAGACTGTCCAATATGGCTGACATGGAGGTGGCAATGTTCAACTCGCTTTATAAACCAGACCAGTTGAACATTGAACCAGACTGAGAATAAACTAAATAGTGACAGTGTTGGTGTATTTATAGGTGTCTGTGTGTTAATGTGTCCATGAACATACTCTAGATGCTGACCATCTCCAATAAATGATATAATATAACTGCCCCGTAATTCTTTTATTGTTTACTCATATTATTCCAGCTTTTTTATACTCCCATAAGGTTATTAAATATTTTAAGTCAATATATGCATATCAATTCTTTATGTCAATCATATTTTTATGTACAATAATATTTTTGTGTGCAACAATTTTTATGTGTAACAACATGCTCATATGTAACAATATGCATTTACTAATACATTAATTATGAACCTATGTACTTTTATACAGTTGCAAGAAAAAAGTATGTGAACCCTTTGGAATGATATGGATTTCTGTAGAAATTGGTCATAAAATGTGATCTGATCATCATCTAAGTCACAACAATAGACAATCACAGTCTGCTTAAACTAATAACACACAAAGAATGAAATGTTTCCATGTTTTTATTGAACACACCATGTAAACATTCACAGTGCAGTTGGAAAAAGTATGTGAACCCCTAGACTAATGACATCTCCAAGAGCTAATTGGAGTGAGATGTCAGCCAACTGGAGTCCAATCAATGAAATGAGATTGGAGGTGTTGGTTACAGCTGTCCTGCCCTATAAAAAACACACACCAGTTCTGGTTTTGCTTTTCACAAGAAGCATTGCCTGATGTGAATGATGTCTTGCACAAAAGAGCTCTCAGAAGACCTACGATTAAGAATTGTTGACTTGCATAAAGCTGGAAAGGGTTATAAAAGTATCTCCAAAAGCCTTGCTGTTCATCAGTCCACGGTAAGACAAATTGTCTATAAATGGAGAAAGTTCAGCACTGCTGCTACTCTTCCTAGGAGTGGCCGTCCTGTAAAAATGACTGCAAGAGCACAGCGCAGACTGCTCAATGAGGTGAAGAAGAATCCTAGAGTGTCAGCTAAAGACTTACAAAAGTCACTGGCAAATGCTAACATCCCAGTTAGCGAATCTACAATACGTAAAACACTAAACAAGAATGGATTTCATGGGAGGATGTCACAGAGGATGCCACTGCTGTCCAAACAAAACATTGCTGCACGTTTACAGTTTGCACAAGAGCACCTGGATGTTCCACAGCAGTACTGGCAAAATATTCTGTGGACAGATGAAACCAAAGTGGAGTTGTTTGGAAGAAACACACAACACTATGTGTGGCAAAAATGAGGCACAGCACACCAACATCAAAACCTCATCCCAACTGTGAAGTATGGCGGTGGGGGCATTATGGTTTGGGGCTGCTTTGCTGTGTCAGGGCCTGGACGGATTGCTCTCATCGAAGGAAAAATTAATTCCCAAGTTTATCAAGACATTTTGCAGGAGAATTTAAAGCCATCTGTCTACCAGTTGAAGCTTAACAGAAGATGGGTGTTGCAACAGGACAATGACCCAAAGCATAGAAGTAAATCAACAACAGAATGGCTTAAACAGAAGAAAATACACCTTCTGAAGTGGCCCAGTCAGAGTCCTGACCTCAACCCGATTGAGATGCTGTGGCATGACCTCAAGAAAGCGATTCACACCAGACATCCCAAGAATATTGCTGAACTGAAACAGTTCTGTAAAGAGGAATGGTCAAGAATTACTCCTGACCGTTGTGCACGTCTGATCTACAACTACAGGAAACATTTGGTTGAAGTTATTGCTGCCAAAGGAGGTTCAACCAGTTATTAAATCCAAGGGTTCACATACTTTTTCCACCTGCACTGTGAATGTTTACATGTGTTCAATAAAAACATGGCAACATTTCATTCTTTGTGTGTTATTAGTTTAAGCAGACTGTGATTGTCTATTGTTGTGACTTAGATGATGATCAGATCACATTTTATGACCAATTTCTGCAGAAATCCATATCATTCCAAAGGGTTCACATACTTTTTCTTGCAACTGTATATTGAGATTTGTATTCAAGTTGCCAAATTTGGAATTTAAAGATAATTATATTTTGTACTTCTAAATTTCCAATTAGCATAATGTGTATTTAAAGCAAAGTTGTAGCAATGGTCTTCATCCTGTCTCTGAAGAAGTGGGGCTATTTCCCCACGAAACGCGTAAGACAATCAAGATACAGATCTTGTCAGCAGCTACCAGCAGAAGTATCTATCCGTCCAGGGCCTTTGGTTAACCTGTGAACCGAGATCGTCAGTTGTGCATGTCCCCCGGAGTGAGGTCTATGTTGGGACGCACACACCGATTTGCATGCTGTCCTCACCGGCAGTTGGATTCCAGAATGCAAACTGCCAGCTCAATCCATCACCATCCTGGTTCAATCCGAGGGTCCTTGAACGTTTTTTAACTTCACCAGACTGGTAACATACATCTCATTAAGGACTGATCTGTATTTTAAATTTTTTATTTTTATATACTTTTATTCATTTGTATAATAAATTGGTTCTTACCATTTACCTAATTTTTATTTATCATTTTCGACCATTGCTTACATCTTCTGGCAATATTTATTGCTATAGCATACAGTTCCATATACTGTAGTGCTACATTATTACTTGCATCTTTGTTTAATACAAAGTAGAGCATTTTGGTGCAACTATCTGCTACCCTGTATCATATCAGGGATAGTTTGTAATTGCCCTTTCCAGTAAATTATTACACTCTGGTTGACTATTTTATATCTTATTTTTTCTCTAATATTATTTTTCATTTTACTCTGTCTTTTTTCATTTCATCTATTTAGTCCCTTCTGCAGCCTCCTAAACCGAGATCTACAAACATCATCACACGCTTATATACATTTCTCTGTTCATGCTTTTATTACCTCACTAGCTTATCTCAGAAATATTGCAATGTAGTCTCACTCCCCTGTTGTGATAAAATTTGCAGGGTTATCTTGGCAGTACATTCCCTGAGTGTAACTCTTACAGCTGGTTAAGCATGATGTCATATCTAGCTATAACTAAGGGTGAATATCAAGTCCTCAGGTCTCTACACTAGGTGGATTTGACAACCCAAGTAACCTCCAACTTGTACCACTTAATCCAAAAGCTAACTTAAATCACACAAAAGTTTAGCCTGGTTCACTTCAGTGGTATCCCCAATTATATGGCTGCTCACAAGCAATTAGGGCTGGGTATGTGAGCATCAGAATTGGACAGTGAAGAAATGGAAGAAGGTTGCCTGGTCTGATGAATCATGTTCTCTTTTAGATCAGCAATACCATGATATAAATATTTATTTATTTATCATTGCTTCTCCTCTTTTACCTTCTGTTGTTAACTTTTGCTCACATGAGCTGTTAAATGATATTTCTAAATTTATAATTCATTACTATTCACTTTTTTATTAAATCAACCCCTAAATATGAATACCTTTACCTAATGTTGAGTTGCCATTCATTTGTCCAAAGTATGTTCTACACTCACAAAGGTTATGTCCGGTGCTGTCTTTCACATACCCACTGTGTAGTAAATGGCAAATCATGTTCTCCAAGGAAATCAGATGAACTACTGAGATATACATTTAAGAAGATTTATTAGTGACTTTGCCACGTTACACAGGGAAGAGATTTGGAACTGCATACAATTAACATTTTGTTAAAAAATCACTCTGCTATTATATTTTATGAGATCGACACTGAGACTTATGTGTTGATCCATGCACTAAGCTCTACAGCAGTGGGAGCATCAAGGACTAATTGAAAAATGTGCTTCCCTGATTTGATACACATTTTTTTTTTTTTTTTTTAAGATTGTCTTCTTGTAAAGCATTTTTTCTGTCCTTGGATATGGTGAGTCGTAGTAATCTGAATTAAATACGTAGGTCAGTAAGGTAGATTCTATCAGGTGCCTTGCTCTCAATGTTTGCGTCTTCAGCAAGTAATTTAAAATATATATTTTAAATGGTTCAAAAAGTAAAGGTTTTAAGGAAGATAAGCATATTAAGATAATGTTATCTTACTGGTATGCAAATGAGAGTCAAATGTGAATACTTTCTGTTAAATATTTATACATCTAGAGGTAATGGGACACAGTTTATTAAAATAATGTCATTCAATAGGTGTTCAGGAATTTCAGACAGTCAAGAAAAGTGATAGCTAACCTTGACACTGTAGATGTAAATACCAGATGCCTATTGAATTAACAATAGTAGTTACAGGACTCTGTGGAAATGGAGTTAGATGGAAAAATTGTGACTATAGAATGTGGAGGGATATGGTATGATTAGCTGATACATTTTATCTCGAATATATTGAGACATTTTTATACATTCTATAGTCACAATTTTTCCATCTAACTCCATTTCCACAGAGTCCTGTAACTACTATTGTTAATTCAATAGGCATCTGGTATTTACATTTCTAAACCGTAGGTGGCGGCTATCTTTACAGTGACACAGTGGTTATGGTAGTCACATTTGGTCTCAGCATTCAACTTTAGTGGTGATTTATCATTATATCTGGTGTTTCCCCATCAAGTTGTAGTATATTTATTGACACTGTAGATGTTTGAGAACTGCAGCTAGCTGAGGATCATGGGGAATTTAGTCCACAAACACGTGCTATGCCAAGGTAAGTCATTATTTGTCTAGAACTCTAAAGGACAAAGAACAATGCTTATAGAATGTGAGCTTAATTTCTCAATATATATCTGTGAAATAACAGTAAAAATACATCATTGCTTGGAAAAGTTATTTATAAGCATTGTCTTGTATTGTCTCTGTGAAAAATAAGCCAATTCCCAACATGTTGTTGTCTTCACCTTCAAAATGTTTGAACATGACAGGAAATGAAAGCACAAGAGATATAGAAATAGTCAGATATAAAAACTTTCCTACATTTCACGATTTGCACCTGATCAGGAATAGATTGACAGAAGTCTGGGCCCCAAGGTGAACTCAGACTCTAAGTCTCTTTCATGTCAAATAAACACACATACAAATACTCCTTGTTTTTTTTTTTTTGTTTTGTTTTTTTTTTCACAATAAAATTGCCATATCTAGGCCAAAAAAGCTGATTTGGAAACATTTTCAAGTCCGAGTTTTTCTATTTTAGCTTTCATTTTATGACGCAGTTTTTAATAATTTACAAGTAATGAATGAACCCTACTGTTGCTTAGCAATGGGAATTGTGATATAGACAATATAATTGTGAAGGAATTAAACATTTTAGGCCAAACAACTGAGTTGGAAAGCAAGCAGTTTTAGATTTTTTTGTCCCCTATAATCAGCTATATTAACCTATAATGTAACATTCTTTGGCAAGTTTCCACAATTCCTAATTCAGTGAACTAACTCCTATGTGTATTTATATGTGTAGTGTGGAACATGGTGGCAGGGCCGGTGCAAAGAATTTTGGGTACATAGGCGAAGATACATTTTTCCGCCCCCCCAAAAACATCTTCACCTGTGTGCCTCTTAACCTCCCTTTTGTGTTTCTTATCCCGTCTTTAAATATCTGACTCCCTTTAGTGTATTTTATCTCCTATTTTTGCCTTTGTGTGTCTCCTATCTCTCCTCTTTGTATGACTCTTACATCCTCCTACATTTTGTGTGTCTTACTCCTCCCAGACCCTTTGTGTGACTCCTTTTATCCCAGACCCTTTGTGTCTTTTACTCTTCCCAGCTCATTTGTGTGTGTATTTTTCCTTCTCAAGCCCCGCTGTGTGTTTTTCACATCCAGCCCCTCTCCCCGTCCCTTAATGGTCCCCTCCCTTCTCTGACCCTTACTGTTCCTATCCCCTCTCTCCTCCCTGTCCCTTAGTGTTCCTCTCCCCTCCCCCCTCTGTTCCCTGTCGCTTAGTGTTCATCTCTCCCCTCCTCTCCCTGTCCCTTGGTGCGTTACCCACCCCCATAGTCGTCCCCTCCCCTTCCTGGTGTGCCTCCTACCTTTCTTGTAGCATGGCTGAGCGGAGCGAATCCCGGTACAGTGAGCTTTTCCTGTCAGTTCTGCCAGGTACAGGAAACAGAAGTTCCTGTACCACGGTACACTCCGCTTGGCCACGCTACAGTCAGGGGTGTATAAACACTGACAGTCACACACACTCAATGACAAACACACAGACGTCTCTGACAGCCAGACTCACTTATCTGACACACTCATTCATTGACAGACACTCACACGCACACTGACAGACACACAAATACTGACAGACTCATTGACACGCACATACTGACAGACACACACACATTCACATGCCCACACATACACACACACACACACACACTCACAGACACACATACTAACACACACACTGACAGACACACATACTCACACGCACACACACACACACACACTGACAGACACACACACACACACACACTGACAGACACACACTCACTCACACACACACACACACACACACACACACACACACACACTGACAGACACACACACACAAACTCACAGACACACATACTCACAGACACACATACTTACACACACACATAGACTCACATGCACACACACACACACTGGCATACACACTCACTCACACACACTGACAGACACTCACACACACACACTGACAGACACACACACACAAACTCACAGACACACATACTCACACACAAACTCACAGACACACATACACACTGACATACACACTGACAGACACACACACACTGACAGACACACACAAACTTACAGACACACATACTCACACACAAACTCACAGACACACATACTCATATGCACACACACACACACACACACAAACTCACAGACACACATACTCACAGACACACATACTCACACACACACACTGACAGACACACTCACATGCACACACACATTCACAGTAATTAATAATATAAATTTAATTAAAATTTCCCACCCAGCCTCCCTACCTGGAGAGCTAGCGTGGGTCTCTCATTGGTGGTCCAGTGGGGCTGCTGGGAGGCGTCAGGCTGAACTGGATTCCGAGGTGGCGAGGGAGCTCTGATCTCTCTGATCTGCTACCGCGCAGGCATCAGAAAACAGCCTGCAAGGGAGCAGATCAGAGAGATCCGGCCTCCCTCACCACCTCGGAATCCAGTTCAGCCGGACACCGCGCCGGGGATCCAAGAGGTGATATGGCAGGTGGGAGCACTTCCCTCCTGCCGGTCACTGGAATTTTGCGTCCCCAGAGCCGGTGCGCCCTAAGGCGGCAGCCTGTGCCGCCTTATGGACGTGCCGGCCCTGCATGGTAGTTAGGTGTTGTAGCTCTGTTTCTGAGCTGCATGCAGATATAGTTTGCAGCTTAGCAGGCGACAAAGTCAAGAAGTGGTTTCCAAGTTATTGTTGATGTTATAATAAGATTATGGTAGCTCTACAACATATCGACTGGCATAAACTCCTTAGTGATAAAAAACACTGAGGAAAAATGGAAACTATTCAAACAAATATTAGAAAGGTACATTTCACAGTATGTACCATTGGGTAATAAATATAAAAGAAACAAATTAAAACCAATGTGGCTTAGTAGAGAAGTAAAACAAGAGATTAAAAATAAGAAAAGGGCATTTAAAGCATTAAATCAGACAAACCAGAGGCATCCTATATAACAGCGGTTCCCAAAGTGTGGGTCGCGACCCACTGGTGGGTCGCAGGGCGATTCCCAGTGGGTCGCGCTGACCCACACATCCAGGGCCGCCGGGCAGTCAGGCAGACTGACACCAGGAGGGAGCCCGGCGGCTTGCCCTGTATGCCGCCGGGCTCCCTCCAGTCAGTCTGCCCAGCAGCTCCGGTCTGCAGCTCCGCCGGGTGCAGAGCTGCAGTTCGTGTGATAGAAGTCTCGCGAGCTCCCAGAGCGTTACCATGGCAACACTCAGGGAGCTCGCGAGACTTTTATTACACTGTCTGCAGCTCTTCACCCGGCGGAGCCGAGACAGGAGAGTTACCCCACCGGACCACCAGGGAGACACTGGACCACCAGGGAATTAAAGTAAGGTAGGACACAGCCCCCCAATGTAAATTATTTTCTCCCTGCCCCCCTCCTCACACTAACCCCTTCACTCCCTGCCCCCAACCCACACTGTAATCCCTTCACTCCCTGCCCACTCCCCTCACTGTAATCCCTTCACTCCCTGCCCCCCTCCCCACACTGTAACCCCTTCACTCCCTGCCCCCCTCCCCACACTGTAACCCCTTCACTCCCTGCCCCCTCCCCACACTGTAACCCCTTCACTCCCTGCCCCCCTCCCCACACTGTAACCCCTTCGCTCCCTGCACCCCTCCCCACACTGTAACCCCTTCACTCCCTGCCCCCCTCCCCACACTGTAACCCCTTCACTCCCTGCCCCCTCCCCACACTGTAACCCCTTCACTCCCTGCCCCCCTCCCCACACTGTAACCCCTTCGCTCCCTGCCCCCCTCCCCACACTGTAACCCCTTCACTCCCTGCCCCCCTCCCCACACTGTAACCCCTTCGCTCCCTGCCCCCCTCCCCACACTGTAACCGCTTCGCTCCCTGCCCCCCTCCCCACACTGTAACCCCTTCGCTCCCTGCTCCCCTCCCCACACTGTAACCCCTTCGCTCCCTGCTCCCCTCCCCACACTGTAACCCCTTCACTCCCTGCCCCCCTCCCCACACTGTAACCCCTTCACTCCCTGCCCCCCTCCCCACACTGTAACCCCTTCACTCCCTGCCCTTCTCTCCCCACTGTAACCCCTTCACTCCCTGCCCCTCCACAATGTAACGCCTGATCTCCCTGCTCCCCCACTGTAACCCCTTCACTCCCTGCCCCCCTCCCCACACTGTAACCCCTTTACTCCCTGCCCCCCTCCCCACACTGTAACCCCTTTACTCCCTGCCCCCCTCCACACACTGTAACCCCTTCACTCCCTGCTCCCCGCCCCACACTGTAACCCCTTCACTCCCTGCCCCCTCCCCACACTGTAACCCCTTCACTACCTGCCCCCCTCCCCACACTGTAACCCCTTCACTCCCTGCCCCCCTCCCCACACTGTAACCCCTTCACTCCCTGCCCTCCTCTCCCCACTGTAACCCCTTCACTCCCTGCCCCTCCACAATGTAACGCCTGATCTCCCTGCTCCCCCACTGTAACCCCTTCACTCCCTGCCCCCCTCCCCACACTGTAACCCCTTTACTCCCTGCCCCCCTCCCCACACTGTAACCCCTTTACTCCCTGCCCCCCTCCACACACTGTAACCCCTTCACTCCCTGCTCCCCGCCCCACACTGTAACCCCTTCACTCCCTGCCCCCCTCCCCACACTGTAACCCCTTCGCTCCCTGCCCCCCTCCCCACACTGTAACCCCTTCACTCCCTGCCCCCCTCCCCACACTGTAACCCCTTCGCTCCCTGCCCCCCTCCCCACACTGTAACCCCTTCGCTCCCTGCCCCCCTCCCCACACTGTAACCCCTTCGCTCCCTGCTCCCCTCCCCACACTGTAACCCCTTCGCTCCCTGCTCCCCTCCCCACACTGTAACCCCTTCACTCCCTGCCCCCCTCCCCACACTGTAACCCCTTCACTCCCTGCCCCCCTCCCCACACTGTAACCCCTTCACTCCCTGCCCTCCTCTCCCCACTGTAACCCCTTCACTCCCTGCCCCTCCACAATGTAACGCCTGATCTCCCTGCTCCCCCACTGTAACCCCTTCACTCCCTGCCCCCCTCCCCACACTGTAACCCCTTTACTCCCTGCCCCCCTCCCCACACTGTAACCCCTTTACTCCCTGCCCCCCTCCACACACTGTAACCCCTTCACTCCCTGCTCCCCGCCCCACACTGTAACCCCTTCACTCCCTGCCCCCTCCCCACACTGTAACCCCTTCACTCCCTGCCCCCCTCCCCACACTGTAACCCCTTCACTCCCTGCCCCCTCCCCACACTGTAACCCCTTCACTCCCTGCCCACCTCCCCACACTGTAACCCCTTCACTCCCTGCCCCCCTCCCCACACTGTAACCCCTTCGCTCCCTGCTCCCCTCCCCACACTGTAACCCCTTCGCTCCCTGCTCCCCTCCCCACACTGTAACCCCTTCGCTCCCTGCCCCCTCCCCACACTGTAACCCCTTCACTCCCTGCCCCCCTCTCCCCACTGTAACCCCTGCTCTCCCTGCACCCCCACAATGTAACGCCTGCTCTCCCTGCTCCCCCACTGTAACCCCTTCACTCCCTGCCCCCCTCTCCCCACTGTAACCCCTTCACTCCCTGCCCTCCCTCTCCCCACTGTAACCCCTTCACTCCCTGCCCCCCTCCCCACACTGTAACCCCTTCACTCCCTGCCCCCCTCCCCACACTGTAACCCCTTCACTCCCTGCCCCCCTCTCCCCACTGTAACCCCTGCTCTCCCTGCCCCTCCACAATGTAACGCCTGATCTCCCTGCTCCCCCACTGTAACCCCTTCACTCCCTGCCCCCCTCCCCACACTGTAACCCCTTTACTCCCTGCCCCCCTCCCCACACTGTAACCCCTTTACTCCCTGCCCCCCTCCACACACTGTAACCCCTTCACTCCCTGCTCCCCGCCCCACACTGTAACCCCTTCACTCCCTGCCCCCTCCCCACACTGTAACCCCTTCACTCCCTGCCCCCCTCCCCACACTGTAACCCCTTCACTCCCTGCCCCCTCCCCACACTGTAACCCCTTCACTCCCTGCCCACCTCCCCACACTGTAACCCCTTCACTCCCTGCCCCCCTCCCCACACTGTAACCCCTTCGCTCCCTGCTCCCCTCCCCACACTGTAACCCCTTCGCTCCCTGCTCCCCTCCCCACACTGTAACCCCTTCGCTCCCTGACCCCTCCCCACACTGTGACCCCTTCACTCCCTGCCCCCCTCTCCCCACTGTAACCCCTGCTCTCCCTGCACCCCCACAATGTAACGCCTGCTCTCCCTGCTCCCCCACTGTAACCCCTTCACTCCCTGCCCCCCTCTCCCCACTGTAACCCCTTCACTCCCTGCCCTCCCTCTCCCCACTGTAACCCCTTCACTCCCTGCCCCCCTCCCCACACTGTAACCCCTTCACTCCCTGCCCCCCTCTCCCCACTGTAACCCCTTCACTCCCTGCCCCCCTCCCCACACTGTAACCCCTTCACTCCCTGCCCCCCTCCCCACACTGTAACCCCTTCACTCCCTGCCCACCTCCCCACACTGTAACCCCTTCACTCCCTGCCCCCCTCTCCACACTGTAACCCCTTCGCTCCCTGCTCCCCTCCCCACACTGTAACCCCTTCGCTCCCTGCTCCCCTCCCCACACTGTAACCCCTTCGCTCCCTGCCCCCTCCCCACACTGTAACCCCTTCACTCCCTGCCCCCCTCTCCCCACTGTAACCCCTGCTCTCCCTGCACCCCCACAATGTAACGCCTGCTCTCCCTGCTCCCCCACTGTAACCCCTTCACTCCCTGCCCCCCTCTCCCCACTGTAACCCCTTCACTCCCTGCCCCCCTCTCCCCACTGTAACCCCTGCTCTCCCTGCCCCCCCACTGTAACGCCTGCTCTCCCTGCTCCCCCACTGTAAGCCATTTTCTCCCTGCTCCCCCACCATAACCCATTTTCTTCCTGTCCCCCCCACTGTAGCCCTCTCTCCCCCTGCCCTCCACTGTAGCCCTCTCTCCCTCTGCCCCCACTGTAGCCCTTTCTCCCCCTGCCCCTACACTGTAGTCCTTTCTCCCCCTGCCCGCTACACTGTAACCCTTTCTCCCCCTTCCCCCTGCCCCCTACACTGTAACCCTTTCTCCCCCTGCCCACCCACTGTAACACTTTCTGCCCCTGCCTGTCGCCCACTTTAACCCTTTTTCACCCTGCCCCCCTACACTGTTACCTGCACACACACTCCCTACCACACGGTCACCCTCACCTGTCTCTGCGTGTATGTGTATCTGAGTCTCCTTTTGTGTCAGGGTGTGTGTATTTGTGTGTCAGTGTGTATCTGTTTACATGAGTGTATGTGTATCTGTGTGTAGGAAAATAAGTGTGTGTATTGTGTGTGTATCGCTGTGTCAGTATGTGTATGTGTGTGTCTCTGTATGTGTGTATTTGTGTGTCTCTGTATGTGTATACACTGCACACATACTCCATGCAAAAAACATGCTTACATCCAAACACACATTGTGTATATGTATATTTTATATACACAATATAAACACACTGCATCCACTACACACTGCATCCACTACACACGCACTGCAATCAAAGGCAAACATTACATACAAACACACGCATGTATTAAAACACTAGAATGATATACAAACACCCCTTCATTCAAACACCAACACTGCATTCAGACGCAAACATTACAAACAAGTACACCACTACATTCCAATGGCAACAGTACATACAAATACTCCCATACATGCACACACATACTTAAAGGACCACTATAGGCACCCAGAGCACTTCAGCTTAATGAAGTGGTCTGGGTGCCAGGTCCATCTAGGAGTAACCCTGCCTGCTGTAAACATAGCAGTTTCAGATAAATTGCTATGTTTACAAATGGGTTAATCCAGCCTCTAGTGGCTGACTCATTGACAGCTGCTAGAGGCGCTTTAGCGCTTCTTACTGTGATTTTCACAGTGAGAAGATGCCAGCGTCCATAGGAAAGCATTGCATGCTTTCCTATGGACTGTCTGAATGCGCACACGGCTCTTGCCACTTATGCGCATTCAGCCGATGACGGTCAAAGGAGAAGGAGAGTCCCCAGCGCTGAGGGAGCCTGGCGCTGGAGAAAGGGGAGTTTTTAACCCCCTTCCTCTCCCTTCAGCCCGGCGGGAATGGGACCCTGAGGTTGGGTGCTCCCTCGGTGCACTTTAGTGCCAGGAAAACGAGTTTGTTTTCCTGGCACTACAGTGGTCTTTTAATACACAAACATGCTTACATTTAAACGCTTAAACGCGGAGATTTGGTATCAGATATTACTGTAGGTGAAAGTTTAGGATCCAGTGATCATCAGTCAGTGTGGTTTAATATAAGAACAGTGACCGAGTCACACCACACAAAAACAAAAGTTTTAGACTTTAGAAAAACAGACTTTTCCAAAATTAGAATATGTGTAAAGGAGTCATTATCAGACTGGAGCAATTTAAATGGAGTCCAAAAGAAATGGGATTATTTAAAAGTTGCACTACTGAACGCAACAGAAAATTGCATTAGGCTTGTCAGTAAAAGCAAAAAATTCAAGAAACCACTGTGGTACTCCACAGATGTAGCCAAAATAGTAAAAAACAAAAAGTTAGCATTTAGTAATTATAAAAAAAACCAGAGTGAGGAAGACAGAATGACCTATAAGATTAGGCAGAAAGAGGCTAAGCAAGTTATAAGAGCTTCCAAATCACACACAGAAGAGAAAATAGCACAGTCAGTAAAAAAGGGGGACAAAACCTTTTTTAGATACATAAATGAGAAAAGAAAAGTAAAACAAGGATTAGTTAGATTAAAAACAAAAGAAGGAAGGTATGTAGATGAGGATAAAGGTCTAGCTGACTGCCTCAATGAATATTTTTGTTCGGTATTTACAGATGAAAATGAAGGAAAGGGACCTCAGTTAAGAAAAAGGATAAATGAGTCATTTATTACACGTGAGTTTACAGAGGAAGAGGTTCTATTTCAACTGTCAAAAGTAAAGACAAATAAGTCAATGGGACCTGATGGAATACACCCAAAGCTATTAAAAGAGCTTAGTGGTGTACTAGCAAAACCATTAACAGATTTATTTAACCAATCATTGATAACAGGAGTAGTCCCAGAAGATTGGAAGTTAGCAAATGTTGTGCCCATTCACAAGAAAGGTAATAGGGAGGAGTCGGGCAACTATAGGCCAGTAAGCCTAACTTCAGTAGTGGGGAAAGTGATGGAAACCATGTTAAAGGATAGGATTGTTGAACATCTAAAAACACATGGATTTCAAGATCAGAGACAACATGGGTTTACTTCAGGGAGATCATGCCAAACTAATCTTATTGATTTTTTTGATTGGGTAACTAAAATTATAGATCAGGGTGGTGCAGTAGACATTGCTTACCTCGATTTCAGTAAGGCTTTTGACACTGTTGCACATAGAAGGCTTATCAACAAACTACAATCTTTGAGTTTGGATTCCAATATTGTTGAATGGGTAAGGCAGTGGCTGAGTGACAGGCAACAGAGGGTTGTAGTCAATGGAGTATATTCGAAGCTTGGGCTTGTCACCAGTGGGGTACCTCAGGGATCTGTACTTGGACCCATTCTCTTTAATATTTTTATTAGTGATATTGCAGAAGGTCTTGATGGTAAGGTGTGTCTTTTTGCGGATGATACTAAGATATGTAACAGGGTTGATGTTCCAGGAGGGATAAGCCAAATGGAAAATGATTTAGGTAAACTAGAAAAATGGTCAGAGTTGTGGCAACTGACATTTAATGTGGATAAGTGCAAGATAATGCATCTTGGACGTAAAAACCCAAGGGCAGAGTACAGAATATTTGATAGAGTCCTAACCTCAACATCTGAGGAAAGGGATTTAGGGGTGATTATTTCTGAGGACTTAAAGGTAGGCAGACAATGTAATAGAGCAGCAGGAAATGCTAGCAGAATGCTTGGTTGTATAGGGAGAGGTATTAGCAGTAGAAAGAGGGAAGTGCTCATGCCATTGTACAGAACACTGGTGAGACCTCACTTGGAGTACTGTACACAGTACTGGAGACCCTATCTTCAGAAGGATATTGATACCTTAGAGAGAGTTCAAAGAAGGGCTACTAAACTGGTTCATGGATTGCAGGATAAAACTTACCAGGAAAGGTTAAAGGATCTTAACATGTATAGCATGGAGGAAAGACGAGACAGGGGGGATATGATAGAAACATTTAAATACATAAAGGGAATCAACACAGTAAAGGAGGAGACTATATTTAAAAGAAGAAAAACTACCACAACAAGAGGACATAGTCTTAAATTAGAGGGACAAAGGTTTAAAAATAATATCAGGAAGTATTACTTTACTGAGAGGGTAGTGGATGCATGGAATAGCCTTCCAGCTGAAGTGGTAGAGGTTAACACAGTAAAGGAGTTTAAGCATGCGTGGGATAGGCATAAGGCTATCCTAACTATAAGATAAGGCCAGGGACTAATGAAAGTATTTAGAAAACTGGGCAGACTAGATGGGCCGAATGGTTCTTATCTGCCGTCACATTCTATGTTTCTATGTTTCTATGTTTCTATGTTTCTATGCTTAAACACTGCTCACAAATATAACCCTGCAACTATGGGCAAATGGTAGATCCCCAGCTGGCATAGCATTGTTGAAGTTCTCCGACAGATGGAGATCTACCTTTTGGCCACACTTGCACTAGAGGGGGGCCCAGAAAGCATACTTGCACCAGGGCCCTCTCTACATTAGTTCCACCACTGGGATAATCAATGTGAGGTGCCTGGATGAGCAGGACACAACGTCTGATTCTGACTGTCTGTGAGTAAGCAGTTGTATGCCCCTAAAACTGATTGCCATGATGTGCAAAGTTTCTGCCTCTAAAACTCCATGATATATCAACATTATGCATCTAAAACTGCCATGATATGCCAAATTATGCCTCTAAAACTGCCATGATATGCCAATTTTATGCATCTAAAGCTGATTGCCATGGTGTGCCAATTGTATGCTTTTAAAGCTGATTGCCATGGAGTGCCAAGTTTATGCATCTAAAAGTGATTGCCATGGAGTGCCAAGTTTATGCATCTAAAAGTGATTGCCATGATATGCCAAGTTTATGCATCTAAAGCTGATTGCCATGGTGTGCCAAGTTTATGTATTTAAAGCTGCCCTGATGTTCCAATTGTATGCCTCTACACCTGGATGCCATGGTGTGCCAATTGTAAGCCTCTAAAACTGATTGCCATGGTGTGCCAATTGTATGCCTCTAAACCTGGTTGTCACGGTGTGCCAATTGTAAGCCTCTAAAACTGATTGCACTGGTGTGCCAATTTTATGCACCTAAAGATGCCATGATGTGCCAAGTTTATACATCTAAAACTGATTGCCATAATGTACCAATTTCATGCATCTAAAGCTGCCATAATGTTCCAATTGTATGCCTGTAAAGCTGATTGCCATGGTGTGCCAATTGTAAGCCTCTAAAGCTGATTGCCATGGTATGCCAACTGTATGCCTCTAAAACTGATTGCCATAATGTACCAATTTTATGCATCTAAAGCTGATTGCCACGGTGTGCCAATTTTATACATCTAAAGCTGCCATAATGTTCCAATTGTATGCCTGTAAAGCTGATTGCCATGGTTTGCCAATTTATAGCCTCTAAAGCTGATTGCCATGGTTTGCCAATTTATAGCCTCTAAAGCTGATTGCCATGGTATGCCAACTGTATGCCTCTAAAGCGGATTGCTTTGGTGTGCCAATTGCATGCCTCTGAAGCTGATTGTCATGGTGTTCACTTTTTAAAATATGCATTAAAAGCAAGTGGGTCTCGAAAAATTACCGTTTTGAAAAGTGGGTCTCGGACCATAAAAGTTTGGGAAGCCCTGCTATATAAGATATAAGGAAGCCAATAATATTTGCAAAAAGGCAATTAAAGTGCCTAAACTAGAAAATGAGAAATGGATAGCCAAAGAATGCAAAACCAACCCCCAAAATATTTTCAAGTACATTAATTCTAAAAAAACTAAAAATGAAAGTGTAGGTACACTGAAAACAGAGATGGGTCTGTTAGTCAATGAAGACCAGGAAAAGGCAGAAATTTGAAATAACTATTTTTCTTCAGTATATATTAACGAGGATCCTATGGCAAGAGATATGCAAATGATTGCTGCAACAAACTTGCAGATAACTTGTGAGTGGATAACTCGAGACAAGGTGCTACAGCTATTAAAGAAAATTAATGTAAATAAAGCTCCGGGGCCTGACGGTATCCACCCACGAGTACTTAAGGAGCTAAGTGGGGAAATAAGTGAACCTCTGTATTATATTTTTCAAGATTCTTTTGTTTCAGGTATTGTACCGGAGGATTGGAGGAACGCAGATGTTGTTCCTATATTTAAAAAGGGTTCAAAATCCTTGCCTGGAAATTATAGACCTGTGAGCTTAACTTCTGTGACTGGGAAATTATTTGAACGGCTATTAAGGGATAATATTCAGGAATTCATTGGGAAGAACTGTGTTATTAGCAATTATCAGCATGGTTTTATGAAACATAGGTCATGTCAAACTAACCTAATTGCTTTCTACGAAGAAGTAGGTAGAAATATAGATCAGGGTGTTGCAGTGGATGTGATCTACTTGGATTTTGCCAAGGCATTTGATAGGGTTCCTCACAATAGTTAGTCTTCAAACTAAAAGAAATTGGTCTAGATGAATATTCTTGTTCTTGGGTAGAACATTGGCTTAAGGATAGAGTACAACGAGTTGTCATAAATGGTAAATTTTCAAGCTGGACAAAAGTGGTAAGTGATGTCCCTCAGGGTTCTGTTTTGGGACCGCTTCTATTTAACATATTTATAAATGATCTTGAAATGGGCATTGAAAGCCATGTATCAGTGTTTGCAGAGACACAAAACTTTGTAAAGTAATACAATGTGAGCAGGATATTGCCTTGCTGCAGAGGGATTTGGATAGATTGGGGAACTGGGCACTAAAATGGCAGATGAAATTTAACGTAGAAAAATGCAAAGTTATTCACTTCGGGGTTAAGAATGCACAAGCAATTTACACTCTAAATGGTAGTGAACTAGAGATAACCACACACGAGAAGGATTTGGGAATTGTTATAGACAACAAATTAGGTAGCAATATGCAATGTCAATCTGCCGTTGCTAAGACCAGTAAGGTTTTGTCATGTATAAATAGGGGCATAAATTCTCGAGATGAAAATATAATTTTGCCTCTTTATACATCGCTGGTAAGACCACACCTTGAATATGCTGTGCAATTTTGGGCACCTGTTCTAAAGAAAGATATCATGGCACTAGAAAAAGTGCAGAGACAAGCTACAAAATTGATAAAAGGAATGGAGCATTTTAGTTATGAAGAAAGGTTAAAAATTTTAAATCTCTTTAGTTTGGAAAAACAGCGCCTGAGAGGGGATATGATAACATAATACAAATATATTCAGGGCCAGTACAAACCATTATCTGGAAATCTATTCGTAAACAGGGCTATACATAGGACACGAGGTCACACATTAGGCTTGAAGAAAGGAGATTTCATCTAAGGCAAACAAAAGGTTTTTTTTACAGTAAGAACAATAAGGATATTGAATTCTTTGCCTGAAGAGGTGGTTTTGTCAGAGTCTATACAGATGTTTAAACTGCAATTGGATAAATACTTTCAAAAACATAACTTACAGGGATATAATTTCTAATTAGTGGGCTAATAGCTGCTTGATCCAAGGATAAATCTGACTTCCATTCTGGGGTCAAGAAGGAATTTTTTCCTAGTTTGTTGCAAAATTGGAAGCGCTTCAGACTGGGTTTTTTGCCTTCTTTTGGATCAACATCAAAAACATATGTGAGGAAGGCTGAACTTGATGTACGAAAGTCTCTTTTCAGCTATGTAACTATGTAACTATGTAACTATGTAACTATGATGCTTGGTGTGTTAGTTGTGCTCTGAAGTCTTCATTCCTATCATTGACTATTGGTTCCCCAATACATGGCAGATTTCTTTTTATTTTTAACTACCAATCCTATCATGCATTGTTACTTAGCGCTGCTAAAGCAACAGATTGTTGACATTTTATTCTAAGTATACAAAGAGCTGCTTTTTTAGTATATTATGCTGTTCAGGTCTCTGGTGATGGCAGATCACCACATGGCTGGCCTGGCCCTGTGGTACCCTTTATCAGACTGGTGCCTAAAGACAACTATCCTTATATCCCCCTGACTAAGCCACTTATATAAGATCTGGCATTTTAAACTTCAATATGTGGAAAAAATGTATTATTTGTGGTAAAACATTTTTCTGGTTTCGTTATAAGAGTGGTCAGTGGTATCACTTTCATTGTCAACTCAATTTTGAAAACTAACGTTTTTAAACTCACTTTTAAATTCAAGATTGTGACGGACAGAGGGAGCAGTGATATGACTTTGCTCTTATGCAGTATTACTGCTTTTCCTGGTTTTGCTTACATTACCATAACATTTTTTTTACACTCTCTATTTTGTATTCCAAATTTCTAACTACTCTCTGCTTTGTGCTGCACTCTGCCAGTACCCCTCCCCCCCACAAATACACGAACATTCTAATTATTGCCCTGTAATCATTCCTGCAACAAATTGTAATCCCAACACCACATAACTGACGCAGCACTATGTAAGACAACCCATAGTATCCCAATATATTTACTTGCACCTTAGTTTGTAGCAATGACTTTACTTTAACACCTTAAGGACCCAACTTCTGGAATAAAAGGGAATCATGACATGTCACACATGGCATGTGTCCTTAAGGGATTAAACTGTCACTGGTAACAACATCCATAGATATTGGTCAATAGCCAAATAATAACTGAGGTTTTTGGAACAGGTACTCAAACAGGCAGACTATACAATTGTAATATTCTATTGAATGCTATTCTTGTGCCTTCCCAATATTACTGAGTGTTGCTATGTATTGAACGCTGTCCAAAAGTAGAGAGTATCAAAATATTGTCCTTGACCCACTTCTTTTTAATTTGTTTATTAACGACCTTGAATCTCACACAGTATAGAGTGTGATTTTTTTTTCTGCTGACACAAAATCATATTGTGAGCAATAAATTTTTGCTCTCTTGAGGGATTCAAATAAAATTGGTTACCAAGCAGGTAAAAGGCAAATGAAAATTAGAGGTGGAATAGATATGAAGCACTTAGAATTTACTATTAACTATAATAGAGTGAGAGTAGCTCTAACTAGTATTTTACCTATTTTTTTCAAACCCCACAAAAATCAAGTGAATCCCGAAATCTGCAGACCAAAAATGTAGGTCTCAAACAATTAGATATAATTCTTGCAGACAGTCTTAACAATTCATAACAGTGCACCATCAAAGTTTAAAGAGAGGCAAAAAGCAATCCAGTATAAACTTTAAAGAAACACTAGAGTGTCAGTAAGCATGTCTTTATTTAAAAAAAAAAAAAAAAAAAAAACCTTCACCCTGCCTCCTTGGCTGAGATAATCAAATCTGACAATCTCAGCCAACACAATGCTTTCCCAGAGGAAAGCATTGAGAGGCTATTGTGCATGATCTGCACCAATCAGCATCTCCTTACAGAAATGCTTTGAATCAATGCATCTCTATGGGGAGCATTAAGCGCCTCCATGCAGAGCGTGCAGCACTGACCCAGGAAGCACCTCAAGTGGCTGTCTGAGTGACTGCCACTAGAAGTATTACTAAGCAGGTATGTAAACACTGCATTTTCTCTGAAAAGGCAATGTTTATATTAAAAAGCCTGCAGGCACTGACTATACTCACCAGAAAAATTACATTAAGCAGCAGTTGGTCTGGTGATTATAGTGTTTCTTTAGACACATTTAAAACCAATGACACTTTGTAAAATCAGATACATGAACTTGATGGGCGAACTGACAGCAAAATTCCAATGTACACACACTCAGGTTCTATCAAAAGGTCTGGGGTCTGTGACGAAATAGCCAAAAGCACAGAAATGCTTGAGACACTAAAGTCTATTACCCCGCCATGCATGACGTTTGGTTTTGCTCTCAAGGGCTCCCTTTCTCTTTCCCCTCTTCTCCCTGTCTTTCCTTTTTTTATAATTATTTTCCTCTACTTCCTGACTTTAAATAAATTAAAACTAGATGGTTCAGATCTTTCTCAGATTCTATTGTATACAAATGTAAGCCTGTTTGATTTTCCTGCCAACTGACTAAATAAAATATATTAAAAAAGAAAAATCTATGACACTTTATGACAATTAAAATTATGGGCTGAATTATCTTAGCAGAGCAAAGGCTATGGGAGAATTGCTATTCAGTAAGCAGAGTAAATGCTTACCCTGATAAGAGAACACAGTCCTATATCTTTAACATCCACGGAAGTAAATGAGGATCTGATTTGCATACAACAAATATCTGGTGGTAGTTAATAACGAAGTATGATGATTATAGTTATTACTTCACTAAAACAGGTGGCAATATAAGCCAAAACGTTCACACAATTTGGTTAAAAAAAACGGTAATCATATTAATTCATCCTATTTCTGTACTAAGAAAAGTATGAACAGCCATCACTGCACTCCATTGGCAAACACCCTGACTGTGGTACTCAGCTGTTCAATTTGTACAATCTAAACAATTGTTTATAGTCTTAATCACATAACTATAACTAATCTACCCCATGGAATTAGCAAAACCAGCCATGTATGATTAATCCAGATGATAATACTGAAATCAGCTTCACTTTGTATCAGAATAAGTGTGATATTTGCCCAAAATACATTGCTAGCAAAATTACCTTCCTGGATTTTAGAGCCCAAACCTCTAATTGAGGATGAGGAGTGTAGTGTTTAAGTAGTTACATCCAAAAGCACAATTTAATTCCAGCAACTGTAACAAATTAAAGGAACTAAAGGAATGTGAATGTGATTTCTGTTCATGGAATGAGATCCATAATTATAAATTGTCTTCCTATCTCTGGTAAAAACAAATTTTGGAAATTAGAGGTTTGGGCTCTAAACCCATAAAATGACTTTGCTGAAGAAATGAATTTGATTTGTTTCTTAAAAACGCAATAAAAATATAATGACCATATTTTTAATTGCAGAAACATTGAATGTGACTACAGATAACATTTTACTGGCAAATCTAATTTTCTGATTACCTTTTGTAACAAAACATGATCTTCTTTGTCTAATTCAATGCTCAGTTGTCTGCCTATTCCAAGTACTGTTGATGTGTTTCATCTACCAAAATGTTTTCTGAATAGCACAACAATTTTTGTCGTGAACAATTCCTTTTTCATTAGCACCAAATACATGTTTTTCTTATATATACCTCTACTATTACCCATTCTAATGTCATAACATGTACTTTTTATATATGTATTTTATTTATTGAGTGCATAAAACACAATAAAACTTGTTGACCTTAATTAAGTTTTCATAGAATCTATTATTTTATTTATTTTCTTATTTTTTCATGGACTCTGTTATTTGATATGTAAGTGTTCCAAATAGATATAGACTAATTTTGACTTGTATGCTTCTTTTTATGGTGCTCGGTTGTGGTCAGCTGACCTTTATTCTAATTAATGAATAGACAGAATACAGAAGTAA
The DNA here is from genome assembly GCF_036172605.1 of Pelobates fuscus. NCBI lineage: Eukaryota > Metazoa > Chordata > Amphibia > Anura > Pelobatidae > Pelobates > Pelobates fuscus. Next base: position 144,168,717 of record NC_086317.1, read on the forward strand.
GCTGGATCCACTGTCATCATGTACCGAGCCTACTTAGCTTTAAATACGACTCTCTGGGTTTTATTCATAAACAATTGTAGTGGTTTAGGTTCCATAATTTAGGTTAAAATGACCAACATGAGACAATAGCTTTGAGAGTTTTAGAATTTTTCCTAATATTTCCATTACATTTTTTATTTTTGTTTTTCAGTTCACTACTGCTCATTTTCTAGTGTTTACACCTAGCTGTGTTTGAGAATTTATTTATTTCTTTAAGAGAATTTGCTCTTATGCAGAGAGTTTGCTGAAAACGACATGCAATAGACAGAAACTATGGGAGTTAGAATTTCAAGGACAATTGGGTATAATGCACTCTTGTATGTTTCCCACAGTGACTTCTATTTTCTAGATTTCAGTTTACATATCTGATGCCTGGGTGTTTTTAGATGCACAATCGACGATTTAATATTATGTGTTATCTTCTGTATCTGGAAATATAAACTTTTATTAACTTGTCTAATTGCATGCGTGTGGTGAGTAGTTATTGAGTCCTTGAATATTTGATGTCATTTTAGTTTTGACAGCAAGTTAAAGTGAACATATTTTCTGGAGAAGACCAGGAGCACAGCAGGTGTTTAGCAATCTTGGGCATTAGCTCTCAAGAGATTACTTAATGTTAACTGGGATACCATACAAGGTAAAAACAAGACATGTTACTATTTTTGAATAGAAGGACCCTGTTCAGTAATGCTAAGAGTAGGAGTCGAGTTGATGGATGGCGTTATTGATCACTTAGAGTCAATATACCATATAATGTGATCACCTTGGAAAATTATACTATGAAAAAGTGATATGACCTGTATATCTCAATCACAAAGGAAAAAGGGTGCTTCTGTCCCAACTGGTGTTTAATGCACTGTTCACCATTGGCCAATAAATCATGTAATTATGGATCATTCTATCTTTTGAAAGAAAGTGATGGAATGGTTCTTTGATGTGGCTTTCTCCCATCAGTACTTATATTTTTACAACAAGTTTTTTCAACACTGGATGTGTTGAGGATGCAGTCAAACCAACACTGTAAAACTCAGCGAGGCAGGGTGAAACCACTACAAGGAAAGGCATTTTTTTTTAAAAAGGGGGAGCAGCAAACTCTGATGATCTCTCCCTTAGTTGCTTTTCTGGGGTTCTGTCAATTGTACCCGTTCAGGTGCTGCTGCTATAGGTACTCTTAATCTGTGTTTAGAGGAGCATGTTGCTACTACTTGTGGACCTAGTTTACTTTGTTGCTGCAATAACAGCAGATATTGTAAAATTGTTTAAACAATGCCTTCTTCACCTCTAAATACCCCCTTTCTATAATTGTAAAATGCTGTGGAATATGTTTATGCTATAAAAATTCTAATAGTAATCAATGACCCAGGCTATCTATGTCACCATGGTGTAAGTGGCACTGGCAGGGGTTAGGTACAGCAGTAACCTAACCACTATCACACTACAATCAATAAGAGAGGCTCTCCACTCCCACACAAGCACAGAAATGGTAAAACCAAGCAGTCACTGTCTGCTGCTCTGTCTCCCTCAATAGCTGAAATCAGTGTCTAGAAGAATCCTGTTTGGGAATAGTTGTTTCATTGCTCCACCTTTTCTTCTCTGTTGGTCACTACACTTGATCTGTCAATGAAATAAAAATGTGGCTGTCCCCCAGGGCTGGACTGGGATGAAAATTCAGCCCGGGCAGTTAATGGCAGAGCAGCCCACTATGACGGGTGGGGCCAGAAAGGGGGCATGTTTATGGATGGAGTAAATGTCCTTTGTTTTTTCTTGGGCAATGTTAGCAGGCGCTTGCGTTTGCTAGTGACGTGTCTCTGGTGTCCTTAATATAGGGATACCAGACAACAAATGTCGAACAGGGCTGTTAAAGTGTGTGGTGCGGATGTTGTGGATCCTCCCTGTGCATTTGTATGTGTTTTGAGGTTGCTTGTACGATTGCATGTGTGTAGAGATGACTGATTGTGTTGTAGCGTGTAAAGTGGTGTGTTTGTGGTGTACTATGTGTGGCGAGGGGTTGTAGTATGTGTGTGGGTTTCTAGGCTGTAAAATATATATATGCATTTTTATAGGACTTGTAGAGTGTGTGGGCCTACGGGGTGTTGTGTGTGCATGTAATGGCTGTACTGTGTGTGTGTATCTAGAGGATGCTTGGGGTTACAATGCATGTGTACTTAGGTGTTTTAGTGTGTACATGCATGCGTATGGGGTTGTAGTGCACATGTGTATGTATAGGTGCATCAATGTGTGTATCGGGGGTGTAGTGTATGTATAGGGGTAAAGTGTTGCATAGGTGGTGTAGTGTGTGTATAGGGATATAGAATATGTAGTGGATATAGAGTAGTGTGTGTGCAGTGGCATACCTACCACAGTCGCTGGGATGGCAGCTGTGATCAGGCCTGTGCTGCTCCCCTCCTGCTGCTGTATGTTGCGTGGCCAGACAGTCACTTCCTGTCACACAGGTTACCGTGGACTCATCAGCAATAGAGTCAGCAGGTACAGGAGGATGTGGAAGACTTATGTAAGGGCTTCTGGGGGGAGGGGGGTGGGAGAGACATATGAAGGGGCTGCTGGGGTGTGGAAGAGACACTTGAAGGGGCTGCTGGGGTGTGGGAGTGATATATGTAGAGGCTGCTGAGGGGTGAAATAGACACATGAAGGTGCTGGTGGGGGGTGGGAGAGACACATAGAGGGTATGGGGGGTGTTAGAGACATAGGGAGGGACTGGGGGTGGAAGAGACATATGGAGGGATTAGTAGGAGGGTGCAGAGACACCTGGTTGGGGGGGTCACAGAGACACACGGAAGGGCTGTTTGGGGGATGGGAGAGACACATGGAGGAGCTGTTGAAATGGTGGGAGAGGCACCTGTAGGGCATGGGAAGGGGGGGGGGGGGAGAGACACATTGCGACTTGTGCTGGCTCTTTCCCTGATCTTCCTCCTTGACAGTCTTAGCCAATCCTATGGGGAAGTATTGTGATTGGCTCAGACCACCACTTCTGATGATGTTAGCTGACAGAGGCAGTTCAGGGGCAGAGGCATCATGGGGGCTAGATGGTGGTTTTAACACTATAGGATCAGGAATACATGTTTGCGTTCCTGACCCTATAGTGTTCCTTTAACTAAAATAACATGCGCATCTATACACTAAATTGTATCAGCTGTATTTATTATATGCTGACGAATATCCTCATTTGAGAAACCTTAATACGCTCGTATTGTTGGGATATAATTTTATGAGTCAGGTTGACTTTGTATCTGAACTCTGTCAGTAACAAATATGGGCGTTTGAGCTCTTTTAATGAACAAGTATTTGCATGAACTGGAGGCACTTCGACCTAACATTGAACAAACAGACATACAGAGTATTTCCCATGTTTGCAATTGACTGCTGTTTAGGAACCACAATTTCAAGTACATAAATCACTTGAAGGAATTAATTAATTCAGAGCAGCAAATATGTTCTCAACACAACTCTCATGAAATCATTGTTGTCAGTTAAATAACATTAATCATAAGTTACGCTTTTGGGTGTTTGTGACCTAAATGCATTATTTTGCACTTGGCATTGAATTCCTGTTTCCGCAATGTCGTCCATTCCTCTAATTTTTCTCTGCCTCATTAATCATTTCCTTTACGCCTTTTACTTGTATGTCAGCTCTTCTACAGATCTCTGAGTTATCTGCATAAAAGTCGCAGATTCCCCTCCAGACCATTTGCAGTATGACTTATTATCACAACTATATATCACGTAAAGGTGCCCCGCTGGAGATATAAGTGATACTATCTAAAAAGAGATTTAAATTGTAGAAGTGTCTCAGAAAAAAATAATAAATGTAACTAATACCGTTTAGGAGATAAATTAATCAAATTAGGTTACTTTGGTGTAGTGGTGGCGTAGATGTTATAGACCCAGTGGTGTGCCAAATTTCTATTTTTTTTTAGAATTTAGAACTTTCATAAGGTGTATTGAAGTCACCACTCCTAAGACACTGGTATATTTTATTCACTGTTGCTTTGATTGTATAGTCTTTGATTAATTACTGTCTGAACAAGAATTACATCTTGTAGACTCTTTAGTACTCTCATAAAGTTTTTCTATTTCTACATTAAACAAAGTGCTATACTATTCTTGAATTCCTGCTTTGACTGGTATAATGTTCATGTCTAAAATCTAAAGGTGTGGCTTTAAATTATTTATAGTTTTTCCAATTATCCTTCCCTATCCTAATGATTGTAAACTCCAATTGGATTTTCCCATTCAGTATAGTTACAGTATGACTTGTTTGATGTTTTCCTGTTCTCTCACAGTGATGTGTATACAATCTATGCAACACAAAGAGCTCAGTTTTGGATCTGTTTTCTCGTAAGTGGCCACCTTTCTACCTTAAAGCATCGTTCGCAAGAGTCATCCGTTCACTAATTTTTATATGAACTTTGGATATATAGCTAAACAGATTTATATCTATTATTAATAATAATTCAGTCTGCATTATTATTTGTATATATATATATATTTTTTTATATGTGGACATTTGCCATGTTAGAAGACTATTTAAGATAGATACAAAGATAAATCCTAACAGTTGAGCACATTTCCACAGTTCTGTTCTTTTTTTAACAGCACTTTTCTTTTTACATTTTCCCTTAAAATGGTCTACTTCCTTTTCTTTATTTCGTTATACTTTCCCTAATATATTTTCTCCTCTCTTTCATTGTTACTGTTCACTGTTAAACAATTTCATATAATATATCTCAACTATGCAAATGGCAAAACCAAAAGATAAAATCAAGTAGAAATATGTCGGCGTTTATGTGAATTGCCCCATTTTAAGTATGATAGTATTCATTGAACATGACAATGAGACTGAAATCAATAGGGGAAATCCTATTAAGAGTAAATGGATATTATGTTTGTTAGGTTGTAATGTACTTAATATTCTTTTAATTAAAATTGAGAAGTTTAACCCCTTAAGGACCAAACTTCTGGAATAAAAGGGAATCATGACATGTCACACATGTCACGTGTCCTTAAGGGGTTAAAGAGGTTAAAATGTGAAGAATGAACATTTTGATAGTATATGAAATCTTCTCATATTGGTATTATTTTTGCAGTAGCTTTCCATTGCTTAGTCAATTAGCCTACAATGTCCTTCAATTATATGTTTTGGGTCGTCATCAGTAACTGGAATATTAATTTTAATAATGTTTAACTCATTCTTTTTTTTTTCATGCAAGTTTATGTGGAGATCAATGTAGCTTCTGTCTGGTACAAAAAAACACGTGATTATAAATGCATATATTACACATCTTGCTTTAAAAAACAAACAAAAATGACAACAACACTATTTTATTGTTTTTTAGTATAAAAGAAAATAAAGAAATGTTGGCATATAACAGTGGCATATCAAGGTGGACACGCAGGACCACTATAGCATGTTGTAAACCCTCACAGATAATATCACAGAGGTACATACAAGTGGATCAGGGCTGGTGCAAGACTATTTTGCGCTCTAGGCATGACCAGCTACTTGTGCCCCTAACCCACAAAATAATATTTGCTTGTTTGTGTATCTCTTTCTTCTCTCAGCCCCTTTGTGTGTCTCGTTCTTCCCCAACTCCTTTGTGTGTCTCTTTTTTTGCCTTCCTCAGCTCCTCTGTGTGTCACTACCCACTCAGCACCTTTGTAGATCTCTTTCTCTCGCCTGCCCCTCTATATGTCTCTTCCCCCAGTCCCTTTGTGTGTATTTTGTCCCCCCAGCTTCTCTATGTCCCCCAGCCCTCCATGTGTCTTTGTGCCTCAGCACCTCTGTGTGTCTCTGTGCCCCACACTCAGCTCCCTCTGTGTCTTTTTGTGCCTCTAGCACCTCTGTGTGTCTTTGTCCCCAACACCTTTGTGTGTTTCTTTTCCTCTTCCCCAGACCCTCTGCGTGTCTCTTTCTGTGTGCCTCTTTGCCTCCCTCAGCCCTCTGTGATCCTCCCCTCTCCTCAGTCATCTGTGTGCCACTTCCCCTCTCAGCCCTCTGTGTGGCTCTATCCCAGCCCTCTGTTTGCCTTTCCTCCCTCAGTCGTAAGTGTGCCTCTCCCCCCCAAGCCATTTGTGTGCCTCTTTCCCCAATGAGCCCTCTATGTGCCTTTTCCCCCTTCAGTCCTCTGTGTGTCACTCCTCCCCATCAACCCTCTGCTTGTCTCTCCTCCTCTCAAATCCTTGTGTGATTCCCCACCTCAGCCCTCTGTCTTCCCTGTAGCTCTGTGTGCATTTTCTCCACCCCCGTCATGCAAGTATACTTCCCTCCTCCATGTAGCATGACCAAGCTGCAGACCACAGTAGATTAGCTTCTGTATCCTCAACCCAGTCTGACAGGAAGCAGTTTGACTCTTTGTGTCAGACCGAGTATGGAATACAAAGCTCCTTTACAGTTATTCGCGGCTTGGCCACCTTACATGCTCTAACAGCTGTGCAGTACACTCTCCTCCTGCAGGTCACCCTGAGACTGCGCCCCCTTCAGCCGGTGCAGCCCAGGGGCACAATGTCTTGTTCACCGGCAGGAAGGAAGGGCATGGGCTACTGAGGAAGTAAGTAATACACAAGAGGGGTTGTAAGAGACACACTAAAGTGGGGTGTAAGACACAAAGGAGCAAAAAGGGTAAGAAGAGAAGGGATATGAAGCACTACAGGGGATAAGAAATTCAATAGGGGGGCTACAAGACACAGAGGTGAAGATGCATTTTTTTGGTAGGTATGGGCGGGCTGCAGCAAAATGCATCTTTGCATGTGTAGCCAAAAATCCTTGCACTGGCCTTGTTCCACTTGACCCTATGTCTGCACTGAAATACATCAATGGGTATATGAGTTATGATTTACATAAGTAAATCATGATGAGTGAAATGTAAAATCTTTTCTGTGTGAAGTTGCACCCAACATATATCATATAAGATATGTGCCAAAAATAAATTATGAGATTAGTTTTCTTATAAAGGACCAAGGAATGGCCGTCAGGTCTCCCCTTAGAAGAAGCACATGATAATATACGTGCCAGACAAAGGCATAATGATCAGCATAATGTCATCAAGTATGTTTAATAGTTTCAGTGTATAGGTTAAGAATATTACAGAGTAAGCATACAGGGTATGCAGGTTAAGCATATTAATCACTTTTCATAGCTCTCAGTTGGAAGCTTCTATGCATCCGTCAACTTCGGCATCAAGTTACATCCTTCCACATCTTGCTTTGTTTAATTATAATATTTTAAGACCATCAACTTTATCTGTCCTACAACAGCGAAGTGCATCATGTCCAGCAAGATGTCCTAGTATTGGACTGGGTAGAAAAAAAGGATCGATGTTCTTTATGTATGTATGCTTTCAGGACATGCAACAAAGGTTACATCTTGTATTACGTTTAATTTCTGTTCCATATCTGGATAACAGTTCATTGCACAAATATTTAATTTACGGTAATCTTCTTTCTTGGAGTAATGCTAAAGAACTGAAAATATCTCACCATTTTTCAACATATCATATTAAACCTGGGTCTAATAAATCCCACAGGGAGACTTTCTGCTTTCCATGTGTAATTAATGTTACACTTAAATGGTTTACAGCATTGACAAGAATGCTCTAGTCAGGCTGAACATTTATTAGGGTGGCACATTTTGAAGACCAGTTGTTAATATTAACCACTGACCTTCTGCGAGAGCGAGCCTCAGGGGAATGTGTGTTTGATATATTAAACATTGTTTGTCTCCTGTTTTCATTGATTCTATAATAAATGCTGATCATATTTTGATTCCGCATTTGTATACTCTTATTTTTGTACTTTATTTTATGCGTCTTAGTGGTTATTAACAATGTGTATGCATAAGCATGTGGAGCACATTTAATCAGGCTCTGGACCCAGGAACTCGTTCCCTGTGTTATTTTTTTAAAATTTATATAAGATGAATATATAACCACTACAGAAGTTATAGTGGGAGGAGTATCCAGAGAAATTAGTCAAAGCATTTAAGAACAGTCTGGCAACTTACCTGGGTACCACCAAGTACCTTTCCTGGTCCTGGAGCCTCTGCAGTTCCACTGTGCGGGACTGACTCATTGGTTGAGAGTGTCAACTGAGTGCAGTCCTACAGAGCCAGGACTAATTTAGTGGCAGGACCTTTAATCAGCAGGTGGATTCAGCAGCAGGTGCCTGACGAGACCCAGGTAAGTTGCCAAAATGTTCTTAAATGGTTTGAAAACTTCCTAGGGGAGGGCACTAGGGGACTCCTGGCACCATAAACACTACAGCACATGCCTGTGTTTCTATGTGTGATTTACTGCTGCAGTTTAATTTCTGGTAGACAGGCAAAACACACAGTTGTAACCGCAGCTGTTTCCCTTATTTACAGGGCCGTCTTTAACGCGGGGCAAACGGGGCAGCTGCCCCGGGCCCTGTCCCTGCTGGGGGGCCCAAGACAGCTGCTCCGTTTGCCCCAGCCCGCAAACTATGGGGGCCCATCGGGTGGCCCATGCACTTAGGGCCACCCAGTGGGCCTGTGTCAGCAGGGGCCCGGTCGGGCGCTGTGGCGCTTTAACAGCGTGACCGGGCCCTTGCTTTTTGGCAGCCGTCTGGGAGGAAGTGACCGCCGTGCGTCACTTCCTCCCACAGAAACCGGAACCGCACGGGAGGAAGGAGGACCAGCTGCTCAGAAGGGGGCCAGGCCGGGAGAGAGCGAGAGCTTAACTCCCAGCCACCCCAGCCAGCCCACTGGACCCCAGGGAATCCACCCTCCAGGAAAAGGTAAGAAACTGGAGGGTGGTTATCAAATTTTGCATGAATGTCTGAATGTGTGTGTGTGTGTGTGTGTGTCAGTATATATGCATGTCTATCTGTGTGTATGTGTGTTTCAGTATGTCTGTCTGTGTGTATGTGTGCCAGAATGTCTGTCAGTGTGTCAGTATGTCTGTGTGTGTGTTTGTCTCTCAGTGTCTGTGTGTATGTGTGTTTCAGTATGTCTGTCTGTGTGTATGTGTGCCAGAATGTCTGTCAGTGTGTCAGTATGTCAGTATGTCTGTGTGTGCATGAGTCTGTCAGTGTCCCTGTGGTTCTGTATGTCTGTGTGTTTCAGTATGGCTGTCTGTGAGTGTCAAAATGTCTGTATGTGTGTATGTCTGTCAGTGTCTGTGTGTATGTGTGTTTCAGTATGTCTGTCTGTGTGTATGTGTACCAGAATGTCTGTCAGTGTGTCAGTATGTCTGTGTGTGTGTGTGTGAGTCTGTGTGTGTGTGAGTCTGTCAGTGTCTGTGTGGTTCTGTATCTCTGTGTGTTTCAGTATGGCTGTCTGTGAGTGTCAAAATGGCTGTATGTGTGTGTGTCTGTGTGTTTCAGTATGTCTGTCTGTCTGTGTGTATGTGTACCAGAATGTCTGTCAGTGTGTCAGTATGTCTGTGTGTGTGTGTGTGTGAGTCTGTCAGTGTCTGTGTGGTTCAGTATGTATGTGTGTTTCAGTATGGCTGTCTGTGAGTGTCAAAATGTATATGTGTATGTCTGTCAGTTTCTGTGTGTATGTCTTTTTCAGTATGTCTGTCTGTGTGTATGTGTGACAGAATGTCTATGTGTGAGTCTGTCAATGCCTTTGTGGTTCTCTATGTCTGTGTTTGTCAATATCTCTGTCAGTGTATGTGTGTTTCAGTATGTCCATCTGTCTGTGTGTATATGTGCCAGTATGTCTGTCAGTGTATCTGTATGTCTGTGTGGTTCAGTATGTCTTTGTGTATGTGTGTTTCAGTATGGCTGTCTGTGTCAGTACGTCTGTCAAAATGTGTCTCTGTATCTGTATGTTGTCCATTTGTGTTTGTGTGTGTATCTGTATGTGTCAGTGTTTGTATCTGTATATCTGCATGTGTGTCTGAATGTGTGTCAGTGTGTGTGTACCTTTTGTATCTGCATGTATGTCAGTGTTTGTATCTGTGTGTGTGTCTATGTGTGTGTCAGTGTCTGTGTGTATCTGTATGTTCTTGTGTGTATCTATATGCGGTCAGTGTGTATCTGCATGTGTGTCAGGTAGTGTATTTGTGTGTATCTATATGTAGTCAGGGGGGCCCAAGTAAATGCTTGCCCGTTTTAAAGCATAGGACTTAGCAGGGCTAACCATACAGATATCTAAGCCATAATTTTATATAATTAGTAAGAGATCCTCTATTCAACATATATAAATAATTGAGAATACAATATAAAATAAGGATTGTCTTGGAAGCAATAAGGTTTTGTATTTTAGATATTTTATTAAATAAAAATATAAATATAGACATATAAAATCCATTACAATAATTTATAGCAGAGTTTATAAGATTAAACTATATGCTTGCAAATATCATTTTAAATAGAATAACATACCCTCTTGAATATGTCAACATCTCTCAGTCATTAATGGAGTGACAGTGTCTCTGTCTCCAAATCTCTCCCCTGTTCCATAACATTTAAAAGTAAACCTATTTATACCTTAGGTGTCTTCATTTTAGGGTTACCGTAGTTATATTAACAAGTATCACTTTTTTTTACTCTATTCATTTTAGGAACTCCCTTAACTTGGCAAAAATACAAAGCCATAACTAAAACGTAAAAGGCTGCACACGTCATGGAAAATTCCCTGACTTAGGACAAGATGGCATCTTAAAGTCTGAACATCTTTATCTATTTAGGGTTACTGCAGTATATTATGTACTGAAAGAGTTGTAGCATAACCTTGAAGCTTGTTTATGCATTATTGTTATTGTATTTCGTCTGGGACAAAATGGCGTAAACATATGATGCACTGAAAGTAGGTTAAAAGGTTATTGCTTAAAGAAACATGTATGAAAAGCAATATGTTCTATTTCTAACACCTTGTCAGTTTGCAATATCTCTTAAAGACAAAGTACACGGTTTGAGAAATATAATATTTACATTTGCCCATAACACCGTGGCATGGGAAAACTACACACTGATATAACTCTGACATGCCGTTAGTTCTAAAGTCTAATTTCCTCAATAATAAGCTTCTCAATAAACAATATAGGATCGTCATATTACATATTAAACTGGAGCACATATAATATATACATTAAAATAATAAAAATATAAAGTGCTGTATGCAGGGTAGCAGTGATTTTCAATAGACTTTCCTTAAGTATCTTCAGTAAAAGGAAAAACCTTAACAAATATTTTAATCAATTCAGCACCAGCAACATTACTACAAGTCATGAGTGGGAACTGGGCAGAAAGAGGAAGAGCACAATGATCCAAGAAGATCCAGGGTTCTCAGGGAGGAGAACAAGTCAGCCCTTCCATGCAATGGCAGGACGACTGGGTGGATCTCTTAAAAACTAAATAAATAAAAATCACACATATCTGTATTTTCCTGTGATTATGTGTAGGTGTGTTTGTGTGTGTCTGAATATGTATGTTTGCATGAGAAAGTGTATGTGTGTTTAGCAGATAGCATTTTTATTTGGTATCTTTAAATATGGCAATCCCAAATAAGGATAGCAAATGTAGGCATTTTAGAGCTTATCAAAATTTTGAAAAAGGCTTTTCTTGATTTTGACCAATCAGTTTTTTTAGCAGAAAGTTTCCTAAATTGGTAGCCTTCTGTGGGATGGCTGTATTAAAGGATACCAAAATTACAGAGCTGTTTAATTGATAGCTCCCTTATTTGGCAAACTTGAATTTGGCAATCTCACATAAGGAAAGTTTAATTATCTATTAAACACCCGAAGGAACAAAATTAAGATAAGGGCTTTTGATGGTAACTGATTGTTGTGCAATTTTTAATAGTGCTCCCCAAAAATCTATTATTTGTTTCCCTAGCCATTAACCTATAGCTCTAACTTGGTGACCATTACCCTAATACTAATATATTTGAGCGGTACTATTGTCCACAAATCATATTTTATTGCATCTTACAACAACATATAGCAGTGTGTGTTTGTGTAGTAAATTCAATGTCTGTGTTTGTGTAGTGGATGCAGTGGCAGTGTGTGTGTGTGTACTGGATGCAGTGTCTGTGTTTGTATAGTGGATGCAGTGGATGTAATAGAACAGTGTGTGTTTGTGTAGTGAATTAAATGTCTGTGTTTGTGTTGTGGATGCAGTGTGTGTGTTTATGTAGTGAATGCAGTGTGTGTTTGTGTAGTGGGTGCAGTGTGTGTGTGTGTTTGTGTAATGGAAGCAGTGTGTGCATGTGTAGTAGATGCAGTGTCTGTGTCTGTGTACTGGATGCAATGTCTGTGTTCGCGTGGTGTATGCAATGTGTGTATCTGTGTAGGGGATGCAGTGTGTATCTGTGTATTGGATTCAGTGTGTGTTTGTGTAGTGGATGCAGTATGTGTTTGTGTAGTGGATTTAATGTGTGTGCGTAGTAGATGAAGTATGTGTTTGTGTAGTGGATGCAGTGGATACGTTTATGTAGTGGATGCAGGGTATGAGTTCATGTACTAGTGTGTACTGGATGCAGTGTATGTGTGTTTGTGGGCTGTGGGAGAGGAGCAGTTTCTTTTTCAATGTGTAATGAAATATATTCACTCCTCCCTGCCTCTTACCTATGGGCAGGAAGGGAGACAGGAGATTGCCTTGTGGTCCATCTCCTGCAACATCAGGTTGTTTCCTCTTGCGAGCGGTGGGTTGCCACGGCAACGCTCCAGCATGCACTGCGTGTAGGACAGAGAGTTGCCATGGGCCCTGTCAATACTATACTCCACAACCCCAACACTTATATCCTTCATTCCAATCCATAGCTCTATTTAATAATTCTACCATTATCTAAACTTTTAAAATATATTATTATTATTATTATTATTATTATTATTATTATTGTCATTTATATAGCGCCAACATATAACATTAAAACACCCATCTGTCACTGACATGCCAAAATTGAAGAACAGAAACAAAAAAAAACGAGCCATCAAACCATCTAGCTAACACAAAAATAAATATGTTTCTACCTTTTTACTTCTATCTACATGCTTCTTTCAATGTATCCAGAAAATAATATTTTTACCAATATTAATTGTCAGGAAGTTTCTGCTATTTGCTCAATTTGAATTTAAACTATTAAACCATTTCTAGTACATGTTCAATTGTGTCAGCTGCCTGACTGGTAATTAGCAATGACTTCACTATATTATTATGCCTGAAACTTTCTGACGGTTCATTTTAAATAAAAAAAAATATATCATGTCCAATGACGTTTTAGACTCTCTTGATTTAGATTAGTTGGGTGACTTAATGTATATTTTTTTTACATGAGATTTTTCTATTTTACTGTTAAAAATATCAGCAATGTTGAACTTCTCAGTTTTCGTTACCAAACAAATAATTGAATGTACAGTTCTGTGAGAAAACAATTACACGCTGGGCATGTTGCTGCCATTGAGTTGAATAAGTTACAATACCTTGTAATGTCTTTATTGCAAGCATGTAATCGAGTTTTTTAGGGAAAGATGAAAACACAAGGAAATGAAAGCATTACGTTTTGTAAGGGAAAAAAGTACATTCTTTGCATTCACAACACTGCCTCTCTTTTCAAGTCACAGACATGGGTGGCAGATGGCTTAGCTGTTGATTATTTTCTTGTCCTCTGTAGAAAAGGTGAAGTCGTTGGTACTTAACTCTTTATGGTCATAGGCAAATTTGCATATCAAATGAAGAAATAGTATTTTTTCGACATCTCTATGTTTGATCGCATCATGTTATTTGTTTTATACAGAAAACAAATATTGGATTTTATATATATATATGTGTGTGTGTGTGCGTGCGTGCGCGTGTGTGTGTAATGATTACTTAGGCCCTGGAGTAGTTAGTAGTATCAATAACTGGTGCAATGGTGCTCACAGCCAGACAGATCATAGGTCTCAAGGGATGTGTTTTCACAACTTGCTTGACATTCTAGTGGTCCTTAGAGAATTAAAGAAGCAGTAACAAGCTTACAAAATAATGAACTGTTCAGTGTTTCAGTGTTAAACATGAATGTGTTTTAAAGTTTGAGTTTAAGTATTAAGGGAAGAGCAAGAATATTCAATCAGACATTTTTTTTGCCACTAAACTCAAGAGAATTCTAAAAATTCTAAATATGTCAAGTTGCTCACGGTACTCTCAAGTTAGTAGTCAAAGGGTTATCCTCACAACTGAATAACTTTCCTTGTGATAGACAGTTTTGAAACTTGATTGGTGCCCAAGAAACACCACCTTGAATGTACACATGAGCTAAGGCATCTCATAGTGAAAATATTCCTTAGTTTGTTCTGTATCACAAACCACCCCTGGCCTGACATCGTACAGCTAGCTTTCCCTATAATGTTTGTGCATAGTGCATGATTAGAGGTCCTAGAAGCATGGCACAGGCTCCAGGATGATTACAAGGAAATTAAACCATGTTTAAAGGTGTTGAATCCCTAGAGGCATGGTTTAGCATCCATGATAGCAGACACATGAGTCTGAAGCTCTGTGCCTACCAGGCAATGCCAACTACATCTAATCCAATATGACAGACTCCTGGATGTTTCTGTTCAATGATCTTGGTGACACAGCATGATGCTTAGGGTCATTAACACATTAACAATAGAGCCAGCAAACAGCCTACTGAATGGGAACTTCTTTCAAAGAATGCTTGCCAACTCCAATTCAAACTTTAAACCTGTTTATAGAAAATTCAAAAAGGTATACAAGCAATGAGTAGAACTTGCCGTCTTTGCAGATGATTGATGCCCATATCCTCCTGGCAGTTGAAGTTAGAAGGCAATGTCACTGATCTTTCCACTAAAATGGCACATTACACTTTACTAGCAACAAAGTTAGAGAAAATAATATTGCAGAGTCTGTTCAAACCTGTTATATCAATACAACAATGACTGGACAGTAATATATAGGGTCACGTATTACACTGTGGGATATACAAGGGAATTCAAATGCATTGCTATTCCTCATCTTTAGTTTTCTATGTCTGAACATTTACAGACTGTCTAGGCATTATTTGTAGCAGCTAAGAATAAGCTAGAATTACCAAACCTTAATTGGATGCATTAAATGGGAAACCTATAGTCGTGAAAATTGCAATTGTTATTTGGGCTCCCTTTTGCAATGTGCACACTGTACACCAACATTTGCCTTGTAAAAATGTATCTGACGTAGAGCCTCCTCAAACAATGCAACCTTTGGCAAACACTGTAACCCCAAAGGCATCCTTAAAGGACCAGTTTAGGTATCATAACAGCTTCATCAACATGAAGTCGCTATGGTGCCAAGAGGTGCCCGGCGCTGTATCACCTTAAGGGTTTCAACCACTTTCAAGCAGTTTAACCCCATAGTCTTTGTACCAGCGTTAAATATCTGTTCCTTCTGTCCTTCTGTTCTTTCGAAATTGTGAAACCGGAAGGCTCTTGCAGAATAAGGCTGCGGAGTGGTCAGATGACACTTTCAGCCAATCATTGACTCTCCATTCATTACACTGGCTTGAAAATAAGTGTACCCTGAGTCTTGTAACTGCAACATTTTACTGTCTCCCGGAAATACATTGATCTAAAAGGTAGGCCTATAATTTCAGGCAAGGACAATGTAACTCAAAACATGGACATTTTTTTTTAGAAAAATGTGGGCTTCTCTGGTTCAGAAGCTAGTATTTTACTCACATGAAACACACTCAATAGGACCACGTTTTATTTGGTTATGAAGAAGAAAGCACCTCTAGTGGCTGTCAGTGGCCTCTAGAGCAGGGGTTCTCAACCCAGCCCTCAAGGACCCCCTAGCAGTACAGGATTTAGGAATTATCTGGGTGTGTCTAAGGTGTTTAGAAAAAGAAAAAAAAACACCTTAGAGTCTAAGGTGCTTTTTTTTTTCTTTTTTTCTAAACACCTGAGACACACCCAGGTAATCCTTAAATCCTGGACTGGTAGGGGGTCCTTGAGGACTGGGTTGAGAACCCCTGCTCTAGAGGCTTGCATAACCCTATAATATTATGGCATTTGCAAAAACAGCAATAATTTACACTAAAAGGTGAAAAGCACAGGACCACAGCACCCACTTAATTGAGATCAGTGGTCCTTTAACCCCTTAAGGACATATGAAATGTGTGACATGTCATGATTCCCTTTTATTCCAGAAGTTTGGTCCTTAAGGGGTAAAAGCTGATGAATTTCCTTGCATTCATGATATCCAACATCTGCTATTTGCACATATTATTAAAGCAGCGCTCAAGACACATCCTGGACCCTAATGTTTGGGCCTCATTTTCATGCTACATTTTACTCCATTCATATATATTTAATTTTGCTAAAATTTTGTTAAAGCTCTGCCCCCTTAGCCATGCCACGACTCTTCATGAAGCACCTTCCTTATTAGATGCAGTCTGAGTCTATAATGAAATATCAGCTGACAATACTCACACACACTGAAACATTGGCCTAGATTTCATGTTTGTGAATACTCTTTTCAAATGATTTAAAATGTTTGGATAAACCTTTAAAATTATTTAATATTTTGAAAACGATTTTAATATTTTATGATATGTTGGTGTATTTTTTATTTATGATTTCTTTTTAATATTTTGAAAAAATAATTTTAAAGTTTATCTAAAAACCGAGGCCTTTGCATCAGTCAGCCATTTATCCATTTAGACACTCCAATTTATATTAATTGAAAGTAGTACAACATGGAGTCCAGTATGCCTTGGGGCTCAAAAGTGACTGCATGCCACTATACACAAATTATAGTTAAACCCAAATCTCTCCCATACCTGATTTTGCAATGCAGCCTTAAATCAATTGAAGCATTAAATCAATTTAGTTAATTGATGCAAGAATTACTACATTGAATTTTTCACATCTGCTGATGTTTTGAATCTGGCACACATTTAATTAATAACAGTGATGCTTTTAATTTTTTTTTCTATTCTTAATAATCACATTTATTATCACAATTGCAGATGTCTACTTCCTGCTCATTGAAAGGGGTCAGTCACCCAGTTCATTTACATGCTGAATATGTTATCTGCTGTTTAAATGTACTACTTGTACTTTGAAACATGTCCTGCTTGTACAATGACATAATTTTTCCTAAATGTCTATAACTAGTATTTAAAAAAAAAAAAAAAAGTCTAAACATTTACAAATATAGCTTTCCTTCTCTCTTTTTTTGTGCAATTTTCTAATAACCTTTGACCAATATTACTTATATTTATTAGGGCAGTATAACAGTTGGTAAGATAACAGTTTCTGAGTTCTTTCTACTTGTTATATCTGATTAAATACATTTGAGGTGGATTGGCTAGCACTAGTCAAGTTCTTTGGAATTTTCCCACGCTGTGTAAAATGCCATAGAGCACTGGGATTGGATGGATTTCAAGCCATCCAATCACAGTGCTCTGTGTCATTTTACACAGCATGGGAAAGTTCTTTGGAATTTTCCCACGCTGTGTAAAATTACACAGAGAACTGTGATTGGATGGATTTCAAGCCACCCAATCAGAGTGCTTTGTGTCATTTTACACAGCGTGGGAAAGTTCTTTGGAATTTTCCCACGCTGTGTAAAATGACAAAGAGCACTCTGATTGGCTTAAACCAGCCAATCAGAGTGTTCTTACCCTAATTTCAGGGCGTGGCAAGGCTTTATAAACCTTCCCCCGCCCTGCAGAGCACAGTCTGCGCTGAGCCCTCCATGGGTGAAGATGGATTAATTTTTTTTGCGTCGGGTTTTTTCTTTTTCGTCAGGATTTTTTTTTTTTGTGCTTGTTTTTTTTTTTATTTTATTTTAAATTTGACGGATATGATGGCTTTTTATTTGGAGTTTTTGGGGCTGAAAAATAAAGATTTTGGAAAAAAGAAGACGTCAAATGGTAAGTTGAATTTTTCTTTACAGGTTAGTTATTTTATTCCCCGCTCACTATTGTTTAGGGTGAGGGAGGTAGGTAGGGGGTAACTTTTTTGGGGGTGGGAGGGTGGGTGACTAGGGGCTTGGTGACCCCTAGTCACCTTTGATTGAGGGGGGTATTTTTATTTAGGGCCCCCACCCACCACTCAGGGGTGGGGTCCGGGGGGGACAGTAGGTCCCCCCATTGTGATTTATGGCCCCCACCCACCGCAAAGGGGTGGGGGCCCGGGGAGGACAGTAGGTCCACCCTCATTATTTTTATGGCCCCCACCCACCGTGCAGGGGTGGGGGCCAGGGGGGAAGACAGTAGGTCCCCCCTCATTATTTGTATGGCCCCCATCCACCACGCAGGGGTGGGGGTGGGGGGGAGGACAGTAGGTCCCCCCCTCATTATTTTTATGGCCCCCACCCAACGCTCACAGGTGGGGTCGGGGGGGAGGACAGTAGGTCCCCCATTGTGATTTATGGCCCCCACCCACCGCGCAGGGTTGGGGGCCGGGGGGAGGACAGTAGGTCTCCCCCCTCATTATTTTTATTCCACTATATAACAATGTTTGGTATTTAGTGAATATTCCCCTGTATAACAATGTTTGGCATTTAGTGAATTTTCCCCTATATATTCCTCTGTATCACAATGTTTGGTATTAGTGAATATTCCCCTATATAACAATGTTTGGTATTTAGTGAATATTCCCCTGTATAACAATGTTTTGCATTTAGAATTTAAAAAAAAAGGGAGGGAGGGGCTGCTGCTGATTGGCTGGAATGTGTCTGCTGACTGTGAGGTACAGGGTCAATTTTACTCAATGATGACGAATAGGGGGCGGACCGAACATCGCATATGTTCGCCCACTGTGGCGAACGCGAACAAGCGATGTTCGCCAGGAACTATTCGCCTGCGAACCGTTCGAGACATCACTTTAGATCATGCATTAAAAATTCCAAAGTTTGAAAAATGAAATTAAAAATACCTACTTTTAAAGCTCTAACCAGGAACAGACCTCTAATCAGGAGGATCCAATTCTGGACTTTGGAGTTTATTTTTATGCCATAAACCCCTGTTCAACTTCGAAAGACAAACTGCACTGGAATTTCATAGCAGCAAAATAAGGTTCACTGTTTAGTAAACCAAGCTTTGTGCACTGGTCAGTAAATCTACTGTCCATGACAATATGCAGTCTGTGATTTAGTTTGTTCTTCTGAGAAGAAAGAGATCTCAGTCCAAATCATATGTGCAGCACACTCATGTATCATGTACAAGTTGGAAAAAAATGTTATCAGAAAGCTTGACTTCACAGTCTGCCTGATTGTGAGCTCTGAGACAATTATGCAAAGATGAGAAGGTCATAGAGTGACCAATCAGGCATGTTTGACATGACATCCCTGGTGGAATTCGCCACTTTTTGACACCTCAAGTTAAAGTTATTCCACAATACCATAAAGTTATACCTGACAGGCATCCAATACCAGATGTATTCCAACAATCTTTCCCCAACAACTCTAGCTTCCTCGCATCATACCTTATCAGGATCATACTTAAGGGCATAACCAAGGCCAATGGTCCTACCCCACAACAAAGGCTACCCATTGACAAGCAGTTGTTCAGCAGTTGTTCCAAACTATGTCTGATTTGTTAGATTAAGTCCCTTTCAAACCCCTCACTAACACTGTCATTAAAACCGCTATGTACCTGGCCTTTTAGGGCTTCCTGAGGCTACGAGAATTCACCATCAGTGGCCAACACAACGCACAAGGTTGCCTTCGATGCTTCTACCTAATTAAACAACAAGATCATTACATACTGACTCTACCCATAACCAAAACGAGTCAACACGTCCACATTCTATACTATCCCATGAATAGTTTATGGTGCCCAGTGAAGGTTTTCGATTCCTCCCTCCTCACTGTACTAAAAACCGTATCTCTTCCACTACTGTCACTTCACGGAGAAATCCTCACTACCTCTAAGTTCATGTTATATGTGCGTTTATTGTTAACAAGGCTCGTTATGAACCCTAGCCACTATTCAGGACACTCATTTAGGATAGGGGACGCAACAACGGCAACAAGCCAGGACGCTCCAGTCCATGTCATTAAAACTCTAGGTTGCTGAAAGTCATCAGCTTATTCAATTTACATACCCCAACCAGTACAGGAAATATGAAGGGCATTCATTAAAATGTCATCTTAATGTACTTATGTTGTATTATGTTGTTTACTCAATAAATGTATTTTGAACATGACATGTTTTCCATTTTGCCCACTTTATTTACTGGCCTACAGCATACGTCGGCTTTGGCACACCTCAACTGACTTTTTCCTATCACAGGTTTTGCTAACAACCATCTTACTTCATATCATAGCAGCTCACATAGAGCGGATTATTCTATTTTAAATTTTCTTGTTTGGACAATTCTGGGGTTTTGACATTCCTACGATCCTGGGCACTGCTAAAGACTGTTTATGTATATATGTATAAGATATGTACAAGATGCTAGGGACTCCTACCCCCAAATCACATTTAGCTGTTTAGGCATCTTGTTACATATTGCTACATATTTTATTACTATGCTTTTCTTTGTGATTTAGTATGGGTTTCCATATACCTTTTGCCTTAAGAATCAATATGTGCTTTATGCATGGGATATAAGCTTATGGCAATTAAGGGAATTTCTCCATTTCTTCTAAATTTGAAGTGCACTGTAATCTGCAGCCTCTAAGCTACCTCTAGGCTAATACCCTTTACACTTTTACCTGTTCTTTACCTAATAAGTGATATTCATCCAAGGTATATTTGAAGGCATACTAGGTACTATTGTGTTTGTATCTTGCATTTCTGGATGCATATACTGTATCCTCTATTATTTGATACAAAATAAAACCTGATGTTTTAGCAACTGTTGCTGCATACTTTGTACCCCCGGTCTTTTTGATACAACTACACTAGTGGAATATCTGGCACACCTTTGAAGCCACATTAATATCTCCACAGTTTATTTGTTCTTTATAGTAAAGCCTGGCGTAGCTATGACTCTACCCCACTAGGTCCTTATTTTTAATCTACACTTGTATATATATATTTTTTCTTTTCCTCAAGAGGGATCATTAAAGAGTTTTTTTGTTTTTTGGCTACCTGCATGCAAGACTCCCCCTAGTGGGTACCTGCAGTACAAGCCTTTTGTATAATATAAGGATATAAGGTCTATTTGGAGGGCAATTCGTTTTCGAGTTGCCAACCAGTAGCCCTATTTTTCTCTTTACTTCATATCATAATCATGTTGCCCCAAACACAAATATATATAATATAATATAATATATATATAAATCCATATGCTAAGATTCAATTATTTTATGATGTGTTACATCATGAAGTAGAAGATGTCTTGCTTATCTATTAAAGGACCACTCTAGTGCCAGGAAAACATACTCGTTTTCCTGGCACTAGAGTACCCTGAGGGTGCCCCCACCCTCAGGGACCCCCTCCCGCCGGGCTCTGGAGAGAGGAAGGGGTTAAACTTACCTCTTTTTCCAGCGCCGGGCGGGGAGCTTTCCTCCTCCTCTCCATCTTGATCACGACGTCATCGGCTGAATGCGCATGCGCGGCAGGAGCCGCGCTCGCATTCAGCCGGTCGCATAGGAAAGCATTTACAATGCTTTCCTATGGACGCTTGCGTGCTCTCACTGTGATTTTCACAGTGAGAAGCACGCAAGCGCCTCTAGCGGCTGTCAATGAGACAGCCACTAGAGGATTTGGAGGCTGGATTAACCCTCATTATAAACATAGCAG
This sequence comes from Pelobates fuscus, assembly GCF_036172605.1. Lineage (NCBI taxonomy): Eukaryota > Metazoa > Chordata > Amphibia > Anura > Pelobatidae > Pelobates > Pelobates fuscus. The sequence continues at coordinate 144,190,414 of NC_086317.1, forward strand.
TTTCTCTGAAACTGCTATGTTTATAAAAAAAAGGGTTAATCCTAGAGGTACCTGGCACCCAGACCACTTCATTAAGCTGAAGTGGTCTGGGTGCCTAGAGTGGTCCTTTAATGAGAGCCAATTTCTCTTTGTGAAACACTATTATTTTCTGATAAGAGGTTCCCAACCAAGCCTGTATTTACATGTAACCGTCTATCATTGCCAAGAGACTTCACTTATGCTTATGCACAAAAACTGCCAGTTTGCAATCATCTCATAGAGATTTTTGGCATATGGTTTGACATTGATTCTACTATCTCACCTAAACACCTGCACTGTGTTTTACCAAGGGTGGCCGGCTGGAACTCCTGCCAATTTTGATAACCGCTGGTCTGCAGCAGATTAAAGAGAGATGCCACTGTTTATACACAATATTTATTGGACGCATAAGGCTTGACAGAGGTGTTGTTACTTATTGTTCTTTAAAATGTATTTCCCTGTCTAAGCATAAAATGGGACACGTATAGAACCCTCAGATGGCGTTGTTCAGGCCGTGTTCAGACCGTGCCAACATACTCTAACAAAAGCCTGTCTTTATTAATTAACCTCTGTGTGTCTCTTACTTTGTATTCAACAAAAGCTGAGCGACTGTATTTAATTTCTTAAGCTGCCAAGATACAGAGCAATATCTTTATAGGCCAGCATGTGAAGCGCCGGTGCTTTGTTTCGAAACAGTGAGAGTCATTTGACTGTAGGGAGATATAAAAAAAGGACATTTCCCCATTTACCTTATTGTGTCAGGCACAATTGTTAGACTCTCTGCTGTGATTATCTGCAGGACTTGGAAAGGATGGAGCTGTGATGGATTGAGGCTGAATTTTTTTTCGTTTAAATTCCAATTTGTACAAACACCTCAACACAAAGCATATTATCAAAATAAAGATCTATTGAGCCTCCATATGAGTTTGGACGATCACTATGAAGTGACAGCAGTGGATTTGTTTAATATTCTGTTAATTGGCAGTTCTAGCTACTTCATTGTGGACGCTGGTAAAATGTCAAATACTACTTTGGGGGTGGGGGGGCAGAATAAGGTTTCTGTGTTTTTCATATAAGAGTGCCCCCTGTCAGGATAATGTGCACCCTCCATTTTCCCGACACTCTATTCCTAGTGTGCAGTACTTACCCTATCTGGGGACTGACTGGGGTCCGCGGCTCGAGCACTCCACATGAGCCACGTGTGGCTCAATCTCCTCTACTGAGCAGGCCGCGTGCACTGACCGCAGTGAGCAGTCCCGCGTCCCGCCTCACACTAGGATCACGGCTCGCATCACAAGCGTGTTCTTAAAGGGCCAGTGGGAGTCACAAGTGGATTCAGGCTCCTATTGGCCCACATCATTCAGACACCCCCACACACGCACATTTGGGGGTGTTGGGCATAGGCATAGGCATGATGTGGGCCAATTAAATGTTAATTAAAGGATATTTAAACTTCCCTAGCACTGTCCACTTTGCCCTATCGTGGTTTCTGCTTCAGTACACTGTAGTGCGTTCCTTGATCTATTGTGTTTATTCTGGTATTAACCATGGCTTTGTTCCTGACTCTGAGGTTATCTTTAACCCTTTCCTGTCTTGTTTGCTCATCTGACTGATTACCGTGTACCTGACTTTGGCTAGTTCTCATTTTTGCTGTCTCTCCGTTACCCTGACCTTGGCTCGTCTCTGATTACACTTTATCTCTGTCTGACGTTTAGTCCGTCCATTCTAAGGCCCGGTAATATGTTATATCCTAGTCTTGTCCCTTACTATTCTAAACTCTGGGGTATTATGCCATGGCAGGTACTAGATGGGTGGCAGGTGCTAGATGGGTGGCAGGTACTAGATATTTCCCTAAGTTTTCTCGATATTTTCACTATGACATCTGGAAATAGTATTTATACATTCCGACTCAGAGTAGAGCATAATCCCTTTAGAAGGACTGGACGTGCTATGCATACTGCATAACTGTATGTATTATATTAGGGTCTTATATATTAAAGTACCTTGATTCATGCACAACTACTTTTATAGTCTAAGCAAATGAGGGTAGATGCATTATGAATTTGCAAAATTTATACTACGTATATTAGTGACTGCACAGACAACATCACCTGTAGAGCCAATGAGTAGCTGACATGGTTAACAAAACTAATAATTATTACAGATTAACACAGATTGAAATCAGAATCAGATCAGTCGTCAGAGTCACAGCCCCAGTACTGAAGTTTGAAGCCACAGGATGGGTGTCTCAGCTCTCAGCTGTAAAGTGATTAAGCACATTCATGAAAAAGGAAGGTATGTACAGCAAAAGTTTTTAAAACTATTAGTGACAGGCAGCATAGTGCTCTGTGTCAGAAATGTCTCCTACACATTGTCAGCCCTGGGGATCCCTGGCTTTATATATATTAAATATATATTTGAGTAAATTCCATAATCAGCCCTCAGGCAGTCACCAGTGCTATTGGAGGAGATTAAAATTAATATTATACACTTATGCTTGGCAGGGGCCAGGAGATGCTGCTGCTGTGCTCTCTCTGTGCTGCTTCCATGATAGCTTCTTGCTTTTCTTTCCTGTGAGCACTGCAACTCCATCCCCTGGTGCTATGAGCCAATGATGGCTCCTGAGTAGAGAGGCCAATAGTATTCTTCTTGAGAGCAACAAACGGGGCGCAAGAGAATTCTGAGAACGGGCAGCAGCTGAAATAGCCTGACCTTTGATGGGTCCCTGCTTAGATCTCAAGCTGGTTTTAGCTCATCTTGTGCCATTACAGAGAGAACATCTCTGAAACATATCAGACTGGTCCCACCCATACGGGCAGTCCAGATCCGAAATGCCAGCAAGTTCCCTCTGCACGAGAGACACAGCAACCCCAGACGATCGCTTTAGCCTTGTTAGGCATCATCAGTGAGGCATAGCTGATATCTCTCTAGGCACCGTGAGCAAGGGATTCACGTCTGGGTAACCCTTTAAACTTATGGAGAGCAAAAAAACAGGGCGCAAGAGAATACTGAGAACGGGCAGCAGCTGAAATAGCCTGCCCTTTGGTGGGTCCCTGCTCAGATCTCAAGCTGGTTTTAGCTCATCTTGTGCCATTACAGAGAGAACATCTCTGAAACATATCAGACTAGTCCCACCCATACGGGCAGTCCAGGTCCAAAATGCCAGCAAGTTCCCTCTGCACAAGAGAAACAGCAACCCCAGACAATTGTTTCAGCATTGTTAGGCATCATCAGTGAGTCATAGCTGATATCTCTCTAGGCACCATGAGCAAGGGATTCACGTCTGGGTAACCCTTTAAACTTATGGAGAGCAAAAAAACAGGGCGCAAGAGAATACTGAGAACGGGCAGCAGCTGAAATAGCCTGCCCTTTGGTGGGTCCCTGCTCAGATCTCAAGCTGGTTTTAGCTCATCTTGTGCCATTACAGAGAGAACATCTCTGAAACATATCAGACTGGTCCCACCCATACGGGCAGTACAGGTCCAAAATGCCAGCAAGTTCCCTCTGCACAAGAGAAACAGCAACCCCAGACAATTGTTTCAGCAATGTTAGGCATCATCAGTGAGTCATAGCTGATATCTCTCTAGGCACCGTGAGCAAGGGATCCACGTCTGGATAACCCTTTAAACTTATGGAGAGCAAAAAATGGGGTGCAAGAGAATATTCTTCCACTCATTCCTGCTGTGGTAAGAGCGGAGTACATTCACAACTAATGATACACAAAAAGGACAAACACACTCCTTAAACCAAGTGTGCTAAAAAATCACGATAAGAAGTCAAGTCAGTGGCGTACTAAGGGAGGGGCAAGGGGGCAGGGCAGTCTGCCCCACGTGCCACAAGGTAGGGGATGTCACAAGGTAGGGGGGTGCCACCAGGGCTGGCCAAGCTTGGGGAGGTGTGAGCTGTGTGGCTGCACAGGGCGCCGGGCAGACGACACAGCTCACACACGCAAGTGCCAGGAGCAGGAGAACTGCACGGTGAGTTGGGGGCAGATCCAGATCGGCAGCGGGGGCAGAGCTAAAGCTGGTGCCCACCCACTGTTACTGCTGCACACAGAGGGGAAGCAGAAAGGAGTCCCTGCTTCCCCAACAACTACAGTCAGGGATGTCATTGACTCCACTCCTCCACCTGTAAGTGAGAGAGAGTGTGTGCTGTGTGTGTGTAACTGTGATTGTGTCTGTCTGTGAGTGTGACTGTATATTGGACTGTGTGTGTGACTGTCTGCCTGTGACTGTAAGTGTGACTGTTTGTGTGATGGCCTTCCTGTGACTGTATGTGTGACTGTGTGTGAGTGTCTTTCTGTGACTGTGTGTGTCTGCCTGTGACTGTGTGTGTGACTGTCTGCCTGTGACTGCATCTGTGACTGTCTGCCTGTGACTTTGTGTGTGACTGTCTGCCTGTGACTTTGTGTGTGACTGTCTGACTGTGGCTGTGTGTGTGAGTGTCTGCCTGTAAATGTGTTTGATTGTCAGTCTGTGACTGCGGGTACGACTGTCTGCTTGTGACTGTGTGTGACTTCCTTTGACTGTGTGTGTAACCTTCTACCTGTGACTGTGTGTGTGACTGCCTGCCTGTAACTGTGTGTGTGAATGTCTGGCTGTGACTGTGTGTGTAACTGTCTGCGACTGTGTGTGTGACTGTCTGCCTATGACCTTGTGTATGACTTCCTGCCTGTGCGACTGTATGCCTGTGCTAGTGTGTGACTATCTGCCTGTGACTGTATGTGTTACTGTCTGCCTGCTATTGTGTGTGACTGTCTATGACTGTGTGTGACTGTCTGCCTTTGTCTGTGTGTATGACTGCCTGTGCGACTGTTTGCCTGTGTCAGTGTGTGACTATCTGCCTGTGACTGGATGCATGACTGACTGCCTGCTATTGTGAGTCACTGTCTATGACTGTGTTTGTGACTGTCTACCTGTAACTGTGTGTGTGACTGTGTGTGATTGTGTGCATGCCACTGAGTGTGTGTGACTGTCTGCCTGTAACTGTGCATGCTACTGCCTGTAACTGTGTGTGTGACTGTCTGCCTGTAGCTGTGTGTGACTGTCTGCCTGTAACTGTGTGTTTGACTGTGTGCGAGTGATTATGTGCCTCTGACTTTGTGCATGTGCCTGTATTTGACAGTACATGTGTATATCTGTGTGCATCTGACTGTGTCTGACTGTCTTCGCTGGCAGCTGGGACATGACGTCATTCCTGCATTGGCGTCATTACAGTGCACAAGAGGGACCTGTGCAGGAAGAACACAGAGATCCCAGCAGCAACCACTGACCACCAACCCTCCACTCCAGCCCTCCCAGAACATGATACGAAGGTTGGGTGTACCTCTTATGGCAGCATATTACCCCATCACTAAGTGAAAAGTTTTAGTGCCCCCCCCCAATTTTGACTGTGGTATCTTATGTGCCCCCCCATATATTGTTCCTAGAGACGCCTCTGTGTCTGCATATGTGTCAGTGAGTGTCTGTGTGTCTATGTATCTGCGTGTGTGTAAGGCTGTCTATGTGCATACATCTCAGAATCTAGCCAACACTACACACAAATACACCCGTGCATTTCAACGTCACCACTACATACAAACCCCACCATTATATATAGCCACACCACTGCATTAAAAAACCACACTACACACAAATGCATGCTTGCATTTAAACGCCAACACTACATACAAACACACCCCTACATTCACTCAAACATACTCCAAAAACATGCTAACATTCAAACACACAAACACTGCTCAGTGCTTAATACATTTTTTAAAAATTGCGGTTATTTTTTTACAAGTGGGGTGAGGTGGGGAAGGGCATGCCAAAAATAGGACCCCGCCCCGGGTGCCAATGCTCTAGGTACGCCCCTGAGTTAAGTAGTAGATGAGTAGCTCCTAACAGTTACTAACTGATAAAATAGGTTGACCACAAGTATGGTGCATATGTATAATAATGCAAATCAAGAATACAGCAGTATTTCTCAGGTACTGGTAAGAGATTGCAATTATTCTTGCAGTTGTCAGTATAGCTGTAACGTTATTATTCTGATGTTGCTAATGATATATCTACTATCTGATAATATAACCAAAAAATAACAAGACCGTATAAGAGGGGGAGAGAGGGAAGGAAGAATAAATGGGGTACACAAGCAGAATTGGTAGAACAGCATACAGAAAAGTGACTATCAAGCTGCTGCTTCCTATTAAGATGTAATGTTATATATAACAATAATCCTGTGTGCCTTTGAAAGTACTTAGCAATAAATCACCCTCACTATCTAGTGGACATACCAGAGCACACTCACAACTAATAATACTAATAAGAAGGAAAGAACCACACTACCGAAACTAAGAGTGCTAAAAAGTAGAGATGTCCCAAATAGTTCGCTGGCGAATAGTTCCTGACGAACATAGCTTGTTCGCGTTCGCCACAGATGGCGAACATATGCGATGTTCGGTCCGCCCCCTATTTGTCATCATTGAGTAAACTTTGACCCTGTACCTCACAGTCAGCAGAAACATTCCAGCCAATCAGCAGCAGACCCTCCCTCCCAGACACTCCCACCTCCTGGACAGCATCCATTTTAGATTCATTCGGAAGCTGCATTCTTTTTTTTTCTTTTTTTATAATTTTGAACGTGCGTATATCATGGCTAGTTGCACTGAGGGTATGAGTATATAGCAGTACATTGTTGTGAAAGATGGCTGTCATGTTTAGGGTGTAGCTTGCACGTTATCAACTGTGTATTTATATCAGCAGCTCCACCACTAGTTATAAATCAAGTGTGAGTTGCCCCATAAGATGAGACTAGTGAATAACATAATACATGAACGGTTAAGGTAAAGTCATGTAAGGAACTACGACAATAAACTCTTGAGGAGGTGAAATAATGACATGTTTAAATGCTTGCTACTTTACGATTAGTTAATGTGCAGAGAGCAGTTCATGTGATCAAAGGCATGGTGTGGAGGATCGGCTATAGTGGGACATGCTTGGCAGGCTGCTGTTTACTGCTTGTGCTCATCCGATCCCTTCTGGGCGCCAGGTGCAGACCCTGGGAGTACCTGATACCTGGAACAACAAAGGCAAGTCTCTGGCTGAGTGCCGGGTTCGCGGCTTGAGGTGGTGGAAGCTTGTTTTGTCGGGTGGTCGGATCTGTCCCGGTGGTGCTTCACGTCCGGTGCGGGATTGTGGTGGCTTAAGGTGGAGGCGAATGCTTGACGTGGGTGTCAGGATCGGGACAGGGATCCAACACGCAAAGTACAACCAGGTACAGGGTACGTATACCGGACCTTAGAATGGCCGGACTAACGTACAGAGAGTATAGAGAATGGTCAGAGACAAGCCGAGGTCGAGGGAACGAGAGGACAGGTAAGCGAGTAACAAGCCGGGTCAAGGATAACAGAGGTAAGCAGAGTAAGAAAAACAAGCCGGGTCGGAACCAAAAGGATAACTGAAAAACACCAGAGCACTGTGTGACTAGACAGGCTAGAACCACGACAGGGCAATGAGCAACAGGCGAAGTATGTTTAAATACCCTGGCTAGAGGGAATAGACACGCCTCCGACGAGTCCTGATTGGTCTCCAACGGATTGAGTGACAGGTCGTTCCAGATTGGCGTCATGACGTCGGTCTCCGGGCACCATGCTACATAAGGAAGTAACTCCCTCGCGGCTGGCGTTTATGTGACCGGGTCGACCGCGAGGAACAGGGGAAACATGGCGTCCGGACGGATAAACGTCTAAGTCTCTACCTCTCTCGGAGGTAGAGACCACAGGTACCCTGACAGTACCCCCCTCTCAGATACGCCCACCGGGCGGAAGGAACCGGGACGAGATGGGAAGCGGGAGTGATACGCCCTGCGGAGACGAGGAGCATGAACATCCTCTTGAGGTACCCAACTCCTCTCTTCAGGACCATAACCCTTCCAATCGACCAGATATTGAACCTTCCCCCATGAGATTCGAGAATCAATAATAGAGTTAACCTCATACTCCTCCTGACCCTCCACCTGAACAGAGCGAGGAGGGGCTATTGTGGAGGGAAATCTGTTGCATATAAGTGGTTTCAGCAATGAAACATGAAACGAGTTAGGAATGCGTAAGGTAGAAGGAAGAGCTAGACGGTACGCAACTGGATTGATTCGAGTCAGCACCCTGTAAGGGCCAATATAACGGGGAGCGAACTTCATGGAGGGCACTTTTAAACGGATGTTCCTTGTGCTCAACCATACCCTATCACCCGGAACAAAGACCGGAGCCGCCCTTCTACGTTTATCAGCGTGTTTCTTAACCAGCATAGAGTTGTGCATAAGGATTTGTCGAGTTTGGTCCCACAACTTCCTCAAATTGGCCACATGAACATCAACCGACGGCACCCCCTGGGAAGGAGAAGCCGAAGGAAGAATAGACGGATGAAAGCCATAATTCATGAAGAAGGGGCTAGAATGAGTAGAATCGCAAACAAGATTGTTGTGTGCAAACTCCGCCCAAGGAATCAAACCGACCCAATCGTCCTGGTGTTCGGAAACAAAACATCGTAAATATTGTTCAATTTTCTGGTTGGTACGTTCAGCAGCTCCGTTAGACTGAGGATGATAGGCAGAAGAAAAGTTCAACTTGATACCTAGTTGTGAGCAGAAGGCCCTCCAAAATCGGGAAATAAATTGAGAGCCTCTGTCAGATACAATTTGGGAGGGTATCCCATGTAGGCGAAAAATCTCCCTAGCGAATATCTCTGCCAATTCAGGAGAAGACGGTAGTTTAGGCAGAGGAATGAAGTGAGCCATCTTAGTGAATCTGTCAACCACGGTGAGAATAACAGTCTGTTTTTTAGAGATAGGTAGATCGACAATAAAGTCCATGGCCAAGCAGGACCATGGTTTCTCTGGAACCTCTAAGGGATGCAGGAATCCACATGGGAGTGTATGGGGTTGTTTGGTTTTAGTACAAACTTCACAAGCAGCAATGAAATCTTTAGTATCTCTACGTAAAGCAGGCCACCAGAAGTCTTTGGAGATCAAAGCAAATGTTTTGCGAATACCAGGATGTCCCGCCATCTTGCTGTTATGGAGACACTGCAACAGTTCCAGTTGAAGAGCAGGAGGAACGAAATGTCGACCCGCAGGAGTCTGTTTAGGTGCTAGATGTTGCAGCTTAATGATCTTGGCCAGTAACGGGGAGTGAATCCTGAGATTCGTATTAGCAACAATATTGCATTTCGGAACTATAGAAGAAAGAACCGGTTCTGGTATAGTAGAGGGTTCATATTGGCGAGATAAAGCATCGGCTTTAGAGTTCTTACAACCAGGTCTGTAAGTCAGCACATAATTGAAGTGAGTCAGGAATAAGGACCAACGTGCTTGCCTAGAAGACATGCGCTTGGCCTCCCCAATATAGGACAAGTTTTTGTGGTCCGTCAAAATAGTAATAGGGTGTAAGGTCCCCTCCAATAAATGTCTCCACTCCTTTAAGGCTTTAATGACCGCTAACAGTTCCCTGTCACCGATGTCATATCTGCTCTCAGGCCCAGAAAGTTTCTTAGAAAAAAAACCACATGGGTGTAGTGGTTTATCCACCCCTAACCTTTGTGACAGAACCGCACCTACTCCTGTCTCAGAGGCATCGACCTCGAGTAGAAACGGCAAAGTCGTATCAGGATGGACTAAAATAGGAGCAGAAGCAAAAAGTTATTTGAGATTCTTGAAAGCAACGAGAGCTTCAGTAGACCACGTCTTAGTATCCGCCCCCTGTTTGGTCATATTGGTAATGGGCGCAATAATAGACGAGTAACCCTTAATGAAACGCCTATAATAATTGGAGAACCCAATAAACCTCTGGATAGCCTTGAGTCCCTTAGGCAATGGCCAATCTAGAATAGACTGGAGTTTGTCAGGATCCATCTTAAAGCCATCACCAGAAATCACGTATCCCAGAAAGTCTATCTGGGTCTGGTCAAAACTGCATTTCTCCAACTTACAGTATAAACCGTGTTGCAGAAGTTTGAGTAACACCTTTCTGACTTGTCTATGGTGAGTCTCAATCTCTCTAGAGTGTATGAGTATGTCATCCAGGTAGACAATAACACAATCATGTTGGAATTCCCTAAGAACTTCGTTAATCAAATCTTGAAAAACTGCAGGTGCGTTACAAAGACCAAAGGGCATGACCGTATACTCATAATGACCATAGCGGGTATTAAACGCTGTCTTCCACTCGTGACCTTGCTGAATTCTCACCAAGTTATATGCCCCTCTGAGATCCAACTTGGTGAAAATGTTAAAATCCTTTAGCCGGTCAAAGAGCTCGGTAATCAGGGGAATAGGATAGGCATTTCTGATGGTTATTTTATTCAAACCTCGGTAATCGATGCAAGGTCTGAGTGAACCATCCTTCTTTTTAACAAAAAAAAATCCAGCCCCGGCAGGAGAGGAAGATCTCCTAATAAATCCCTTGTCTAAATTCTCCTGAATATACTCCTCTAAAACAGCATTCTCTTTAGTGGATAGAGGGTATACATGACCCCTGGGCGGCATGGTACCAGGCAACAGATTAATTTTACAATCAAATGTCCTGTGTGGGGGTAGCGTATCAGCGTTCTTCTTGTCGAACACTGCTTTTAAGTCCAGGTATAGAGAAGGTATCTGTATCCCCTTAGACTGGGTAGAACTGTCTGGTGTGTTAATTACAGCCAATGGGGATACCCTGCGTAAACATCTCTCCTGACAACCCTGACCCCATGAGAGTATTTCCCCTAACTCCCAATCGATAATAGGATTATGTCTCCTCAACCATGGGTACCCCAGAACTATGGGAACAGAAGGAGACGAAATGAGCATAAGGGATAAGTTCTCCTCGTGTAAGATACCAACAGTTAGATTAATAGGTATAGTCTCACGCGAGATAACAGGCTCGAGTAGCGGTCTACCATCTATGGCCTCAACGGCCAAAGGTATCTTTCTTAACTGGGATGGGATAGTGTGTTTAGTAGCAAAGGCTTGGTCGATAAAATTCTCAGCGGCACCGGAATCTATCAAGGCCATGGTCTTTAGCACTCCCTTTTCCCACGTTAAAGAAACTGGTAACAGCAACCTGTGATTTTTGTAATTATGAGTAGAGGACAAAATAGAAACACCCAAGGCCTGTCCTTTAGAGAAACTTAGGTGCGGGCGTTTCCCGAGCGAATAGGACAATTCAGGCGCAAGTGACCTCTGACTCCACAATACATACATAATCCCTCCCTTCTCCTGTATAGTCTCTCCTCCTCTGAAAGGCGAGTATTGCCTATCTGCATAGGTTCAGGAAACAGTGAGGTATTGGAATCAGGACTTTGAAATGCGGGTGCTAACTTAAAGGTAGGTCTAAGGTTCCTCTCTCGAGTGTTCTGTCTCTCTCTTAAACGCTCATCAATGCGAGAAATTAACGAGATTAAGTCCTCTAAATTCTCAGGGAGCTCCCTAGTAGCAACTTCGTCAAGGATAACATCTGATAGCCCGTTCAAAAATACATCTATATAAGCCTGCTCATTCCACTTGACTTCTGCCGCCAGAGACCTGAACTCTAGTGCATAATCCACAAGTGTTCGGTTCTCCTGTCTCAGGCGCAACAGTAATCTGGCTGCATTGACCTTCCTACCAGGCGGGTCAAAAGTTCTTCTAAAGGCAGCTACAAAGGCATTATAGTTATATACCAACGGGTTATCGTTCTCCCATAATGGGTTGGCCCATCTCAGAGCTTTCTCAATGAGTAAGGTGACAATAAATCCAACCTTTGCCCTATCGGTAGGATAGGAGCGAGGTTGCAATTCAAAATGAATACTGATCTGGTTTAAAAAACCACGACACTTCTCAGGTGAACCACCATAACGTACTGGTGGGGTAATACGGGAAGAGGCACCTACAGTGGCTACCAGTAGATCTGAATTAACAGAGGAAATTGGAGTAGTACGCGTCTCCTCTGGTGGGTTATTAGCACGAGATAATAACGCCTGTAGTGCTAAGGCCATTTGATCCATTCTGTGTTCCATGGCGTCAAACCTGGAATCAGAGGGACAAACCTGACTGTTTGTACCTGCAGGATCCATTGGCCCTGTCGTAATGTCAGGATCGGGACAGGGATCCAACACGCAAAGTACAACCAGGTACAGGGTACGTATACCGGACCTTAGAATGGCCGGACTAACGTACAGAGAGTATAGAGAATGGTCAGAGACAAGCCGAGGTCGAGGGAACGAGAGGACAGGTAAGCGAGTAACAAGCCGGGTCAAGGATAACAGAGGTAAGCAGAGTAAGAAAAACAAGCCGGGTCGGAACCAAAAGGATAACTGAAAAACACCAGAGCACTGTGTGACTAGACAGGCTAGAACCACGACAGGGCAATGAGCAACAGGGCGAAGTATGTTTAAATACCCTGGCTAGAGGGAATAGACACGCCTCCGACGAGTCCTGATTGGTTTCCAACGGATTGAGTGACAGGTCGTTCCGGATTGGCGTCATGACGTCGGTCTCCGGGCACCATGCTACATAAGGAAGTAACTCCCTCGCGGCCGGCGTTTATGTGACCGGGTCGACCGCGAGGAACAGGGGAAACATGGCGTCCGGACGTCTAAGTCTCTACCTCTCTCGGAGGTAGAGACCACAGGTACCCTGACAGTGGGGCAGGCTCTGCATTTCTGTTTGTGCCTCCGATCCCGCCTTCGACGCCTTTTGCGTTGGTGGATTTTAATGGGGACTGCTTCGCTTAGCTGTGGTGAAGCTTGTTGGGGCTGTGGTGGAGCTTGTTGAGTCTTCCTGCTTGTTATTTGCTTCCAAAATTGATTAAAGAGTCTGTCCAGCTTAGACTCAATATCCTGCCATGCTTTGCTGGTACCAGGAGGACACGCGGCTGCCGCCATATTGGGAGAGTCGTAGATGAGTATGTCAGCCTGGGCAGCTGTGCTCTGTGCGTCCATTAGCTCCAGACAGCCTCTCACGGGTGGACCGGGATAACCCCCACCGGTCCGAGGGGGGGGTAACAGAGCTCCTGCCGGGAAGTAGCTGCTCCTGGGCATCCCAGGATCGGGAGATAGGCCGCCTCTCCTGCCAGGTGAGCACCAGGCCACACTTGCCACACGGAGGTAAGTAAGCCTCTGTCGAGTTAATGACCGCTATTAAGCATGTCGGGTCAGTCAGGTAGGAGCAACATTGCTGGGTCATCCCCTTCTGGGGTGAAATTCGCTTGTTGATTGCTGCTTAAAGTGAGATATTGAGGGAGCTCACACGAAGTGCGTATTTCCTCCATGACAGCTAGGCCCCACCCCCCGGAAGCTGCATTCTTAGTGAGAGGAGGGACAGTGTAGCTGCTGCTGATTTAATAGGGAAATCAATAGCTAAGCTAGTGTATTCAATGTCCACTACAATCCTGAAGGACTCATCTGATCTCTGCTGTAAGGACAGCACCCCAAAAAGCCCTTTTTAGGGCTAGAACATGAGTCTGCTTTTTTTTTTTTCTGTGTAATCTAATTGCAGTTGCCTGCCTGCCAGCGGGTGTGTCAGGCTCACAGCGTATACTGTGCCCACTTGCCCAGTGCCACCACTCATATCTGGTGTCACAATAGCTTGCATTTAAAAAAAAATAACTTTTTTGACTGTAATATAATAGCAGTCAGTTTCCTTCACACGTGTGCGTTTCAGGGCCTGCTAGGGCACAGTGTCACACCAGTGCAACTCATATATGGTGTAACAGTAGTGTACATTTAAAAAAATAAATACAATTTTGACTGTAATAGATTGAATAGCAGTTAGTTGTCTGCAAGCGTGGGTGTCAGGCCTACAGCGTCTACTCTGCCAACTTCTGCCAGTGCACAGTGCCACTCATATCTGTTGTCACAGTAGCTTGCACGCATAGTACCACTAATCGAAAAAAAAATGACAGGCAGAGGCAAGCCACCCCGCAGGGGCCATCGTGGTCGTGATGCTGTGATTCCCTTTGGCCCTAGAATAATGCCCAGTGTTCAGAGGCCACGTACCCTGAACTCGAAAAGTTCTGAGGACATAGTTGACTGGCTAACACAGGACACCCAATCTTCTACAGCTTCCGCTCGGAACCTTGACGTACCATCCTCCTCCAGCTTAGCTTCGGGCACCTCTCAAGTTACCACTCACCCGCCTGCCACGCCACCACCAACACTAGCACCACAGCCGCTTCACTTGATCTGTCAGAGGAGTCATTTACACATCAGTTGGAAGAAAGGAGTGATGCACAACCATTATTGCCAGAGGACGTAGATAACAGGGATATGTCTCAGTCAGGCAGCATTACACACATGGACGTACGGTGTGATGATGATGATGTTGTACCCGCTGCTGCTTCCTTTGCTGAGTTGTTAGATACAAGTGAAGCGGTTGATGATGGCGATGCATCCGTGGATGTTACGTGGGTGCCCACTAGAAGAGAAGAAGAACAGGGGAAAGTTCAGATGGGGAGACAGAGAGGAGGAGGAGATGAGTTGGAAGCAGGGGGAGGTCGTTGCAAGGAGCTAGTGGCACAGTCAGACAGCATGCATCGGCACCCGGGGTCAGCCAGACAGCACGCCAATCAACGCATGCTGTTGCCACCACCAGAATGCCGTCATTGCAGAGCTCAGCAGTGTGGCATTTTTTTGGGTGTGTCTGCCTCTGACAACAGCGATGCCATTTGCAACCTGTGCCAAAAGAAACTGAGTCGTGGGAAGTCCAACACCCACCTAGGTACAACTGCTTTGCGAAGGCACATGATCGCACATCGCAAACACCTATGGGATCAACACATGAGTACAAGCAGCACACAAACTCAAAGCCGCCATCCTCCTCCTGGTCCAGCATCTTCAGCCACGTCAACCACTGCTGTTCTCCTTGCCCCCTCTCAACCATCCGCCACTCCGTCTCTCGCCTTGAGCAGTTCCTGCTCATCTGCCCACAGTCAGGTGTCTGTCAAGGACATGTTTGAGCGTAAGAAGCCAATGTCACAAAGTCACCCCCTTGCCCGGCATCTGACAGCTGGCTTGTCTGAACTCTTAGCCCACCAGCTTTTACCATACAAGCTGGTGGAGTCTGAGGTGTTCCAAAAATGTGTAGCTATTGGGACACCGCAGTGGAAGGTACCCGGCTGAAATTTCTTTGCACAAAAGGCAATCCCCAACCTGTACTCGGTTGTACAAAAGGAAGTAATGGCATGTCTGACACACAGTGTTGGGGCAAGGGTCCATCTGACCACTAATACCTGGTCTGCAAAGCATGGTCAGGGCAGGTATATCACCTACACTGCGCATTGGGTAAACCTGCTGACGGCTGACAAGCATGGAATGCGTGGCTCTGCAGTGGAGTTGGTGACACCGCCACGACTTGCAGGCAGGCCTGCTGCCACCTCCTCTACTCCTCCTACTACATCCTCTTCCATAACCTCCTCGGCTGAGTCCTCTTCTGCTGCTGCGTCTTGCTCCACATCAACGGCACCCCCCAGCTCCCCAGGTACTATTCCACATCCCGGATACGGCAGTGTCACACCGTCTTGGGGTTGACATGCCTGAAAGCAGAGAGTCACACCGGGCCAGCACTCCTGTCCGCCCTGAACGCACAGGTGGATCAGTGGCTGACTCCACACCAACTGGAGATTGGCAAAGTGGTTTGTGACAATGGAAGAAATTTGTTGGCGGCATTGAATTTGGGCAAGTTGACACATGTGCCGTGCATGGCACATGTGTGTAATCTGATCATACAACGCTTTGTGCATAAGTACACAGGCTTACAGGATGTCCTGAAGCAGGCCAGGAAGGTGTGTTGCCATTTCAGGTGTTCCTACACGGCCATGGCGCACTTTTCAGGTATCCAGTGGCGAAACAACATGCCAGTGAGGCGCTTGATTTGCGACAGCCCAACACGTTGGAATTCAACACTCCTAATGTTTGACCGCATGCTCCAACAAGAAAAAGCCATTAACGACTATTTGTATGACCGGGTTGCTAGGACAGCCTCTGCGGAGCTGGGAATTTTTTTTGCCACATTACTGGACGCTCATGCGCAATGCCTGTAGGCTCATGCGTCCTTTTGAGGAGGTGACAAACCTAGTCAGTCGCACCGAAGGCACCATCAGCGACATCATACCATTTGTTTTCTTCCTGGAGCGTGCCCTGTGAAGAGTGCTGCATCAGGCCGTAGATAAGCGTGAAGAGGAAGAGTTGTGGTCACCATGACCACCAGAAACAGCCTTATCAGCATTGTTTGCTGGACCTGCGGCAACGCTGGAAGAGGATTGTGAGGAAGAGGAGTCAGAGGAGGAATGTGGCTTTGAGGAGGAGGAGGAAGACCAACCACAAAAGACATCCCAGGGTGCTCGTTGTCACCTATCTGGTACCAATGGTGTTGTACGTGGCTGGGGAGAAGAACATACCTTCAGTGAGATCACTGAGGACGAGCAACGGGACATGAGTAGCTCGGCATCCAGCCTTGTGCAAATGGGGTCTTTCATACTGTCGTGCCTGTTGAGGGACCCTCGTATAAAAAGGCTGAAGGAGAACGACCTGTACTGGTTGTCCACGCTACTAGACCCCCGGTATAAGCAGAAAGTGCCTAAAATGTTACCGAATTACCGCAAGTCGGAAAGAATGCAGCAGTTCCAAAATAAATTAAAAAGTATGCTTTACACAGCGTATAAAGGTGATGTCACAGCACAATGGGAATCTAACAGGGGAAGAGGTGAAAGTAATCCTCCTCCTCCCACGACCACGCCGGCAAGGACAGGACGCTTTACAGACGTGTTGTTGATGGAGGACATGCGGAACTTTTTAAGTCCTACGCATCGCCACATCCCTTTGGGGTCTACCCTCAGAGAACGACTCGACCGACAGGTAGCAGACTACCTCACCTTAACTGCAGATATTGACACTCTGAGGAGCGATGAATCCCTTGACTACTGGGTGTGCAGGCTTGACCTGTGGCCTGAGCTATCCCAAATTGCGATAGAACTTCTGGCCTGCCCCGCATCAAGTGTCCTGTCAGAAAGGACCTTCAGTGCAGCAGGAGGTATTGTCACTGAGAAGAGAAGTCGCCTAGGTCAAAAAAGTCTAGATTACCTCACCTTTATTAAGATGAATGAGGGATGGATCCCGACTAAAAAAGGCCTGATGAGATGAGCTGCCTTGGGCTAAAAATGGTGACCCTATGTAGGAGGAACAGTCCCTATTCTTCTCTGTGTCCATGTGTATCAGGGTCCCTGAGGACAGGTGTCAATCAATATCTGCCAAGTGGGGGGAACAGTCCCTATTATGCTCTGTGTCAGTGTGTATCAGGGTCTCTGAGGACAGGTGTCAATCCATATCTGCCAAATTACCCTATGTAGGGTGAACAGTCCCTATTATTCTCTGTGTCCATGTGTATCAGGGTCCCTGAGGACAGGTGTCAATCAATATCTGCCAAGTGACCCTATGTACTGGGAACAGTCCCTATTCTGCTCTGTGTCAGTGTGTATCAGGGATCATTAGGATAGGTGTCAATCCAGATCTGCCAAGTGACCCTATGTAGGGGGGAACAGTCCCTATTCTGCTCTGTGTCAGTGTGTATCATGGTCTCTGAGGACAAGTGTCAATCCATATCTGCAAAGTGACCCTATGTAGGGGGAACAGTCCCCATTCTGCTCTGTGTAAGTGTGTATCAGGGTCTCTGAGGACAGGTGTCAATCCATATCTGCCAAGTGACCCTATGTAGGGGGAACAGTCCCTATTCTGCTCAGTGTCAGTGTGTATCAGGGTCTCTGAGGACAGGTGTCAATCCATATCTGCCAAGTGACCCTATGTAGGGGGAACAGTCCCTATTCTGCTCTGTGTCAGTGTGTATCAGGGTCCATGAGGACAGGTGTCAATCCATATCTGCCAAGTGACCCTATGTAGGGGGAACAGTCCCTATTCTGCTCTGTGTCAGTGTGTATCAGGGATCATTAGGATAGGAGTCAATCCATATCTGCCAAATTACCCTATGTAGGGAGAACAGTCCCTATTCTGCTCTGTGTCAGTGTGTATTAGGGTCTCTGAGGACAGGTGTCAATCCATATCTGCCAAGTGACCCTATGTAGGGGGAACAGTCCCTATTCTGCTCTGTGTCAGTGTGATCAGGGATCATTAGGATAGGTGTCAATCCATATCTGCCAAGTGACCCTATGTAGGGGGAACAGTCCCTATTCTGCTCTGTGTCAGTGTGTATCAGGGTCTCTGAGGACAGGTGTCAATCCATATCTGCCAAGTGACCCTATGTAGGGGGAACAGTCCCTATTCTGCTCTGTGTCAGTGTGTATCAGGGATCATTATTATAGGTGTCAATCCATATCTGCCAAGTGACCCTCTGTAGGGGGAACATTCCCTATTCCGGTCTGTGTCAGTGTGTATCAGGGTCTCTGAGGACAGGTGTCAATCTATATCTGCCAAGTGACCCTATGTAGGGGGAACAGTCCCTATTCTGCTCTGTGTCAGTGGGTATCAGGGTCCCTGAGGACAGGTGTCAATCCATATCTGCCAAGTGACCCTATGTAGGGGGAACAGTCCCTATTCTGCTCTGTGTCAGTGTGTATCAGGGTCCCTGAGGACAGGTGTCAATCCATATCTGCCAAGTGACCCTATGTAGGGGGAACAGTCCCTATTCTGCTCAGTGTCAGTGTGTATCAGGGTCCCTGAGGACAGGTGTCAATCTATATCTGCCAAGTGACCCTATGTAGGGGGAACAGTCCCTATTCTGCTCTGTGTCAGTGTGTATCAGGGATCATTAAAATAGGTGTCAATCCATATCTGCCAAGTGACCCTATGTAGGGGGAACATTCCCTATTCTGTTCTGTGTCAGTGTGTATCAGGGTCTCTGAGGACAGGTGTCAATCCATATCTGCCAAGTGACCCTATGTAAGGGAAACAGTCCCTATTCTGCTCTGTGTCAGTGTGTATCAGGGATCATTAGGATAGGTGTCAATCCAGATCTGCCAAGTGACCCTATGTAGGGGGGACAGTCCCTATTCTGCTCTGTGTCAGTGTGTATCAGGGTCCCTGAGGACAGGTGTCAATCCATATCTTCCAAGTGACCCTATGTAGGGGGAACAGTCCCTATTCTGCTCTGTGTCAGTGTGTATCAGGGTCTCTGAGGACAGGTGTCAATCCATATCTGCCAAGTGACCCTATGTAAGGGAAACAGTCCCTATTCTGCTCTGTGTCAGTGTGTATCAGGGATCATTAGGATAGGTGTCAATCCAGATCTGCCAAGTGACCCTATGTAGGGGGGACAGTCCCTATTCTGCTCTGTGTCAGTGTGTATCAGGGTCCCTGAGGACAGGTGTCAATCCATATCTGCCAAGTGACCCTATGTAGGGGGAACAGTCCCTATTCTGCTCTGTGTCAGTGTGTATCAGGGTCTCTGAGGACAGGTCTCAATCCATGTGTCAAGGTGTCAATATGTCATATGTCAGGTGTCAATCCATATCCATTGTGACTTAGGAATGTTAGGTGATTTATGCCCTTTATGGATTCAAACCAGACTCTGCATCAACTGTGTAATTTTCCATGGGAGTTTTGCCATGTATGCCCCTCCGGCATGCCACAGTCCAGGTGTTAGTCCCCTTGAAACAACTTTTCTCCCAACCCTCTCCTCAAGGCACACCTTACAGTCCAGGATTTAGGGATTACCCATTTGTGTCTAAGGTGTTTTCTTTTCTTTTTCTAAACACCTTAGACACATCCGGTTAACCCCTAAATCCTGGACTGTAAGGTGTGCCTTGAGGATAGGGTCCAGGAGCACTGCTATCGTGCCTTAATCATCTTAGTATTACTGAGTTACTCACTGTGGAGATAGGCTATTTTTGCTCCACCAAGGTGAGATGGGTTACTTTAGTACTAGCTGAGGCTTCTAAGAGAGTAAGCCTCATGCTGGCACCTTCTATGGCGTCATTGAAGTAGACCAGATGTGCTTGAAGTAGACCAGATATAATAACATGCTTTAGCGAAAGTTCGGCCAGCATACGTTTTAGCAAATCAGCCGTGACAAAGCCCATTTCCCGGATCAAAGGAGGCATCCTCAGACAAGTGTAAGGAGTTCTCGTCCTCCAGCGCCATCTTCTCCCACGTGGCCCTCTGCAAGCTGCAGAGAGGTCACTGATGTCCCGGTTGTTTGTGCCCTTATCAGCCATGAAATTTTTTTTTTTTTCAGCTCATTTCGAGCACCCAAGACAGGAGTCAGATCCTCAATAGAATGAGTACCCAAATTCAGCACCCAAAAAATCAGGTAAATAGCATGGAGCTCATCAAAATGAGTCTGCAGCTAGCTTCCCCCCCCCCCCCCCCCCCCCAACAAATGTAATTTTTACTATATGCTGTCGCTACTAAATATCTAGTCAAATATTCCAATGTTGCAATAAGAGGTAGTGATAGACACTTTGTAACTAGCAAACCAAGTAATGTTTATCATATATAAATTGGGCAACTGTATCATGTCTCTTTAAGACGGTAAGACCGAAGATTATCAGGGATATATAGGTAATTGTTCCTTACAGAACATTCCCTTAGCCTTTATTCTACATCTCTATAGGACGGCTCTAGCTCCATTTTTTTATGCCTCTTTGTGAACACTCCTTTTTGTGAGTACAGTATATCGGAGGGGGGAGGTAATCAGGGGGTTTAATCACCATTTGTCAATATTTTTATAAATGTTAATATTCAGTATGGATGCCTGTGTCTGTTTTGCACTTTTTAGGCATATATATTAAGCTGAATGCCATGTAATTGAATATCTTATCTTAATATAGTTTTTCCTTTGCATTCAAAATCTATTTATTTTTTTTCAACCAATATCCACATTTGTGGAAACCTGTATCATATTCAGAAACAAGTTCTGACCCTCTTTTTTTTTTTAGAGTTGAATTCTATATATGATTTTAGTTGAATTTAATGTATGATTTAGGTTTCTTTTCTTGTTTTTGTTTTTTGTTCATTTGCTCTTTTTGTGGTTTTGGGATGTTTTGGAACAATCACTCTCTGTGATCCACCCTACTCCAAAATATACTGATCTTTCTTTAAATATGTTTAACATGACATTTCTGACAGCCATACTCTTTCCAGAATAATATAACATTATTGGAACAGTCTGTGGGAAGTTACTCAGGAATATTATTCTGCACAGATTATCAGAGGGGAAAGAAAAACAGCTTTATCATATTATCTTGTCTTTTATGTATTTTGATATGTGGGTGATGAATATAAAAAATATTATAAGAAGAAAAATATGCCTTACTTAACGTTATATCGGGTTTTAGCTGTTAAATGAGAAAACGAGGAAACATGGACTAACATATCTGAAAACAAAAATAAAATGACCAGGCAGATATTCAGTCCCAAATGGGACTTTCTGATGCCACAGACTACTGATGGAGACACATGAGATGTTGTAAAATGTAGCAGGGTTTTTGCTCAGTCCAGGTGAAGCCATCAAGTTCGTTTTCAGAAATATTATGCCATATACGTCACTGGAAAACCTTTAGGAAGCTGAGATAACAACAAGATAGCTTTGAAGATATTTTCTATTACATTGCGAGTAAGCAACCCTATATTAATAGCCAAGCAAGTTGTTTCTTGTGGTAAGTGAATACATAAATAAAAGCAACAATAATGAGTCTGTACCCATCGATAATGATTAGGCCCCACAAAAACAAAAATGTATATATTCTGCATGCGCTCTTCTTCTCCATGACTCTTCAGTGCTGTGTCTTCATTTTAGCTTATAGGCAGAAGGACAGAACTTTATCTCTGAGTTGAGAGTTGTTAAATGGTAAATAAGAATATATCTAGCCATATAGGATTGCACATTCCTTACTGGTTGGATGCAGTTGTGCAAGAAGTCGGTCATCCTGTTAGGGCCCCGTGAGCGGCTGTGAGGGGAGGCTGCAATCCACTTGCAGCACTCACCCTCAGTCCTTCGCCGCCCGCGGTCTCCCCTTCCCCTACCTGTCGGCGAGTCCCGTCCTCCTACTCGCCTCCCAGTGGCAGCATGTATAACACTGCACGCTGGGAGCCTGCGCATTTATGCGAACGCCGGGGTCAGTCACGTGACCATAATCACAGTGGGAGGAGTAAATATCTCCCACGTTGATTGTGAATTCTGATTGGAAGTTATCCAATCAGAATTAAGCACAGGATTTATATACTTACCTTTTCTGTCTCTCAGTGCCCTGTTGTGGTCTTGTGATACCTGTATTGCAGTTTGCTCGTGTTTCTCTCTGGTTACTGATTATTTGGCTTGTTATTCCGACTTTCCTGCATTCTCCATTCCTTTGACCTCGGCTTGTTTCTCGCTCTCCTGTTTTCTGTCCCCCTTTACTTGGCTTGTCTCCTGAATATTCTTAGTGTGCTTAACCCGGCCATTCTAAGGACCGGTATTGCACCCTTCCTCTCTGTGACCTGTCAGTGTGTTAGGTTCCCGAATCGTGACACATCCACTTTACTGCTATACTTTTGTAGGTCAGCAACTTCCTTTATGTATCTAATAATCTTTTCCTTAGTCAGGAGGTTGGAGGCTATAGAGAGAGCTTGTAAAATAGTAAATAACACCTAACAACGTGATATGCCATCCCATGTGTTATCCAGCTCTATGCAGTGTTAAAATTAATCTGGCCTTTTCAATTACTTTAGAAGTTAAATTCAGTTTGGTGAAGAGTCTAAATTGGTATGGCAATCTGAATTTAGCAACTATTTTATGGTTACCTAGGTGCGTTAGGAAGATTGCATGGCTGATGATTGTGTGTTGGAAGGAAGTAAAAAAAGAAAATAGTGTAAATTGACCATACTTTAGAAGTCATTTTGAGGAGTTTTCTAGCTGTGTGCATAAAGTTCTATTTGATTGCAATTTCTATTACATATGCCCTTGATAGTATAGTGTGTATATATATCTCACACCTTTATCCTATAACTAATTCTAACTATGTTGTAATTACTACACCTCTCAAAATCGATGTTTTGTAAACCCCACTAGGATTCACGTTTTTATTTAAAAAAAAAAAAGGAATGATTACATTTTTTTTCCTTTTTTGTTATCTGTAATTCTTTTGGGAAATCATACAAAAAATTTTTTTTTGTTAAATTCTCTTCCTTGAAAAAAAAAAATAGGTAAAAAAAATAAAAGATAGCCTTACAGGTACAATTCAATGATATTACAATAGTGCAGTATCATATAGCACACAATGATCTAGCCTGAAGTAAATAGTTTAAAAATACAAGCAAACTTAAAGAAATAAATAAAATCCTGCCTTATAAAAAATTAAATGAAGAAAAGTTTGGAGTGGGTTTACTCTTCAAAGAGAGTGCATGAAACGAACATGACTTAGATCTTTAATGCATGAAAAACAGAAGCTGCAAATAAAAACAGACCCTATGCTTGACTACTTGTTAAAGAAGCACGCTTTATTGCAAGCACTAAAGTTTCCCTCTGCCCCCACATGGCAGTCAAGTTGTTAAAAGCCCTTTACAACACTGACCTTATTCTCATCTTCTTTGATATCAGTGCAGAGGGGGAACCTAAAGCTTTCCTACAGGGAATTTGAAGATGCTGGATGTCCACATGCATGTGTGTGATATCCAGCATTGTTTCATCGCATTGAACTCTGTGAAATAGTGACGCATATCTAGTAGTTGTCTAATAGACAACCACTACAGTCCATCTTAACACTGCAATAAAAATATTACATTTCCTCTGAAATTGCAACATTTTAGGTTAAATGGTTAAGGTGACATGGTCAGTGTACCCAGACTACTTTAAAAAGATTAAGTGATCTGGGTGCCTATAGTGTCCCTTTAATAACCACCTTTTTTGAAAGAGGTGGGGACAACATATAGCATTGCTTTTATTACAGTACTCTTGACTTTAAGAAATGGGTTAACCCACACAGAATGTTTCCCTGGTGCTATGATCATAGCACCGGTAATCATCGGTGCCTCACTCTCCCCTGCCAGCTCTGCAGGGATAGAGAGAGGGATCAGAGATTTTCCTCACTGGTCTGACAGCACTGAAATGCTGCAGGTGTCAGGGGAGGGAGAGAGGACCTGCAGCTCTGTCGGGTTCGCCTCTCATGAGATTGATTTGTTGCTACAGTTATAATGGCAATGCTCCAAATCCCGCGAGATGAACTCTAGCCTCAGGAGCTGTTAGACTTCACTCACCACTTGGACCACAGGTCTTCTCCATCAGACCCCCAGGGTTTAGTACTGTCCCCCCTCCCAGGCAAAAAGGCAGGGGGGGTTATCAATTATTTTTTTTTTTATTTAAAAAAAAGTATATGTTTATGAACCTGCCCTCACAGACCCACAATAACTTCCCCCATACACACACACTGCCCCTCCATATAGACAAACTGTACCCCTCACACACACAATGCCCTCACACACACTGTACCGCTTACACACACACACACTGTACGGCTCACACACTATCCCCACACACACTGTGCCCCTCACAGACACACTGTATCCCTCACGTACACCGCACACTGACCCCAAACACATACACACTGTAAACCTCACACACACTGACCCCCCCCACACATACTGTGCTCCTCACACAGTCTGCCCCACACACACACACTGTATCCTTCAAACACACTGTACCCCTCCCACACACTGTACCCCTCCCACAACCTGCCCTCCTCAAACAATGCCCCCCACACACTGCACTCCTCACACACACTGTACCCCTCACACACACACACCCCTCACACACACACCCCTCACACACAATGTACCCACACACACTGTGCCCCTCACACACATTGTATCTTTCAAACACACTGACCCCTCCCACACACTGTACCCCTCCCACAACCTGCACTTCTCAAAAACACAATGCCCCCCCACACACACTGTACTCCTCACACAAACTGCCCCTCCACACACACACACACACACACTGTACCCCTCCAACAACCTGCCCCCTCACACACGCTGCCCCCCCCCCACAAACACACAAACACACTGTACCCCTCACACACAAACTGCCACACACACACATATATACAACCTAGAAAATTTTTTGACTTTATGTACCTTGAAAAAATATTGAAATATTAAGGGCACCTTGAACCTAAAAAGTTTGAGAACCACTCGGTTAACCCCTTTTAGTGCTAAATTTATGAACACTGCAATGCATTTACTTCTTACAATTAAACAAGGTTTAACATAAAACTCCAACTCAGAAACAAAAATGAATTTGCTATACATTTGACACATAAATTAATATAGGAATTACAGTAAATTATCTAACAAAGGACAACAGGCGCTATAGCTATTTCATACATACATACAAGATTAAGTCCTGCGCTCAAACTCCCACTACTCCCAGGAGGCAGCAATGACTATAGTATACACCAGCCCCAATGCATACAATGAAAAACTAAGAAAAGAGTTACCTGCACACTACCCGAAATCCCAATGCATATTTAAATAACTAGAGTTTTTTTAGTATCACTGCAATGGCCTTTAAAGTGTAAGCTCACCTGCGACGGAAAGGCAAAACCTCTTACATGTATCCTACACCAACAATTCACCTTGCTGTTTTCAGCTAAAAGGCACATTTTCTAATTAGAGGGGTATTTTTCTAAAGCCATACACACTTATTAACCCTTAATAGGGAACACATGGGGTGAGCAGCAGCACTGTAACATGGCGGTGTAATACAAAAGCAAATATAAACATACAAAATTAAACCCTGCTTGATGTGATAGGTGAGCTTACACCTTAATGGCCATTAAAGTGATACTGAAAAAACTCCAGTTATTTAAATGTGCTCAGGAATTTGTGATTGTGAATATGTAAAAAAATGTCTTAGTTTTTTCTTGTAGGTATTTAGGCTGATGGGTACAAATGTCATTGCTGCCACCCAGGAGTAGTAGGAGTTGACTTCACAGTAACTAACACTCAAACTTATCTTGCTGTAAATTCTTATGTCTTTATAACTTTAAACCAATCATAGTGTAGTGAAGCATGAAGATATTATTGTATACTTCAAAACAGGAATGAGGTTGTGCCTATGGCTTTAGACTCAGTTTAGAAAAAGATTATCCAAGGTTGGTGTAGCAGCCAGTGCTGAAGTTGATGAGCATCCTACATGTGAAAACCAACACTTCAAGGATAAAAATATTTCTTGTATTGAAAACCCATTAAAAAGTATTTCATGGGGGCAGAGCCTAGCTTCCAGGCTGAATGGACTTGCCGAGAATAAGCTCGTGACAAACTCTGTACAGAGGTGGTTTACAGAGACTCTCTCAGGCCTCTTGAACTTTCAATGCTAGATCCATAAGCATTTGTTTTAGACCTGTTATCCAGCATGACCCGGACTGTTAAATTTAGGGAGCAGAACTCTTTTTTCTTCACATGGAGCACCAGACCACAGTGACCTTAACTCTCAGTGTAGCCAGTTCTGACCCATGATAGGCTGTTTACTCTTATCACTGTATGTTGTTTTTATCTACGACCCCCACGCAACGACCACACTACATGTCAGTTAATATGACCTGATGCTATAACTAGATTACTTCTCGACTGACATATTACTCATCCTGTTTCATGCATGTTAAGTTATACTATACAGTTGGTAGTGCAGTACTGTTTACGCTTCTATACACACGCTAGCTAATGTGTACCCGTTAATATGACAGAACCTACACGCATAGCTTCCTGTTTGTAATGTTATTATAAAAAAGTGCAGTTCCTCAGACTTTATATAATCCATTACTTCAAACGCATTTTGTATAATGTCTACGAAAGCTTATCTGTCAAACATGCACTACCAAAAATAAAGAATGTCAAAAAAAGTATTCCATGGCAGGGATATAGAAAATTGTGCACACAAATTTATCAAACTAACATCACCTTGAGCACACCACACGCCTTACAAGTTGTGTGATACTCAGTAACTTATTCATAGCCTTATTCATATTTTTCTATATCCTCATGATGAAATACTTTTTCTTGGATTTTCAATAAAAGGAAGACTTATCAGCCTTTTTCTCTAGTATTGCTAATGCAGAAATGTATACATTCACAGTAGAGACATCAAATATGCTTTCTCAAATTCTCAGAGCTCATAACATAAGATATAGGTGGCTATATCCATGCAAGTTGTCTCTGACATACGAAGACAAAAGAGAGACTTTTGACTCAAATTCTGATTTACTTGAATGGTTGAGGGGCAAGAAACTACCATAGCGAATACAAGACCTGGGTGGGGTCGGAGGGAGGGGGGGATCAATCATGAGGATTAAGAGAATAGTTAATTAATAATAGAATAATTTAACCTTCTAGTATGGTTTTTAAGTAGGGGGTTAACGATAGATAAACTCCGCACTGGGGGTATGTTGCAATCCCTTTATGTTTTTGGTTTCCTTTTAATGTACATCAGTCAACAGACATTGCTCAATGTCTAATAGCCTAAACCACACCACTATAGAGCATATGGGAAAGAAAAAGGGAAATAAAAAGGAAAGGAAAGAAAGATGAATATCTATACTATTTGGGGATTATGTACAGTCAGAGCGATAAAATAGAACAACGATTGATATCTATAGGTTTTTCATATTATAATTTTATATGGGTTGATTATGGGATAATACATGTAAAGTCACTTACACAAAACAATTTAGCTCACTGGGATGATTTAAATGATGTGATAAATATACAACGGGCCTCACTTAGGCTTAAGATGTGTCAATTGAGAAAAATTATAGAATTATTAGTCTAGTTAACTCAACATCACTATAAAGAATCTGGCACAGGTCTGTGTGCAGACTTATGGACTGAATTGGATTGGATGTAAATATAATGATATAGGGGTTTGATATAACTCTGTAGATGCAAAATGTTTGATATTTCTGCACGGTGATAAAGATGACATAGTATCGGGGGGCTAATATAGGATTATACTGGTAATGCACTTATATATAAAATAATTTAGTCCACTTGGACGATTTAAATTGATGTGATAAATATACTAAGGGGCTGATGTAGAGTTAAGATTTGCTAATTGAGAAATATTACATAATCACTATTATAGTTAATTTAACAACACTATAGAGAATTTGGGACAGGTGTGGGTGGAGACTTACGGAGACGATGTAAATATAATGACATAGGGGTTTGAGATAACTTGAAGCTGTAGAACGCTTGACTTCTTGGCACGGTGTTAAATATGACATAGTACGTGAAATGGAGATTTCACAGAATAATTAATTTTTAGGGTTGATTTAACGATGGGTCTACATAAGGTGTACATTGTGGTTGAATAAGGATACGTGCACTATGTACAGATATTCTGATAAAATATAATATAAGCACACACTGATAGTTAAGGATTTCACAGTTCAATACTAATGGGTATCGATGTGTGTGGGAAGGACTATAATATAATATATCCAACAGCACTATTGTAGAATAAGTAGAGCAATGGCTACGATCTAGAAGGGTGATATGCTAGACCCTATGTGTTATGATCTAGTGGCGGGGACACTCAAGTAATGGTTATGGTCTAGTTGTGGGGACACTTTAGATAATGCAATGTCTGATGCAATGTGGTGGTTATTTATTTATGTTTTATCTGTCGATTTATTTATTCTATTTGACAAACTCTGCAAGGTCCTGCCTATTTACTCCTGAGTGGCGGGCATAAATAGACAATACAGAATACAGTACCCATATACTATGCCACCTGGAAGCAATGTAAAGGGCTATATATCATAAGCCGATAAGTATTTTGCTCATGTCCCGTGAAATTAATCGAAACAAAAGGAATCTTCGCTATGGGATATGGGATGAGGTTATTATGCTATCTTCATCTTCCTATAAACTACATGATCCCTAGAGGCCGGATTTTTTTTTTTTTTTTTTTTTTCTCTTCCCCTCTTCCTGCTTTTTGATGGGTTGCCCCTCTTGGTGCAGTACTACTGCAGTGTTTCCGTTGATTTCTACTACAATCAGAAATTTACGGTTTAAAAAAGAGAAGAAAGAACTTTGTTCTTCTCAATTTTGTTTTATGTGGTTTGTTGACGCTGGATCTACTACGATTTTATTCGCAGAGATTCAGCGAAGTATGTGTTTCTTGTTTTTTTTTTTTTAGGGGTGTTTTTTTTTTGTTAGTTTTTTGTGTTTTTTGTTTTGTTTGTTTCTTTTTTTGAGAGCACATGATACCTTTAATAAAGCTATCACAATTAAGTATATTAAGTATATTAACGCTATTCTGCTTCCAGAGGTCAGGATTTTGAATATTGGAGCATATGTTGAACCCCCGATAACTCTAGATGCTTAGGTTCCTATCTCTGAATGTGCAGGGTATGAATACTAACAAAAAAAGGAGAAGACTGTATAACACTCTTAATGAGTACAATGTACAGGTGGCATTCATACAAGAAACTCACTGGCTCAAAGATATCAAACAGAGATGGGGAGGGCATAAATATCATAATATTATTCATGCTTCATTAAGAGATAATAAAAAAAGGGGAGTTGCAGTTGTGTTCAACTGTAATTTAGACTTGGAAATTGAATATATCGAATTAGACCCAGAAGCGAGATTCATAATTATTGTCTGTACTATTGATAAATTGACCTATACTTTTGTCAATGTCTATCTCCCGAATGTCGATCCTATGACTAAATTTGCAAACATCATGGATCGAGTTGATAAAGTATCTAAGGGACACTTAATCATAGCGGGCGATTTTAATTGTATATGGGATCCTAAAATGGATAAGACGCATCTTTTTGGAAATCCTTGTGATAAAAGAACTATTAAGCAGGCCAAAAGACTCTATAACATCTCTCAACAGTATAATATCCATGATATATGGCGATTACTACATCCTACAGATAAAGACTATTCTCATCAATCGTGTGTGCATGGTACGTTTGCACGCATTGACTTTTATCTCCTGGATGCAAACACGATATCTTTGTGCAACTCAATTGAAATTAAAGAGAGTTTATGGTCAGACCACAGCCTCATATTAATGGACCTTGGAAATAAACCCCCTATGGCCCGTACTACATGGAGACTAAATGATGCTCTCCTTAATGATTTAAAGAATAAAGAAGAATTAAGTCAATTACTAAAAAATTTCTGGTCAGAAAATAGTCCTTCGGATACATCACCGGCAAATAATTGGTGTACACATAAAGCTGTTATGCGTGGTTATTTAATTAAATTAGCCCATAAAATGAGGGTCCTTAATGGCAAGACCCTGACTGATTTATACATTGAGTTCTATAATTTATCTAAATTAAATAAACAGAATCCATCTATAGTATTAAAAACCAAGCTAAACATTTTAAAAAAACAGATCAATTCTAAGGTTGAACAAAAAATTAAATTAAATATTCACAAACTAAAATTAAACAATTACTATACGGGAAACAGGGCAAATAAAAATTTGACAAAAAGACTGCAAAATCAATACACAAAAAATAGAGTCGAACAATTGACCGACGGACAAAAGATATATTCGACACCCTCGGCAATTGGGGAGAGATTTAATCAATTTTATGAAGATCTATATAATCTCAAACTGTCTCCTAATTTAAACGATATTCAAAGTTATCTAGCTGGTACTCAGATTCCTAAAGTTACATCTCAAGAGCTGATAACTCTAAATAGGAGCATTTCGGTGGAGGAAGTCAAATTGCAAATAAATAGACTCCCTACTAATAAAACTCCGGGACCAGATGGTTTTTCGAATGTCTATTATAGACAGATGCAGCCTTTGTTAATTAATCCCTTAACAGAAATGTTTAATCAGATAGCCCTAAATAAAACTTTTCCATCTGAATTGTTGCAGGCGAACATTATTCCAATACTGAAACAAAATAAATTAAGTTCTGATCCCAGTAACTATAGACCCATAGCGTTAATTAACACTGACATGAAGCTATATGCGGCAATAATTGCCGAAAGAATTAAGAAAATCATTTCGTCACTGATTCACCCTGATCAAATTGGATTTGTTCCCGGTAGGTTAGCGTCCAACAATACTAGGAGAATAATTGACATTATAGACTGGGCCAATAGAAACAAGCTTCCCCTCCTGGCCCTGTCATTAGATGCCGAGAAAGCATTCGACAGGGTCGGGTGGGGTTATCTTAGTGAAGCCCTTAATGCTTTTGGCTTTACGGGATGGATACACAACGCCATTTTGGCCCTCTATTCTTCTCCCTCTGCCAGAACTGTGGGTCCGAACATTACAGCAGGGTGGTTTGCACTCAAAAATGGCACACGACAGGGATGCCCTCTCTCTCCTCTGTTGTATATCTTGTCTATTGAGCCATTGGCCATTAACATTAGGAACAACGCATTGATAAAAGGTGTACAAATCAACTCGCTGAATGCTAAAATATCTCTCTATGCGGACGACGCGTTACTCACGCTATCAGCTCCTGAGTCGTCTTTAAAATTTTTAATGTTTGAGATTGACAGATACTCGGCTATCTCAAATTTTAAGCTAAATATAAATAAATCCACGGCAATGTTTATGAATCTGAATAAGGAGACAGTAAACAGTTTAGCCTTTAGCTATAAATTTATATGGACTGATTCACAAATAAATTATCTGGGACTAGTCATAACATCTAAAGTGTCAGAAATAATGGAGGAATATTGCGATTCTCATGAGAAATATGAATCACAAACTTAGAAAATGGAGAAATCTAGAAAATTCCTGGCAAGGAAAAATTAATATTATTAATTCATATATTTTGCCCAGATGGCTATATTTATTTACAATGATTCCGCTTGGGGTCCCTAGACCTTGGTTGGCAATGATCCAAACATACTTTAATAATTTTATTTGGAATAATAAAAAACCAAGAATTGCCCAAAAGATTTTAACCAAAAAATTGACAAATGGAGGCCTACATTTTCCTAGTATTGTTTATAGTTATCATGCTAGCATTATCAGGCATATATATTTCCTTCAGGACCCTAAACAGGTCCTGGAACCATGGTATATTATGGAGGCTGAGGTGGCCTATGTAGACAAACTACACTATTTGATGTGGACAGTTACAAGTAAAAACTTAATAAATTCGTCTATAAATAACTCAGCGATACTATCTCAAATATTAGAAGAGTGGATACTAATTAAAAAAAAACTAGGCCTAATAAATATGATACCTAAGACATGTGCCTTGGATATAATGCAATTACTTATACAAGATTTTTCGTTAAAGAATTGGGTCCGAGCGGATAAAATAAGAATTGCAGAAATTATGCAGGGAGATAACATACTACCCTTCCAGAATATTATGGACACTCTGCATATCCCGCGCAGAGAATTTTTTACTTATCTCCGCATAAAAAACTTTATTCACAAAAATGTGATTAAATCATCGTCCATTATTTCCAAAAAGTTAGAAGTTATATTCAATTTCCAATCTATTCACAGGATTATGTCCGCTGCAGCAGCAATGTTGGAAGCTCTTAAGGAGTCTCCCCACAGCCTGATTAAGACGTGGGAACAAGAACTAGAACTGCAAATTTCTTTGGATGATTGGAATGTCTCTTTGAGTCTGGTGAATAAATATATTCACTGTCTGAACTTGTCTGAATGCCACTTTAAAGTCCTCTATAGATGGTATTATACTCCGGCAAGATTGGCGAGAATGTTCCATAATTCCGATCCAACTTGCTGGAGATGCGGTACGTACCCAGGTACTTATATACATATTTGGTGGGCATGCCCAGCTGTCAAAAATCTATGGTCTTGGGCCTTTAATATTTTTACAACGGTGACCACTAATAGAATTATGGAGAATGCCGCTTCTGCTCTTTTACATCTAAACTTGTCATTTGATTCTAATAAAGACATTTGTTTTGCGATTCATTGTTTAGTCGCTGTCAAAATCATCATAGCGAGACAATGGAAATCATCTAAGCCATATAACAAACGACTATTGATTGATCAGGTCCTGTTCCAAATATCTATGGAACACGAGATGATCAGCAATGAGAATTCGAAGAAAAAACAATGGTATGGGGACTGGCTGGATAAATATAAGACAATATTTTGCTCCTCTAATAGTCTTTCGTGATTATACCACTACTCGAAATTTAGTAGTTGGCATAGGGAAAGCGATGAATATTGATTAGTGACAATATAATACAATATAATACACAAAAGCGATTATACAAATATTCAAATTAATTGATCCGGTGCTCTAGATTTGGTGGGGTTTTTTTTTTTTTTTTTATGTTTGTAATTCTGTCTGTATGTGATATATGATATATGCTGAGTTATAACTGAACATAAGACAAATCTCGATGATGTAAAATTTAATGGATTGCTATGCGATTTGTGCTGTTTGCTGGATAAAATGTGAGACCAGTATATTGTTATATATGTACAAAAAAAAAAAAGAAATTCTTCTAATAAAAATTATATTAAAAAAAAAAAAAAAAAATATGCTTTCTCAATCAAGAAATGTTATCGAAAATAAGGACTAAATTGATAAATCTCTTCAGATGGGGAACTTCTCCTTGAGATAAATCAGAAGAGGTGATCATGACAAATTTGGTTTAAAATGGTTTGACTCTTACACGATGAATGGTGCCAATGGATAACAACTATAGAAGGTTGTAATGGCTACGGGGCCTAGACTGAACCTTTAATGTAACCAAAAACTATGGTGGGAATTTGACATAATCAACAGATTTAGCTTTCAACACTTTCTTAAGATGATGTAATATTACGTTTAGCATGCCAATTATACAATAAATGTGTATCTGTTGGGGAAGTTGCTTATAGTTTTCAGTGGATTAGAATATATGCCCAATGTCGAGTGATGGCTAATGATTGTAATGATTCTTCTCATGTGAATTCCAGAATCAGTTCCTTTTATTAAAATATAATAATGTCTCCTTGGTGAGGAAGAAGTTATAAAACTAAAAGGGTGTGGAGACTATCAACACCATGAATTAAAGAGAACCAATATTTCAATTAAGGTTAGGCTTTCCAAATAGATTTTTTATTCCAATTTTACGTTAGAAAGAGACTTGATTACAATATGTAAATAAGGCAAACAATATTGAGAACCTAGTTCACTTACAGTCTAGAGTGGAGAAAACTGATCGAGGAAACTTTTATTGTAAAATACTATATATGTGCTCACACATTCAGTATTGTTTCTTTGACAGCTTGTCATATTTGATTTTACAGATATGCATGGCTAGAATAGATCATTATAATTCTTATGGCTATAAAATTTGACCAGATGTCAATACACAGAGAAGACAATAGACATTATGTAAAGACGTTCTTATGTAATCAAGCTGTAAAAACTATAAAGAAGAAATGCACCATTGGAAGTGTAAATAATTGACCAGTGGACATCACTTAACAATAGGAAATAAACACATATAAGCATATAGAAACACATATAAGCATATCATGTGATCTGTTACTTGAAGTTTTCCAAATTGCATGTTATGCTATACACCTTTTATTTATTGATGAACACTAAAATGATTTGTTTCTGTATGCATATAAGACTTAGTGGTGTATTCACTAGACATAAAATGTTAGTGAACTTAAAATAAAATTGGAAAAATGTATGCCAAAATAGCTGTTAGAAAAAGTCTCCAACTCAACTATGCTCACATTTTGGCTATTTCATGCATCTAGCAATTTAGTTTTTAATTCGCTACCTTTGTGTTAAGTGAATATTTTTGCAAGTAAAACTACAAAACATACTGAAATGGTGGCTAGCATGACACTTATAATCATTCTCAATTACTTATTAAAGTCTATTTTTCAATCTCTTAGAATACAAAAATTTACAAATTAATTTTGTTAGCACAAGTAGGAGAAACATATATGCTGGCTGGTTTATGCTATTTTTTTTTTTTTTTTTACATATAAAGTGTTTTTTACAATTTGCAATTAAATTGGGAATTGGAGGAAATAGACCAGAGAATTACAAATTTAGACCAAAACACCCAGTTTCCTCTGTATAAGAGATACAGTAACCCCGAAGGATAATTTTGGCCTTCTTTGATCCTTCTGGACTGTGGACAGGATCAGTCTAATATGCAAGTTGTATAGGCTTGATCTGTAATGGTACAAGCGAGCAAAAGTATATTTGAGACCCAAGTGTGGACTAAACTCAAAGGGCAAACTATTGAGTTTTCTTTGAGCTTTTGCCCATTCTTAGAGTTCTCATAATCACTGTTTTTCTTCCAATGCATTTACTTTGTAACCTAAGTTTTAACCTAAGTTAAAAGGATAATCGAGATTAATGAGAGACAATGGCAAAACCTTTTCTCCAAACTAGGAAAAGATATATACTAACTATAGCTTGCATATTCCAAAATACAGTAAGCACCCTGCCTGACTACATGGTCTGGTATTCTTCTGAGGTGTGCAGGCAGCACAGCTTCACCAATTTTAAAATACCTTATTGTTTTCCAAGTCCTGATTTTGCTTATGAGGAAGCTCCCCTTTCAGGATTTCCAGAATCGAGAGACATGTAGCAAATACAATGTTAAAATAATTTACATTTTGTTTTGGTGGGGCAAAATATCCTCCTCCATCTGGTAGTGGAGGAAGATCATTTTTCTAATCTATTTTCCCAAAATTATCTCACCATCTCACCTCTCCCCCTACCCAGTTACCCCCCCCCCCCTTCTCCCTACTATCGGTTACAAAGTTACAATTAAATTGTTGTTACACTGAAATGCTTATTACTACTGTAGAGAAGTCATTTGATTTGATGTACCCATGACATGTGAGTTTCTTGTTAGTTTTGAAAATAATTAGAAAGTCATATATGTTTTCTTATGGCAAGCGAGCATTAAACAACTAAACTTCTGGTGTGAGGTTTCAACACCCATCTATGTATAGATGTATAGATGAGAGGATTTAATCAAGTAATAACCCTTAATTCCAAATACAATGTTTATATTGTCTTTTTATGTCTACTCTTTGTTTCCCATTGAATAGCTATAGTGTGGCTCTATTTATTAAGCAGACAAGGAAACAATTCTTAAAGGAATACTCCAAGCACTCATTGTGCTCTTTCATTCTATTAGCTAGGGATTGGGAATAAACTGTAGACACTAACCTACAAATACTTCTGAACAGTGCCAGTAGAGGAAAAAGAGGCAGCATTTACCAACCCTCTGCAGAGATTGGAGCACTGGCAAATCATTTAATTTTTCTGCCAAGGCAAGACCAATGCAGGAGCTTTATAGGCTAATTTTCCTACTTTGAATTACAAAGCTAGCCAGCATATATAGGGACAGGCTTGGTAGGGTCTTCACCATATTAATAGTTTTCCATGACAGTTCCAATTTAAAGACAATTAAGACACAATTATGTATTGCATATAATTGAAAGTCTACAACTAAGTGATGAATGCATTGCTGAAGAAAATACATGTTTTTTACATTTCTCATTTTCCCAGTAAATTATTATACAATATTTAGATTTTTGTATTATAATATTAATACATATCTAAAGACTCATAAGGCATACTTAACCACAAGGGGATATGCTTTAAAAACAAAAGGAGAAACCACTAGATATTGTTCTGCAAAATAAATGATTTAGATTCGCAGGGAGCATGTGAAGGGAAACTGATTGATCAAATTGTTTAATATTCATAGAACATTATTCATTAGGATTCATCCTGCCGACTTGGTGAAATGAGGCAAGAGAAGAAATTATCTAGTAAGAGAGTGTCAAAGTGAAGTGATTATGTGATTAAACTGCAATTTCTATGTCTCTTTGCAAAAGGTAGTCACTTGATTATACTCTGGTCCCTTTGGCAATTTTACCTATTAATTGGAATGCACAGAATATGGTAATTCGATAATGTCTAAATCGGCCACTTTTAAAATTCACCATTAAAGTGAAGCAAAGCTGGACAGCAATATGCAATGTCAGTCAGCAGCTACAAAGGCTGGTAAGATTCTGTCATCCATAAAAATATGGGAAATGATTCACATGATGACATAATAAATGTGTCTTTATATAAATCAGTTGTAAGATCCTTACTTTAATATGTGATGCAAATTTAGGCACTGGTGTAAAAAAATTAGATTATGGAACTGGCAGCCTACAAAATCAAATAGTGGAGTGGAAGATGAATGAAAGAATTCAACGATAGGATTTAACTAAGCTATTAAAAAGCTGTGTGATGGAAGCGTCCTCTCTTTTCTGGTGGCTACACATATAACTTCTTCTCTGAGAGTCCTAGAGACAGATATAACACTCTCTCCTGGTCAGTCACTTACAAGGGAAAACTGTTCTGCGGTAATAAAATACCAGTAAATACCAGTAAATACCCATTGTGCTGTGACATCACCCTTATACGCTGTGTAAAGCATACTTTTTAATTTATTTTGGAACTGCTGCATTCTTTCCGACTTGCGGTAATTCGGTAGCATTTCAGGCACTTTCTGCTTATACTGGGGGTCTAGTAGCGTGGACACCCAGTACAGGTCGTTCTCCTTCAGCCTTTTTATACGAGGGTCCCTCAACAGGCACGACAGCATGAAAGACCCCATTTGCACAAGGTTGGATGCCGAGCTACTCATGTCCCGTTCCTCGTCCTCAGTGATCTCACTGAAGGTATGTTCTTCCCCCGAGCCACGTACAACACCACGGCTACCAGATAGGTGACAACAAGCACCCTGGGATGCCTTTTGTGGTTGGTCTTCCTCCTCCTCCCCAAAGCCACATTCCTCCTCTGACTCCTCTTCCTCACAATCCTCTTCCAGCGTTGCCGCAGGTCCAGCAAGCAATGCTGATAAGGCTGTTTCTGGTAGTGATGGTGACCACAACTCTTCCTCTACACGCTTATCTATGGCCTGATCCAGCACTCTTCACAGGGCACGCTCCAGGAAGAAAACAAATGGTATGATGTCGCTGATGGTGCCTTCGGTGCGACTGACTAGGTTTGTCACCTCCTCAAAAGGACGCATGAGCCTACAGGCATTGCGCATGAGCGTCCAGTAATGTGGCAAAAAAAATTCCCAGCTCCGCAGAGACTGTCCTAGCAACCCGGTCATACAAATAGTCGTTAACGGCTTTTTCTTGTTGGAGCAGGCGGTCAAACATTAGGAGTGTTGAATTCCAAAGTGTCGGGCTGTCGCAAATCAAGCGCCTCACTGTTTGTTTCGCCGCTGGATATCTTAAAAGTGCGCCATGGGGGGGCGTGGCTAACCACGGAGCAAGATGGTCGCATGAACCCTTTGCTCCACCAACAGGGCGCCTAATCCAATGCTATCCTAGCGAACTAAGCAGCATCCACTGAAATTAATCAACGATGTCGCACCACAGGAATAAGAGGAGCTCGGCAAAACCGGACAAGCTCAATTTTTTTAGCCAGAAAAGCGCCCATGCGTCTCTGGCGGCACAGGCCTCGACGGACCCCACGGATCCTGAGATGGAGGATGACGACCAGGTCACTAACCCATCACAATCACCAGACAAGTCACCGATCACGAAAGCAGATCTAACAGCAGCCCTGGAGATACTCTCCACTAAGCTCATCACCACATGGCAGCACACGGCGGACTCTATGCGCAAGGACATCCAAGAACTTGGCAAGCGGACGTCGCACATGGAAGACAAGTGCGACGAGTTCGCTACCGCGCACAATGATCTGGCCACAAATGTGGAACGCATGGCGACAGAAATTATTAGACTGGAGGACAAAATAGCCGACTTGGAGGATAGGTCACGCCGGAACAACCTCCGATTAAGGGGAGTCCCCGAAGATGTTGCCACCGACGAACTGCAGGCCTATGTGAGGAAGCTATTGCACGCTTATGTTCCAGAAAT
The DNA here is from genome assembly GCF_036172605.1 of Pelobates fuscus. NCBI lineage: Eukaryota > Metazoa > Chordata > Amphibia > Anura > Pelobatidae > Pelobates > Pelobates fuscus. The sequence continues at coordinate 144,229,262 of NC_086317.1, forward strand.
ACCGGCAGACATGCTACTGGTAGATAGAGTACACCGTATTCCAAAGCCCCGGCATCTCCCACAGACGACGCCCAGAGACATACTACTTCGGGCACACTATTTCCACATTAAGGAGCATGTACTCAGAAGCAGCAGAATGCGGGAACAGCCTCCAACGGATTACCCCGATATCAAAATCTATGCGGACCTGTCAGCTGCTACCCTCAAAAAACGGAGGGAGTTCTCCCAAGTCACTAACACACTGCGGTCGCGAGGCATCCGATACCGCTGGGGTTTCCCCACTAAACTGATTGTTACTAAAGATGGCGGCACGACGGTGATGAACACCCCTGCAGAAGGTACAACGAAATTACTCGCATGGAATATACCGATGGAACCAGTGACCAACTCTACGAGTCAAGCAGGTACATTAAAACGGGACTGGGACAAACCTAAGCGCTAATTTGATACCAGTTGAAGGCCTGGTCTACAAATGTTTATGGCCTTATAACAAGGACTAAAAAACTTTATAGAGACACTGTGACTTTTCCTCCTTTCTTAGACTTTTCTTTTTTTATGGCTTCCAGCGACGGGCTTGGAGTGTCCCGGGCGCGGGATCCCTCAGGGGGTCTTGGCGGCCAGGGGAGGTCGGACCAGGTTCTCCCGCCATCCCTGTGACGAAGCGTACGCAGAGCAGTGGCAATCGCGGGGGGGCCTGGTCGGGCCGTCTGCCAGTAGTGGAGGAATACCTTCGTTCCGACCCGACACTACCTTTAAAGAAGCAAACCTTCGGAAGGCGAGCACCCTGAACCCACTCACGCTCGGATGTTGCGAGCATGCAAACTGCAGAGTGAACGGCCTGCTAAACGGACTGAGCAGGAGACTCCTGCTAAAGGACACACTCCAATAATTGGGGCTCACCTGGGTCGTGGGTGACCCCGAGGTAACGGAGACCTGCACTTCAGTGTATTGGGATTTGTTATGTAGGGCTTTTGAAGCATAGAGGGGGAAACTAGCGATAGGAGTGATAGTCGGTTATGTTGTGTTATGTAAACTAGAAAATCGCTCATGTGTTAGGTTAAGAGGGGGTAATGCATAACAAGGTAACCCCATACTATGGCAAATCATCCCCACACCACCCATAATTAGTCTCCTCTGGTGACCGAGGACAATTAACAAACTACAGGCCTCTAGACAGGGGCGGAAAGTAGGCCCAAACTCGGACGGAAGTCCCCAGAACCCAATATACAATGAGGCGCTTAAGCCATTCACACGGCACACCCTACACCCAGTGGATGCACCTATCAAAATACTCATAGGCGCCCAATAGCCACGTATATGGTTGAAAACTATTTCTTCCATCCCTCGTTAGTGGTAACACCACTTACTGTCTCCACGCGAGACGTTCTGTACATAGTTCTCAGTTTTTACCCCAGTTTATCCACCCCACCCCAAGATGCCATAGACCGGCAACCAACCCATACAGGGCCGAATCCTATACCCAATCTTTTCCTTTACCACCTTAAAAATGCAGTGCTACATTGCCAAGTACTTCACTATTATCTGCCTAAAAAGTCGTTGCACGAGGTGCAACAGACCTCCCCTCCACATGGAGGTGGAGGTATTTTAATATTAGACCATTCTGCAGCAGAGCTCACTTGTTATTCATAAATGGTGAAAATAATGTCTATTAACACACGAGGCCTGAATACGCCGCATAAAAGGAGACTCCTTATAGAGGAAGCAAAACATACTGAAGCTGATATACTGTGCTTACAGGAGACTCATTTTATACACAATAAGGTTCCTACATTTGCAGGCAAAGAGTATCCAATACAATACCACTCCACATATTCCTCAAAATCCAGGGGGGTGTCCTTTCTTATCCACGCTTCGGTCACATTCGAACTTTTGAGCCTCAGAAAAGACGCACAAGGCCGATATCTAATACTGCACTGTAGTATTAACAATGATTTATATACTTTGGTTGGGATATATGGCCCAAATACTAATCAGAAGAATTTCCTTCAGAGAGTATTACACAAAATTCCCACTACATACCCATCCTCCACAATTGTATGTGGTGATTTAAACCACATTCTACAGCCTAAACTAGACTCCACACAGACAGCAGGTCCCTTACGATGTAAATCACTATGCAAACAGGCCACGGCCTTAACAAAACTCCTTATGGAATATAATTTATATGATGTGTGGAGAACACACCATCCGAATGATCGGGAGTTTACCTATTACTCCTCCGTACATAAAACGTACACTCGAATTGATTTTATATTCGTATCAGGGGACCTACTACCGACAGCCTTACAAAGTGACGTAGGCAATATAGTTTGGTCTGATCACGCACCCATCACGCTAACACTACTAGATAAATTCAAATCACGTGCAACATCCCAGTGGCGTCTGAATGAGGCCCTCCTGCGAGACCCTAAATTCACAGCTAAACTCACAGAAGAGATTACCACATTTTTTGATATCAATGACACACCAGATGTCTCCTCGGCCACGGCATGGTTAACGCACAAAGCGTTCATCCGTGGCCTCCTGATTAGCCAGGCGTCCTACCTCCATAAACAAGCAAAAGCAAATTATGTTTCCCTTGTGAGACAGCTTAGAAACGAAACGCTCATACAGACATCCAACCCGTCCATGGCCACCCAACAAAATATAGATCAAATTAAACAACAATTGAACGAAATTCACCTCCACACATCATCCACTATTGCCAATAGACTTCAGCTCCGAACATACACACAGGGCAATATGGCGGGGAAAGCTTTAGCAACTCTTTTGCGTCACAAAAGACAAAATTCCAAAATACCGTTTTTACTTAATCCACAAGGAAATAGAGTATACGACCCCTGTGATATTAATAACCTACTAGCTGATTATTATGATACATTATATAACCTAAAAAAAGATGTCCATACGCACCAGCCAACTCCCTCGGACATTGACTCCTTCTTAGAAGGTATACGCACACCACAACTCACACAACAAGAGAGATCTTTATTAGAAGAACCCATTACCCAAAATGAAATAGCAACTACAATTAAGGCACTCCCGAAAGGGAAATCCCCAGGCCCTGATGGGTTTACTAACGCTTATTACAAAAGCTTCTCTCACGCACTAACCCCTATGCTAGAGAAACTTTATAACACGATCATCCAGACAGGTAAAATACCGCAAGAAATGTTGTTAGCGCATATTACCACTCTCCCTAAACCTGGGAAACCACCACACAAAAGCCAAAATCTAAGACCTATATCGCTCCTAAACACGGATTTAAAAATATTAACTAAAATATATGCCAATAGAATAGGGACGCTCCTGCCCAAGCTAATCCAAGACGACCAAGTGGGGTTTGTACGGGGCCGACTGGGCTCAGATGGGACCAGGAAACTGGTCAACATCCTCCACAGTATCCAGCTGTCTGGGGTACCCAGTGTGGCACTGTCATTAGATGCGGAGAAAGCGTTTGACAGGCTACACTGGGGATATCTGACGGCAGTACTACAGAAATTCGCTTTCCCGGAGAGTTTAATTAGACTAATATCGGCGCTATATGACAACCCGTCAGCAAAGATAGCTAATGGGGGTTTTACCTCCAAACCTTTTAGGATCTCAAATGGATCTAGACAGGGATGTCCACTATCCCCACTGTTGTACATCCTGGCATTGGAACCGCTGGCCCAGCATATTAGAGACTCCACTGCTATTGAAGGGATAACCATAGGGGGGAAAACGCACAAGATCACCCTGTTTGCCGACGATGTAATGTTGACCGTATCACAACCAGATAAATCATTGCCAAAATTACAAGATATACTAACAAAGTTTGGGAACTTCTCCTATTACAAACTTAATGTTAGCAAAACCCAAGCCCTGGGCCTCAATCTCTCGGCTACCCAAATTGCTAGCCTACAAAAAAAACACTCATTTGACTGGAGACGAGACCACTTAACTTTCTTGGGAATTCACCTCACACCCTTGACAGGGCAGTTATATAAAGCAAACTACCTACCATTACTCAATAATATTAAGCAACAGATATGCAGTTGGAAGGGCAAATATGTCTCCTGGATGGGCAGGATAGCAGCAATAAAGATGATGATCCTACCCAAGCTGCAATACCTATTCAGGACGCTTCAAATCCATGTACCGAATAACTTTTTTGTTGACACACAACGCTTACTAAATAGATATATCTGGGGAGGAAAGCGCTCCAGAGTGGCCGCAACCACTATGTACAAACCCTTCAGAGAAGGGGGGATGGGGGTACCAGAGATTAGGAGGTACTACACGGCAGCTCTCACGAGTACGCTCGTAGCGACATTCCACCATGTAAAGACACCACCATGGCACCAGATCGAAAAGGCACAGGTGGGCGGCATAGCGATGTCCACACTGGCCTGGATTCCCAAAGACAAAAGGCCAAAATACAGGAATGTCAGCCCAACTATAACGGCTACATTGGCCGTCTGGGACAAGTTTATTACAAAACATTATCCAGCTGCCTATTTTTCCCCAGCACTACCAATCCAAGCATTTGGCATTCTGATACCTGGATTTGACCATGGCCTATGGCAAAACCATGGGGTCAGATGCCTATCCCAATTAATGTCGGGAAGCCAATTGCTTACTTATGACTCACTTTCCAAAACGTTTAACTTGCCCCATAAAACATACTACGCTTACTTACAACTACACTCATGGGTGCAGAAACATGTTACGGCAGATAGGACATGTGGCCAAAGCGGTACCCTATCATTATTAGAGAAAGTATGTGTCACTACCACACAACCACAAAAACTACTGTCTATTATGTACAAAATGCTTAGTACTAATACCCCACCCAAAACTCTACAATTTGTACGGGCGTGGGAACAAGAGTTACGGGTAGATATATCAAACGAAGATTGGTCAAGAATACTACTAGCCCACAAACAACTAACATTGAACGCATCCCACGTAGAAACAAGTAGAAAAGTACTATATCGTTGGTATGTAGTACCAACTATAATACACAAATACGACAGGGGGAAGTCTAAACTCTGCTGGAGGTGCAACAGTGAACTGGGCACGATGCTCCACATATGGTGGACATGCCCCAATCTGAAACCTTTCTGGGAAAATACCTCGAGAGCCATTGAAGGCCTTACTGGCAGGAACATACCATTCACACCAGAAACGTACCTGTTACTAGCATTTCCTCAGGGCTTACAGAAAATAGACCGGTATCTCATGTACCATGTCATTGTTGCAGCTCTTATGTGCATAGGTAGATTGTGGCTAACAACAAACTCCCCGGACATTGATAAGTGTCTAGATTCAGTAGAGACCACTAAATCATATGAAATAGCAGCACGGCAGATACAAACAAAGAATCCATTTTGGCAAATAGCATGGGAAAAGTGGGATATTTGGAGAAAACCAGCCCAATAGAATGTGCACTCAGGGAATCCTGAGTAAAGTTGATTCCTCAGCACAGACCGGTCTTAAAACTCCTTTCCTTCCCCTCCCCCCCCTCCTCAACCCTCTACCCTTCCCCTTTCCCACCAGTTGGTTAAAGTTAATAACAGGTGCTAACTGAACCTACCTCATTAATGCAGAGCGGCAAATGTCTAGCATTCGGAAACTCGGCAGCTAAACATAATAGTAACAAAATTTTTGGTTAATGTATTAAATAACTTCGTTAGTATGGCTATGGTGTAAAATACTATAGACTTGTGTTGATCTCCTCTGTGAAATCCATTACTAATTTACATATTCAATCTCTATATGTTTAAAGTTTAAATATCTGTGAAATAATATCCTAAATGTTGAATGGAATGTACCGCATGCATTGTCAAGGTTCAGTTGTATAAACGGTATTATATACTTGAAAACTAAATCAAAAATATTGAACAAAAAAAAAAGTGCGCCATGGCCGTGTAGCAACACCTGAAATGGCCACACACCTTACTGGCCTGGGTACTGATGCACAAAGCGTTGTACGATCAGATTACACACATGTGCCATGCACGGCACATGTGTCAACTTGCCCAAATTCAATGCCGCCAACAAATTTCGTCCGTTGTCACAAACCACTTTGCCAATCTCCAGTTGGTGCGGAGTCAGGAGACAGGAGTGCTGGTCCAGTGTGACTCTCTGCTTTCAGGCAAGTCAACCCCAAGACGGCGTGACACTGCCGTATCCAGGATGTGGAATAGTACCTGGGTAGCTGAAGGGGTGCCGTTGATGTGGAGCAAGACGCAGCAGCAGAAGAGGACTCAGCCGAGGAGGTTGTGGAAGAGGATGGAGTAGGAGGAGTAGAGAAGGTGGCAGCAGGCCTGCCTGCAAGTCGTGGCGGTGTCACCAACTCCACTGCAGAGCCACACATTCCATGCTTGGCAGCCGTCAGCAGGTTTACCCAATGCGCAGTGTAGGTGATATACCTGCCCTGACCATGCTTTGCAGACCACGTATCCGTGGTCAGATGGACCCTTGCCCCAACACTGTGTGCCAGACATGCCATTACTTCCTTTTGCACAATTGAGTACAGGTTGGGGATTGCCTTTTGTGCAAAGAAATTTCGTCCGGGTACCTTCCACTGCGGTATCCCAATAGCCACAAATTTTGTGAACGCCTCTGTAATGGTAAATTAAGTAATTTCTTTATATTTATGAAGTTCTGAATTTCATAAATATGAAATAATACCACAAATAAAATAATAAAAGGTATACTGGTCAATCACATAAATATTAGTGAATATCTTGAATGAACAGACAAGAGGCAAAGTTTTGATGAAAGTATAAACAAAACTTTACTGGGAATACAATTATCAAGCACACAAAAAAACAAATACTTTTAAAAAACACACACTGCTATAAACAATACATTCAGGTAAGAAATCTACTTAGCTCTATTCATGGAGATTCAGCAGCTTACACAGGATAATTGAATCAGCATAACACACAGAACAATGAGGTGAGTTCCTTGCCACATGTTAAATGGATTTACATGGGCACCTCTAAAGACACCTGGCTTCTTCCGACCCAGTCATGAAACTGCTCTCAGGTTTCTGGTAACCCCTTGAATAACCTCCCATCTAGTATCCGCCCACAGAGGTAACATAACCAATACCTAATGGTCATCTCTAGGAGGCGGATACTACATGTGGTCATTTGTGAAAGGAAGTGTCTTAAGAATTCTCAATACCTTCCTAAAGCACATTCCTCATTGACTATGCGGCAGCCATCTTTATTCACTCGACGTCACAGTGCTCACTAGGCCACCTATAGGTCACTTCCTCCCTAAAGCACATGTCTCATTGACTATGCGGCAGCCATCTTTATTCACTCAACGTCACAGTGCTCACTACACCCCCTATAGGTATCATAAGTTATTGCACATGAATGGGAACACAATAATAGAACATTTATCATTGCCCATAACCAATACAATCCACCTGTTGATCCCATTACATGAGTAATAACTATAACTCATATATTTCCCGGATAGGTCTTACTTTCTTCATAGCTTGCTTTCCCACACATATAATCAAATTTACAAAAAAATACAATATTATACATAAAACAACACCCACTACTACCCATTGCATTACTTTAAACCCTAAATTACCCAACCACCCAAAAGGTCCACTATCCGGTGGATTCTGGAGCTTCTTCCTGGTATCATTTATCTTTGAAATATCATGTGTTATTGTGCCAGAGTTATTGACAATATATGAGCAGCACTCTGTCCCTACCAACGCACAAACGCCTCCTTTGGCGGCCAAGACATAATCTAATGCCAGTCTATTTTGCAACACCACTGCTCTCATTTGTACCTGCTCTTGGGATAGTTTGTTAATAGCATCCACGGTTGCATCTAAAGCTTCATCCACTAGCTTTTTTAAAGCTTCTATTCGAGTTAATGACCAATATACTCCCCAGCCGGGAAATACAATTCCAGAATTAGCTTCATGTTCTCCGATAAATGAACTCCACCGTTTATTTCTAATCATGCCTTCTGGAAAGCTATTTCTATGCCTTATGGCGGGGATGATTGATCCAATGTAACATTCTCCTTCCCATTGACTAGGTAACCATCTATAGGCCCAATTACCACACAGAAAATACACACCTCTGGGAAGGACACTGTAACTATTATCTGGGGCCCCACTAAAACAAGTGTCCAGGAGTATAGAAATAAAGGGAAAGCTCAGTCTTTTTATTGCACCATGAGAGGTCATACTTATTACTCTCACCACTGGGCTGGAGTCTTTGACAGTCATTGCCCAATGTTGTTCATTACCATAGCCCTTTACCCAGGCAGATGTACAGTTAGAATATCCCATTTTAGTGGCATTGCCTCCGTTGTTATGTGAACTGATACAAATAGCACCTTCCTGGGGGTGGTTTATAATATGCAATCTGTCCAATGATTGTGGCTTTCCTTCTTCTCGGTACCAGCCGAATCCTGTATTATTATATTGTTTTAACTCCTCCAATGTCCATGGAACACCAACATATGGGTAACTGCTCTCCTCGCTGAATGATATGGCCCCACAAATCCAGCAATCCGTGCTGTTTGACACTCTCGAATAACTTGCTAATAGATTCAGGTATGAGTTGGAGGACCAGGGATCCGACTTGTCTATATAGGCACCAATCTGTTGGAAGGAAAGAAAATAGGGTGAGTACCTCCACTTAGTAATACAACTTTAGTGTCACCAGGTCCATTGGACAGTATTTCTCCCTTCTGTTTGACCTGCTCACCTGCTCGTGGTAGCACCCATACTTTGGAACCTGTCTGTAAGGTATTGCTTTCCTCCCATGTCACTAATACTTTCCGTGGGATCCAAATGGATACCACGCCTAATACAGTGTGTGAGAAAATCTGGCCTGGACACCCCCTGGTCAATGGGATTTCCCACAAATCTGATAACACATTTACCATCCCTGTGGTCAACCATTTATCATCTCTTAGCTCCTCTGTTAGGGCGAAGGTCACTTCAGTCCCTTCTGGTAATATCCCACCCATGGGAAGGATGTATGTCATCCATTCATCACCCTGTACAATCTCAACTAGGTTCTGGCTGACCACTTTCAATTTGTTCTTCCCCACCTGTTGGGGGAAAGATCCCTTGAACCTTAATCGAACTGACACAGTTGGTGTCCCTACCTGTCCAGTCAATCTTTCATATGGTGAAAACTGTCCTATTGGTCTACTATTTAGTATCATAACTGCCTGCGTGATCACCCGGTCCCACCCCCTCAATGTCCTACTTGGGGATAGCTTCCAAATCTGTTCTTTTAAAAGCCCATTGCACCTTTCAATCAACCCCGAAGCTTGAGGATGATAGGGGATGTGGAAGATCCACTTTATCCCTGAGTCATTTGCCCACTGCTGTACGAGCTGTCCAGTGAAGTGGGTTCCATTGTCTGTCTGAATCTCAGATGGCAGTCCATAAGCAATCACAAGAGTCTGTAGCATCTGAAGTGTTGAGGCCTGGTTTGCATGTTTGCAGGGTAATACTTTCAGAATTCCGGAAAAGGTGTCTACAGCAGTACAACAATACATCAGCCCCCCTCTTCCTTTAGGCATGGGACCAATGTAGTCCATCTGCCAGATCTGTCCTGCTATTGTTCCTTTATTTAAATGTCCACGGGCTTGCTTCGTGAGGGGCCATTTCTTCACCTCGTTGCAGGTCTCGCATACTTCTTGAGCTTGGACAATCATCTGGAGAGTTATTGGTAGTCCTCGGGCTCGCGCCCACTCCAGCGTAGCTGCTTTTCCTTTATGACCCGCGGTCTCATGGGCCCAGTCTGCCATCCTAAGTAATACTGGATCAACAGGTTCTGGTGTTATTTTTGCTTCTCGTATTCGGGTCAATTCATCGGCTATCTTATTCGCGTTCTCTTCTCCAGTACTGTCTTTCACATGGGCATTAACATGTCCGAGGTGTATTAATCTTGATTGGGCTGTTTTCCATATATTTTCCCATAAATCTTCTCCTCCCCATACTGTCTTGCCATGTATTTGCCACCTGTTGTTTCTCCATGTAGGCATCCATGTAACACAAGCCTTGTACACAGCCCAGCTATCTGTATAGATGTAGAGCTCTGGATCTGTGGTTCCTTCATCAGTATGACTATGGCAGTCAATTCAGCATATTGACTAGATCCTCCTATTCCCTTCTCTTGAATCACAATTTGTTGCTGAGGGTTGTAAGCTACTGCAGTCCAATGTCGTCCTTTGTGGGTCATGATTGCAGACCCATCTGTGAACCATGCGTTTTTCTTTTGTTCTTCACCCAGTTCTCCAAATGAAGGAGCTGTCTTGATGGGTGAGGGCTGTAAAATTGGGACTTCTTGTACATTGGGATGTGAAAGTGTATCATATGTCACTAACCCAGTAAGGAGTTTGGTCAGTTCCTTCATTTCACCTGCTTGGATCCCTCCTCTTTCCTGCAGGTACCACTTCCATTTTAATAATGTCTGACTTTGTGCCACTGTTGTCTTTGCAGATAATCCTTCATCTCGTACCCATCCTGCTATTGGTAAATCTGTTTTCACTGATACTATGCTTTTCTCAGTCATTGTCTCCACATGCTGCAGTGCGAGGTATGCTGCCAGAAGATTCTTCTCCAAAGGTGTGTACCTTTGCTGAGCCCCAGTCAATTGCTTGGACCAAAACCCAATTGGTACTGCCCGCTTGCCTTTGTCTTCGCTCGGTTGCCATAGTCCCCATGATGCTACATTGTCGTTCACCATCACATCCAATATGAACGGAGCTCCAATTTGAATCGGGCCCAAGCCCTGATGCTGTAATACTGCTTCCTTTGCTGCTTGGGATGCTGTAGCTTGATCAATTCCCCATACAAATGCTGATTTCTTTCTGGTAACATTGTATATGGGGCGTAGCAGCAATCCTAGATGCGGTATAAATGCTCTCCAGTAACCAACTGCACCTAAAAACTTTTGGGCTTCTGTTAACGTCTTAGGTTCTGGAGAATTCTGGATTGTATCCAGCACAGGCTGAGGTATCTTCCGAACAGGCCCAGACCACATCATTCCTAGGAATTTAACTTCTTGGGTTGGACCTTGAATTTTGTCTTTATTTATTGCCCATCCCCGTCCAGTCATGTAATTCACTAGAACAGGTAATGCTTCTTTCACTTCCTCTTTAGATCCAGAGATCATGATGTCATCAATGTAGTGAAATACTGGAAGATGTAGAGTGAGGTGGCTTAAATCCCGTGCAACTAGTCCATGGCAAATCGTAGGTGAGTGTATATATCCCTGGGGCACAACTTGGAAGGTATATTGGCGTCCTTCCCAAGTGAAAGCAAATTGATCTTGCGACTCAGGTGCAATAGGAATTGAAAAGAACGCATTAGCTAAATCTATTACCGCATGCCACTCCCCGGCCTGTTTGGCAATGTTTCCCACAATGGTTATAATATCAGGGACAGCAGCACTCAATGGTGGTGCTACCTTGTTGAGTCCCCGGTAATCCACCGTCATTCGCCATGAACCATCCATCTTCTTTACAGGGAATACTGGAGCATTGAACGGACTGACAGCTGGACGAATTACACCTGACTTTAAAAGCTTGTCGATAGTCTCACTAATTTCTTGACATCCTCCGGGCAAACGGTATTGCTTCAGTCTTACCGGGTTGCATGGAGGAGGAACAATGACAGGTGTCCAATTTGTATTCCCTCGCACAATGTCTTTTACTGGTCTGAGATAGTATGGCTTATGAGGGAATCCAAACGTGAACACCCCCCACTGTGTCTCAATACTCTGCCCTAGTAACACATCTATTCCCAAGATATTGTCTGGCAATTCTGAAATCAAAACTTTAGCACTGAATCTTGGTCCTTTGTTAATTGACATAGCCACAACAGTTTGTACTGCTTTGGTAATTCTACCTCCTAAACCTTCTATTCTCACACAGGGTCCTGATAGCCTTGATGGATTACCATGCAGTACTGTGACTTCTGCTCCTGTGTCAACTAAAGCTAAAATCTTTGTTGGTCCTGGTCTTGTCCCCCACCACACAGTCAAAGGTACATAAGGGCGTCGGTCCCCGGCGGTTAAAGGGGACACATGTACCGCCGGAGGCCCACCATTCTGTCATTGTACTACAGCACTGTCCCAATCCATCAAATCATGTGTCATCAGATCTTTTACAGGATACAAGGATCTGACTTTACCATCACTCTCTGGCAGTGCTTGTTTCTCACTAGGTTTAGTATGAGAGTAAGTCCTAGCACGATATTCTGTTGGAAACAGTGAGGACATATGTGGGTATGAATGTGGGGGGGTGTTATCTTGGGCTTGAAGTGAGGGTGGGGGCACAGCATAAGGAGCACAATGTTGGAATAGAGGTATGGACAGAGGAGGTGTGTCTGTAGGCATAAGAGGAGTGTTTTTTAAATAACTAGGGGGAGGAGACTTTGGGACAAATGGGGCAGAGGGCATGGTATTGTCTGCCTGATCCTTGCATGCCAAATGCACCTGTACCTTTTTATTAGACTCTTTTTTTAGTTCTAACCATTTTTTAAACATGGCAGGTGTTGAAATTCCATTAATTTGTTCTCTAGGTACACCAGCCTCAATCAAATCATTCCACATTTGAAAACGATTAACTCTCAGCCTTGTTTTATTCCTAAACTTTCCCTGATTTTTTCCCTCTATTGGTTCCACCATCTCCTCCCTTGTCCTGTTAGCGGCAAAAACACCTTTCCTAGGGTTAGATTCTGACTCTAATTCCCCAATTTCAGCTAAATAAGTGGTGAGCTGATGTACCTTTACATTATTCCCCAAACTGCCCAGCAAAGACAATAAAGATGCCTTCATTTCCTGGGGTGCACTTTTTAAAAACCGAGACCGCATGCTGGCTGTGAATTCCTCCATGTCTGGACCTTCCCAGTTATCCTTGTTTAATCCCACCACACAACCCATAACTCTAATGCGGGTAATAGCATCCCTCGGTTTTGACCAGGGTAAAATGGGCTCAATGTCATTGCTAGATGGGAAGGCCACAATTATGGCATGCCGCACCATATCAAATAATGAAAAATTACCTCCAATCTCCCTCACCCTCCGTAATACCTGCATGAACTGTGGATGCAGCGTCAGCTGCCCCATACATAATGCTTCCCTTGCATTCAACTGCACACTGTCAGCTCCTCCATCCCACATGCGCAATAACCATTCTCCCACATTTTCACCAACTTCATGCTTATACACCTTTGCCAGCTCCATGAGCTCTGTTTGTGTGTAACTTTTTACCACTTCATTCATCTCTTCATGTACACCATTTCTCAAAACATGCGCTCTATCTTGTAGTCTCCTTTTCCGCTGCTGTGTAATGATAGGACGGGCTTGTCGCCTGTCCACATCATTATCATCATCAGAAAAGGATACATACTCATCATCAGATGACTGTAGCGGTGCTTCAGGATCCCATATGGGGTTTGCAACCATTGCTCGCACTTTACTTACAGGCACTGGCTTTTTTCCTTTCTGTGACCTCCTGCGGTTAATCTTGCTTACCACTAAAGTAGTACACTTTTCTTCTAGGGCAGCCACCTGGCATGCATTACTACGCATACATTCTTTAGTCATAACTAATAAATCTTTTACATCCTGCAACTCTTCCTCGAGCACTTTATTTCTTTGCACCTCGCGGCTAAGGGCCTGCACAACTATCCACCCTGTGGTGGCAGCGGCTTTCCGCACTTTTTTGGAGTATACTCCGAGGTCTAACCGTAATGCTTGAGCACCAAGTTCAGTACCAGCATCAGGATAGACAGGAGCTGCATACTTGATCAGCTCCTCAGCAATGGGTTTCCAGTTTTCTAAACTGGCCCACAATGGAATTGTCCCATACTTAGACGCCTCCTTCCCTCCTGCTCTATTACTTTTTTTAAACAGAGTAAGCATCTTTACTCTCAGGGGGAACACAAAAATGCAAATATACCAATCAAAGACAATGCTTGTTAACTATATCTCTTTTCACTGTGCAACGTGACTGTGCTATAGGCTTATTCAATCTATACACACATTCAAATATTCTATATTTAGTGATTGTGCAGTATCCTGTTCACAGCACCAGTTGTAATGGTAAATTAAGTAATTTCTTTATATTTATGAAGTTCTGAATTTCATAAATATGAAATAATACCACAAATAAAATAATAAAAGGTATACTGGTCAATCACATAAATATTAGTGAATATCTTGAATGAACAGACAAGAGGCAAAGTTTTGATGAAAGTATAAACAAAACTTTACTGGGAATACAATTATCAAGCACACAAAAAAAAATACTTTTAAAAAACACACACTGCTATAAACAATACATGCAGGTAAGAAATCTATTTAGCTCTATTCATGGAGATTCAGCAGCTTACACAGGATAATTGAATCAGCATAACACACAGAACAATGAGGTGAGTTCCTTGCCACATGTTAAATGGATTTACATGGGCACCTCTAAAGACACCTGGCTTCTTCCGACCCAGTCATGAAACTGCTCTCAGGTTTCTGGTAACCCCTTGAATAACCTCCCATCTAGTATCCGCCCACAGAGGTAACATAACCAATACCTAATGGTCATCTCTAGGAGGCGGATACTACATGTGGTCATTTGTGAAAGGAAGTGACTTAAGAATTCTCAATACCTTCCTAAAGCACATGTCTCATTGACTATGCGGCAGCCATCTTTATTCACTCGACGTCACAGTGCTCACTAGGCCACCTATAGGTCACTTCCTCCCTAAAGCACATGTCTCATTGACTATGCGGCAGCCATCTTTATTCACTCAACGTCACATAGGTATCATAAGTTATTGCACATGAATGGGAACACAATAATAGAACATTTATCATTGCCCATAACCAATACAGCCTCAGACTCCACCAGCTTGTATGGTAAAAGCTAGCGGGCTAATAGTTCAGACAAGCCAGCTGTCAGACGCTGGGCAAGGGGGTGACTTTCTGACATTGGCTTCTTACGCTCAAACATGTCCTTGACAGACACCTGACTGTGGTCAGATAAGCGGGAACTGCTCAAGGCGAGAGATTGAGTGGCGGATGGTTGATCATGTGCCTACGCAAAGCAGTTATACCTAGGTGGGTGTTGGACTATCCACAACTCAGTTTCTTTTGGCACAGGTTGCAAATGGCATCGCTGTTGTCAGAGGCAGACACACAAAAAAAATGCCACACTGCTGAGCTCTGCAATGACGGCATTCTGGTGGTGGACACAGCATGCGTTGATTGGCGTGCTGTCGGGCTGACCCCGGGTGCCGATGCATGCTGGCTGACTGTGCCACTAGCTCCTTGCGACGACCTCCCCCTGCTTCCAACTCGTCTCCTCCTCCTCTCTGTCTCCCCATCTGAACTTTCGCCCTGTTCTTCTTCTTGCCGAGCGGGCACCCACGTGACATCCATGAACGCATCATCATCATCAACCGCTTCACTTGTATCTGACAACTCAGCAAAGGAAGCAGCAGCGGGTACAACATCATCATCATCACACCGTACGTCCATGTGTGTAATGCTGCCTGCCTGAGACATATCCCTGTTATCTACATCCTCTGGCAATAATGGTTGCGCATCACTCATTTCTTCAAACGGATGTGTAAATAACTCCTCTGACAGATAAAGTGAAGCGGCTGTGGTGCTAGTGTTGGTGGTGGCGGCAGGCGGGTAAGTGGTGTCTTGAGAGGTGACCGAAGCTAAGCTGGAGGAGGATGGTGCGTCAAGGTTCCGAGCGGAAGCTGTAGAAGATCGGGTGTCCTGTGTTAGCCAGTCAACTATGTCCTCAGAACTTTTCAAGTTCAGGGTACGTGGCCTCTGAAAATTGGGCATTATTCTAGGGCAAAAAGGAATCACAGCACCACGACCACGACGGCCCCTGCGGGGTGGCCTGCCTCTGCCTGTCATTTTTTTTTGATTAGTGGTACTATGCGTGCAAGCTACTGTGAGACCAGATATGAGTGGCAATGTGCACTGGCAGAGGTTGGCAGAGTACACGCTGTAGGCCTGACACACCCGCTTGAAGACAAGTAACTGCTATTCAATCTATAACAGTGAAAAAAGTTTTTTGGTTTTAAATGCACACTATTGTGACACCAGCTATGAGTGGCAATGCGCACTTGCAGAGGTTGGCAGAGTACACGCTGTAGGCCTGACACACCCGCTTGAAGACAAGTAACTGCTATTCAATCTATAACAGTGAAAAAAGTTTTTGGGTTTTAAATGCACGCTATTGTGACACCAGATATGAGTGGCAATGTGCACTGGCAGAGGTTGGCAGAGTACACGCTGTAGGCCTGACACACCCGCTTGAAGACAACTAACTGCTATTCAATCTGTAACAGTGAAAAAAGTTTTGGGGTTTTAAATGCACACTATTGTGACACCAGATATGAGTGGCAATGTGCACTTGCAGAGGTTGGCAGAGTACACGCTGTAGGCCTGACACACCCGCTTGAAGACAACTAACTGCTATTCAATCTATAATAGTGAAATAAAAGTTTTTGGGTTTTTAAATGCACGCTATTGTGACACCAGATATGAGTGGCAATGTGCACTGGCAGAGGTTGGAAGAGTTCATGCTGTAGGCCTGACACACCCGCTTGAAGACAACTAACTGCTATTCAATCTATAACAGTGAAAAAAGTTTTTGGGTTTTAAATGCACGCTATTGTGACACCAGATATGAGTGGCAATGCGCACTTGCAGAGGTTGGCAGAGTACACGCTGTAGGCCTGACACACCCGCTTGAAGACAAGTAACTGCTATTCAATCTATAACAGTGAAAAAAGTTTTTGGGTTTTAAATGCACGCTATTGTGACACCAGATATGAGTGGCAATGTGCACTGGCAGAGGTTGGCAGAGTACACGCTGTAGGCCTGACACACCCGCTTGAAGACAACTAACTGCTATTCAATCTATAACAGTGGAAAAAGTTTTGGGGTTTTAAATGCACACTATTGTGACACCAGATATGAGTGGCAATGTGCACTTGCAGAGGTTGGCAGAGTACACGCTGTAGGCCTGACACACCCGCTTGAAGACAACTAACTGCTATTCAATCTATAATAGTGAAATAAAAGTTTTTGGGTTTTTAAATGCACGCCATTGTGACACCAGATATGAGTGGCAATGTGCACTGGCAGAGGTTGTCAGAGTACACGCTGTAGGCCTGACACACCCGCTTGAAGACAACTAACTGCTATTCAATCTATAACAGTGGAAAAAGTTTTTTGGTTTTAAATGCACGCTATTGTGACACCAGATATGAGTGGCAATGTGCACTGGCAGAGGTTGGGAGAGTACACGCTGTTGGCCTGACACACAGACGCTTGCAGACAACTAACTGCTATTCAATCTATTACAGTGAAAAACATTTTTTTGTTTTTAAATGCATTGTGACACCAGATATGAGTGGTGGCACTGGGCAAGTGGGCACAGTATACGCTGTGAGCCTGACACACACGCTGGCACAAAAAGCAGACTGATGTTATAGCCCTAAAAAGGCCTTTTGGGGTGCTGTCCTTACAGCAGAGATCAGGTGAGTCCTTCAGGACTGTAGTGGACACTGAATACACGAGCCTGGCTATCGATTTCCCTATTAAATCAGCAGCAGCTACACTGTCCCTCCTCTCACTAAGAATGCAGATTCAGAATGAATCTAAAATGGATGCTGTACAGGAGGTGGGAGGGTCTGGAAGGGAGGGTCTGCTGCTGATTGACTGGAATGTGTCTGCTGACTGTGAGGCACAGGGTCAAAGTTTAGTCAATGATGACGAATAGGGGGCGGATCGAACCGCGCATGTGTTCGCCCGCCGTGGCGAACGCGAACACGCTATGTTCGCCGGGAACTATTTGCCAGCGAACAGTTCGGTACATCACTAATTAGCAATAATCTGCATGGTTTTAAGAAACATAGGTCATGTCAAACTAACCTAATGGCATTCTACGAAGAAGTAAGTAGAAATATAGATCAGGGTGTTGCAGTGGAAGTGATCTACTTGGATTTTGCCAAGGCATTTGATACGGTTTCTCACAATAAGTTAGTCTTCAAACTAAAAGAAATTGGTCTAGATGAATATTCTTGTTCTTGGGTAGAACATTGGCTTAAAGGGAAACTCCAGTACCAGAAAAACGATCTGTTTTTCTGGCACTGGAGGGTCCCTCTGCCTCCCACCCCCCAATCCCCGGTTACTGAAGAAAAACCCCTTCAGTGACTTACCTGGGACAGCGGCGATGTCCCTCGCCGCTGTCTCCGCCTCCGCGACGCTCCTCCTTGTGATTACGTCGGCCGGTGGGCGAGACTAATCTCGCCCACCGGCCGAGGAGACCTAATGCGCATGCGCGGAAATGCCGCGCATGCGCATTACGTCTCCCCATAGGAAAGCCTTGAAAAATCATTTCAATGCTTTCCTATGGGGTTTTGAGCAACGCTGGAGGTCCTCACACAGCGTAAGGACGTCCAGCGATGCTCTAGCACAGGAAACCTGTGCTAGAAACTAGGAAGTGACCTCTAGTGGCTGTCTAACAGACAGCCACTAGAGGTGGAGTTAACCCTGCAATGTAATTATTGCAATTTATGAAAAACTGCAATAATTACACTTGCAGGGTTAAGGATAGTGGGAGTTGGCACCCAGACCACTCCAATGAGCAGAAGTGGTCTGGGTGCCTGGAGTGTCCCTTTAAGGATAGAGTACAACGAGTTGTCATAAATGGTAAATTTTCAAGTTGGACAAAAGTGGTAAGTGGTGTCCCTCAGGGTTCTGTTTTGGGACCGCTTCTATTTAACATATTTATAAATGATCTTGAAATGAGCATTGAAAGCCATGTATCAGTGTTTGAGGATGACACAAAACTTTGTAAAGTAATAAAATGTGAGCAGGATATTGCCTTGCTGCACAGGGATTTGGATAGATTGGGGGACTGGGCACTAAAATGGCAGATGAAATTTAACGTAGAAAAATGCAAAGTTATGCACTTCGGGGTTAAGAATGCACAAGCAATTTACACCCTAAATGGTAGTGAACTAGGGATAACCACACACGAGAAGGATTTGGGAATTGTTATAAACAACAAATTAGGTAGCAATATGCAATGTCAATCTGCCGTTGCTAAGGCCTGTAAGGTTTTGTCATATATAAATAGGGGCATAAATTCTCGATGAAAATATAATTTTGCCTCTTTATAAATCGCTGGTAAGACCACACCTTGAATATGCTGTGCAATTTTGGCACCTGTTCTAAAGAAAGATATTATAGCACTAGAACAAGTGCAGAGACGAGCTACAAAATTGATAAAAGGAATGGAGCATTTTAGTTATGAAGAAAGGTTAAAAAATGTAAATCTCTTCAGTTTGGAAAAATGGCGCCTGAGAGGGGATATGATAACATAATACAAATATATTCGGTCAATGCAAACCATTATCTGGAAATCTATTCATAAACAGGGCTATACATAGGACACGAGGTCACACATTTAGGCTTGAAGAAAGGAGATTTCATCTAAGGCAAAGAAAAGTTTTTTTTACAGTAAGAACAATAAGGATATGGAATTCTTTGCCTGAAGAGGTGATTTTGTCAGAGTCATTACAGATGTTTAAACTGCAATTGAATAAATACTTGCACAAACATAACATACAGGGATATAATTTCTAATTAGTGGGATAATAGTGATGTAGATTAATTTAGAAATAAAGAAATATGTTTAAATGTCTATCTGTTCCTGTCCAAATCTGAGATGATTAAATTGCGTATACGCAGAAGTAAGCTCACACTGACACATGGAGTTCAGGTTAAAAGCACTTCAGAAAATTTAATGGCATTCCGGTTGGAAAACAGTTATGCAGACCTTTTTAAAGGCAAAATGACATCATCATTGAATATCAGATAATAACAAATAAACATCATTAATTGGATTAAATGTTATGTGTCTATATCAGTGTCCACCCATCAATATTATTAATTGGCTCAGGGGTTTGAGTGACTAGCTAGGTGTCCTCCCACCGGGAGGTGGTATTGTTCTGGACAAGGGTGTGGACAGAAGGCTCAGGCGCCATCTTTCCCAGCATGAGGTTTACTCGGTGGAAAGGGGGGCTTGAGCGTCATTTTACACAGTCAGTGATGTCAGGTCTTGTGGTCAGGTGCAAGGTTCTTTTATGAATAGAACATTTCATTAGTACAGTGTTCTCATGGCCTTGGCTCTGGCCTTGGTTATACTTTGTTGCATGTTACAGGAGATTCAATAATTCCGGAGTCAGCTATGTCTTTATAGAAAATACAGTCTCTGTTCATTGTATTAAATGTACTGGGAAATTCTGTCATGTAATGTAGTTTAAGATGGAGAATCTGGCAGGTAATGAGGACAAAATGGAGGGTTTGTCACAGTGTGAGGTTAAAATGGAGTTAGTACAATAATTCAGTACATGTTCAATAAAGATTTTTAATAATTCTACATCAGTCCCCCCTATGAAATGTCAAATTCTAAAAGATAAACTTTATTGGTTAGTTTCAGAAGACAGGTTAGCCCAAAGGCACAAAACCCTATGAAGTAACGGTTCTTAAAGTCTTCTTAGTTCTTCAGAGGGACATCATAAATAGACAAGCTTACATTACCATATGGACCTGTGTTATCTGGAATTAGGCACAACAAGTCATGGTGACAGGTAAACGTTGTTGGTTGCAATAGATATAATAAATGCAAATCAAAATATTATTATTATTATTAGCAGTGACGGTTGGGAAAATGGACTCAAACTTTCCTTGTACTGCAAAATCATCTGGTACCCCCCTTGGCACACCTATGGCATCAATATATATATATATATATGTCAAACTTTCCCTTTAGAGGGGTGCTCCTCTTTATGTTCTGAAGCATGGATGTGGTGTGTCAAGAGTACCTTGTCATGTATTATGTGTATGGACATAATAACCTTGGCTAGGGCGCATTTGCTTATGCATTGTAGTATTAAACCTGTCCCACGCTACATCAGCGTAGGTGGACTCGGATCATTTAGTCAATATTAATATCACCACAAACTCAGGATGGGCAAATAATCCTGAGGAAGCTTGGCGTTTGGATCTCTTTAGCTTCACGAGGTCTCCTTTTGGGGTCCTCGGCTTTCCATCGATGGCAGGTGGTCAGGCATTATTATGGCCATCAAACACCTACTTGTTGGTATCTTTTTATTTTTTTATTTAACAAGTCATTTTTTTCTTTAGAGTCAAAAGTGTGTCAAAATCAACAAATGTTACTTCTCATGTTGCAGAGAGAGAGAGAGAGTCTTGAATCTGGAACAATGAATACACTGAGTGATCTCTGTAACTTTCACAATGCACTATTGGGTATATGGTCTTGGTTGTCACATTGATGACCGGCTAGGCTTCTGGCCATCCTGACAAAATGTCTATTATAACTAGTGCATATTTGACCCAGTAGCTCTTTGTCACCTGGATTCTTGAAAGGGATATTGAGAGTTAGCTAGGTGCTTAGGAGTATTTAGAGATCAAAGAGTTCATGAGGGTCTTGGATAGGTATAAAGTTCCATGGGCTCACTGCCCAGTACATGTTTTTGGGTAAACAGAGCTTGAGAGTGTTGGAGTACAGCCCGTCTTCAAGGGTTGCCCCTTTCTGTTTTTCCAGCTTTGTATTTCTTCAGGGTCAGCAGCTGCTTGTCATTCTTTCAGAAGCTTGAGATCTGTAGGTAGGATCTACATGGTGAGTATAGAAGTTTCTTTAGCGGACACCATTCTGTCCACTTCCCTTGGTGCACTTGTGGCTTGGTTGGCAGCTTTTAGTCAGCTGAGTGGTGCTTCTTATTTTCCAGATTGATCCAAAATAATGTGCTGCACCCAGGGCATATCTTGAGTCAGTGTAGGTATTGGCATGTCTTCCTTCAGGCATTTTGTATGCCACTGAGAAGGCTGTCAATTCAGCGTCTTGAGCAGATGTGGGTGAGGAAAGTGAAGATGCTTGACGTACCTGATCTTCTGTAGCAACAGCAAATCCAGTATGGTACCTTTCCTCTTTATCCGCAAACAGAGTGGAGTCAGGATCTGGTAAAGCTACTGCATGCTCTGTTGAAAGGTGTCTTGTTTCTTCTTTCATCTGTTCAAAACAACCATGAGGAGCAGTAGAAGAGGTTTCCTCACCTATTTCTGTGTGAGATTGGGGGGTATTTGTCTTTCTATTTACAGTTCTCTTGCTGACCCCCCTCTGTAGAGAGTTGTGAATTGATTGTTCATGTTTTGTTCTAATGAGTCAGGTTCCTTTCATGAGATTTCTGGGGACTTAGTGAATAAAAAACATGAGGGACAGCCACCTCCCTTACAGGTGTCTTACTTCCATGGGAATCTGGGTCAGGACCGCACTATTTCCTTGAGAGTGCCCAAAACAGTTCTTTCATGTCTGAATAATTTTTCGTTAGTGTGGTATTCCCCCCTGGGAAGTGGCGGAAGAGTGGCCAGAGCAACTTTTCTTCAAAATATAATGTTGTCAGGTAGAGGCAGAGTTGTCTATGAGCGGAGGAAATTGGTAAGGAATAAGAAGGGAGGAAGCATATAAAGGATATAGATATGGTGGTGGGGAGATGGAAGAATGAGTAGTGGATAGAGTGAGAGGGAAGAAGGTGAAGTAGGAGGAGGAGAAGGTGGAGTAGAGGGAGGAGTAGGAGGAGGAGAAGGAGGAATAGAGGAGAAGTAGGAGGAGAGAGGAGAAGGTGGAGTAGAAGGAGAACGTGGAGTAGAGGGAGGAGTAGGAGGAGGAGAAGGAGAAATAGAGGGAGGAGTAGGAAGAGGAGGGAGGAGTAAGAGCAGGAGGAAGGACTAGGAGGAGTAGAGGAGAAGTAGGAGGAAAGAGGAGAAGGTGGAGTAGAGGGAGGAGTAGGAGGAGGAGTAGAGGAGAAGTAGGAGGAGAGAGGAGAAGGTGGAGTAGAGGGAGGAGTAGGAGGAGAAAGTGGAGTAGAGGGAGGAGTAGGAAGAGGAAGGAGGAGTAAGAGCACGAAGAAGGAGTAGGAGGAGGAGAAGGTGGAGTAGAGGGAGGAGTAGGAGGAGGAGAAGAGGAGAAGTAGGAGGAGAGAGGAGAAGGTGGAGTAGAGGGAGGGGTAGTAGGAGAAAGTGGGGGACTGTAGATGAAGGGGAGGGATCGGTGGGAGGAGTAAGCGGGGGTGGGCAGGTAAGGGAGCAGACAGGTGATGTAGCAATGGAGGATACATCAGAAATCAAGACTAGGTAGAAATGCAATGGAGGCTGCAAATAGCCCATGTACAACAACTATTAACTGGCCCTATGCTTTCCCTAGAGAAAAATAATAAAAGGCTAACATGCTCATCTTGTCTCCACAAGCCTTGAACGTTTCACTCCGTGGGTGTCCCGCAGCGGCTAGCCCACCACATCTCCCACACCAGACTTGTGCCCGTGGAGACAGACGCTATCCCTGACTCTCGTTCTTTATTTTATTAATTTATATCTAACATCTCAAAATGTAATTCCTACTTATATCACAAATATACATTATCATAATTTTTATGTCTCGCAAACGGGATAAAATTTATTCTACTCTTCACTGATAATGTATACTTAAAACATACAAAATAGACAAATAACATTGTCTTCTGCAAAATAAATGGAAAAGATAATGGAAATTTTGTTAAGCTTATAAATGGCTATACATTAATCCACATTTCTTGTTCTCCAGTTTCTGGCTGTTAATGACAATGTACAATGTAATAGAGCAGCAGGGAATGCTAGCAGAATGCTTGGTTGCATAGGGAGAGGTATTAGCAGTAGGAAGAGGGAAATGCTCATGCCATTGTACAGAACACTGGTGAGACCTCACTTGGAGTACTGGATACAGTACTGGAGACCATATCTTCAGGACATGGATACCTTAGAGAGAGTTCAAAGAAGGGCTACTAAACTGGTTCATGGATTGCAGGGTAAAATTCACCAGGAAAGGTTAAAGGATCTTGACAGGTATAGCTTGGTGAAAAGACGAGACAGGGGAAATATGATAAAAGCATTTTAAATACATACAGGGAAACAACACAGTAAAAATGGAGACTACATTTAAAAGAAGGAAAACTACCATAACAAGAGGACATAGTCTCAAAAATAGAGGGACAAAGGTTTAAAACTAATATCAGTCAGTATTACATTATTGAGAGGGTAGTGGATGCATGGAATAGCCTTCCAACTGTAGTGGTAGAGGTTAACTCAGTAAAAGTGTTTAAGCATGCGTGGGATAGGCATAAGGCTAAGCACTTGCTGCTAGTAACAGATCTAGAATTAATATACTATAATGCCCAAAGTCTCAATTCCTATGCATATGCAATAATAAAATATCTGGACTTACAACAAAAATTATGTTAGTCAGTCTTTTAATCTGGAGGCAAACATTATCCAGTAAAAAAAAACAGATTGGAACACACTCCCACCTTATTCATTTGTTAATAGTTATGCTTAGAATGTTAACTGGTTCCTTTTCAATTAGATCAAAACATTTTGAAACCAATCCCTAATTGTATTACCATTTGTTCATGAAATCTTTGTTTATTAGAACTTTCTTTTAGTAAATGTTCTTTAAGATAACCCCTCTTCCAGCATGTTATCAATTTTGTATACAAAGTTAAAACACACTTGTTACTTATACGTGAATCGATAGACATATATATATTCTATCTATCTATATATATATATATATATATATATATATTAACCATTACTTGTCACAGACACTTTCCTGATATAGGGAAACTAATAGTAGGATTCACGATATATGGGCGGATATGACCTCACTAAGGGCAGAGTGAGGGCAGGAGCCAGGACTGACGTGTCTCTTTAAGGACAACCTTCTTTTGTTCTAGGGGCCATTTTCTTTTAGGGCATTTCAGCTGGCAAATGAAAGCATTATACATTTAACAGCCCGTGAAGCTTTGAAATAACATGGTGCAAAAAAAAAACTCACGGGATTCAAACAATTTACCTACAGCCATTAATCACTTTTCCTCTTCACAATCTCACTTAACAACTTTGCATATTCCCTCTATCCACATTGCATAGTATTGCAACAAATCACACTTGCCTTTACATTTTTAACTCGTCCAAATAATTCTCTATTCCTGCATCAGATTCAATTTCCTAACCTTCGTAATCAACACTGAGCTACATCCCCGACTCCCTATCTTATACACCAGTCTTGGAGAAAATACTTTGCACCGCGAAAGGAAATACAGCCTCAGAAAGGTGGAATGTAATCTTGTGAGCTAGTCTCCCACACAATCCTATCAACTTCAATTGAAATAACAAAATACACAATTAGAATATTTTCTAGCAAAAATTCCATTGCTAAGTTCTGAATAACTCTACGGAACACAAATCTGAATCGCACTGAGTCGCAACCACGCCCCCCCCCCTCCTCCTCCCTCCCTTGTCTCACAGAAGGCAAAAAGGGAGGGGAAGAAACAAGAGGGACAGCAAGCATGACATTTTAACCATGTCAGTGCTGGAAAGACAGTTACGTTACAATTATTGCAAAAGCAAAGAGACACAAACACACAACATTTAATAATACTCTCAGTGAAACTCAATACAAAACCCCCACCCTCTACCAGGGTAATGGCTAACACAAAATACAAAAACAATTATTATAATATACATATATTCTTAACCCTTTGTGATCTAGTTCTTCCTCAGCCCAACCTTCCTGCTGAATAGCATTGCTACTCTGTCAGTAATCTACGCCAGCTTTCTGGCTGCAATCTACCACATGTAGGCACAGCAATTTTACATACTCTAGCAATCTTTTCAACACCTTTAACCATCTCCTCACCCTCTCTGTCTTCAACTAAATCACATGCTAGCCAGCCCTTACTGGGCTTACTCAATTCCTGTCCCATATTCCCCCCTCCCCTACACCAGCGTCCTAGATATAGGGAAAGATAAGGAAAATTGAACAAGAGCGTCTACAATGCTCAACTGCCACTTGAGAATGGTGGGTCCTACTCAAGTGCGTCTTCCCAAAACGTAGACTAGTCACTGAATCCGCCTACCCGGGGTGGTAGACACGGATTGGAGCGAGGTGAGAAGTGTGTGACCAATCACTTCTCTATTAAGAGGAATGGGAGTGGATAGTGTAATAGTACAGGAAGTGTAGAAAAGGTAAAAAGGTAAGGAAAAATCCTTAGAGACAGACACAGGAGTTTGAATGACTCCTATTTAGACAAACAAAACAACAATACAGTTGAAATACAGTGCATGCATCACAGTTCAAATGAAATCAACAGTAATTCCTTTCCTTTACTCATGTGACCCAAGTCACCTCCCTCAACCTCGTAGTGTCCCCGCTCGGAGAACGACTTCCTCAAGTCTCACTACCAGCGGCCACAGGAAACAGCAATCCTCTCCGACCCGAATCCTGTCTAGCCTCCCTCGTTACAGCAGTCCACAAAGAGTGGCCACCTCTATCCTCACTCCCGTAGTGCCCCTATAAAACCCACTTATAGGTCTCACTACCACGTGGTGCGGGAGACAAGCAATGCCTGCCTGAATCCCCCCGCCACAAATAAAGAAATTGGAATTCCACCAGCCTCAGCGCTCGAAGCTGTGGGTTACCACCTCTCTGCAAGCAGAGTTACGTGCACAATGAGGCTAGCTAGGCTATCAAAGTGACACAAGAAGGATCACAGGAAATTATGAGTCTACACAAATTCCACAGTTCCAACACACCTCTTTTTCCATACAGCCACAGCCACGAGGCTCCTAAAAGAGGTAAACAGGCAAAGAAGACCCCCAGGAAAACTTCCACAGGTCAACCACCCTTTTTCCCTACAACCACAGCCACGTGGTTCCTAAAAGGAGTAAACAGGCAACAGAAGACCCAGGCAAATCCCCTCAGGTCCACCCCCCTTTATCCCAAAAGGGGTAAAAAGACAAACAGACAAACAGAAGACCCAGGCAAGTCCCCTCAGGTCCACCCCCTTTATCCCAAAAGGGGTAAAAAGACAAACAGACAAACAGAAGACCCAGGCAAGTCCCCTCAGGTCCACCCCCCTTTATCCCAAAAGGGGTAAAAAGACAAACAGACAAACAGAAGACCCAGGCAAGTCCCCTCAGGTCCACCCCCCTTTATCCCAAAAGGGGTAAAAAGACAAACAGACAAACAGAAGACCCAGGCAAGTCCCCTCAGGTCCACCCCCCTTTATCCCAAAAGGGGTAAAAAGACAAACAGACAAACAGAAGACCCAGGCAAGTCCCCTCAGGTCCACCCCCTTTATCCCAAAAGGGGTAAAAAGACAAACAGACAAACACAGGACCCCCAGGCAAACTACCACAGGTCCACCCCCCTTTTATCCCAAATAAACACTCAACCCGGGCACTTAACTAAAACAGGCCAATTCAAACACACCCAGGCAACAGATAGACTAAATGAAGGTAAACAAGTGAGTAACGAGACACCGGGCAAGATATTACCTGTCTTTGATGTCCTCCCGGGGAGCAGTCACAGACACGTGGACGGGTCAATCAAAGGGGCCGGAACATACCGGTGGCTCTGCAGAAGTCTCTACCGTGTACCTGGAGGTGATCAGTCTCCTTTCCTACCCCCAGGATTCCCCCGTCCAACAGCATCTTCCTTAGGACGGCTCACCGGCCAGACATAGCCCGATGCCCCACGTTGGATGCGCCAAATTGATGTAGATTAATTTAGAAATAAACAAATATGTTTAAATGTCTATCTGTTCCTGTCCAAATCTGAGATGATTAAATTGCGTATACGCAGAAGTAAGCTCACACTGACACATGGAGTTCAGGTTAAAAGCACTTCAGAAAATTTAATGGCATTCCGGTTGGAAAACAGTTATGCAGACCTTTTTAAAGGCAAAATGACATCATCATTGAATATCAGATAATAACAAATAAACATCATTAATTGGATTAAATGTTATGTGACTATATCAGTGTCCACCCATCAATATTATTAATTGGCTCAGGGGTTTGAGTGACTAGCTAGGTGTCCTCCCACCGGGAGGTGGTATTGTTCTGGACAAGGGTGTGGACAGAAGGCTCAGGCGCCATCTTTCCCAGCATGAGGTTTACTCGGTGGAAAGGGGGGCTTGAGCGTCATTTTACACAGTCAGTGATGTCAGGTCTTGTGGTCAGGTGCAAGGTTCTTTTATGAATAGAACATTTCATTAGTACAGTGTTCTCATGGCCTTGGCTCTGGCCTTGGTTATACTTTGTTGCATGTTACAGGAGATTCAATAATTCCGGAGTCAGCTATGTCTTTATAGAAAATACAGTCTCTGTTCATTGTATTAAATGTACTGGGAAATTCTGTCATGTAATGTAGTTTAAGATGGAGAATCTGGCAGGTAATGAGGACAAAATGGAGGGTTTGTCACAGTGTGAGGTTAAAATGGAGTTAGTACAATAATTCAGTACATGTTCAATAAAGATTTTTAATAATTCTACATCAGTCCCCCCTATGAAATGTTAAATTCTAAAAGATAAACTTTATTGGTTAGTTTCAGAAGACAGGTTAGCCCAAAGGCACAAAACCCTATGAAGTAACGGTTCTTAAAGTCTTCTTAGTTCTTCAGAGGGACATCATAAATAGACAAGCTTACATTACCATATGGACCTGTGTTATCTGGAATTAGGCACAACAAGTCATGGTGACAGGTAAACGTTGTTGGTTGCAATAGATATAATAAATGCAAATCAAAATATTATTATTATTATTAGCAGTGACGGTTGGGAAAATGGACTCAAACTTTCCTTGTACTGCAAAATCATCTGGTACCCCCCTTGGCACACCTATGGCATCAATATATATATATATATATGTCAAACTTTCCCTTTAGAGGGGTGCTCCTCTTTATGTTCTGAAGCATGGATGTGGTGTGTCAAGAGTACCTTGTCATGTATTATGTGTATGGACATAATAACCTTGGCTAGGGCGCATTTGCTTATGCATTGTAGTATTAAACCTGTCCCACGCTACATCAGCGTAGGTGGACTCGGATCATTTAGTCAATATTAATATCACCACAAACTCAGGATGGGCAAATAATCCTGAGGAAGCTTGGCGTTTGGATCTCTTTAGCTTCACGAGGTCTCCTTTTGGGGTCCTCGGCTTTCCATCGATGGCAGGTGGTCAGGCATTATTATGGCCATCAAACACCTACTTGTTGGTATCTTTTTATTTTTTTATTTAACAAGTCATTTTTTTCTTTAGAGTCAAAAGTGTGTCAAAATCAACAAATGTTACTTCTCATGTTGCAGAGAGAGAGAGAGAGTCTTGAATCTGGAACAATGAATACACTGAGTGATCTCTGTAACTTTCACAATGCACTATTGGGTATATGGTCTTGGTTGTCACATTGATGACCGGCTAGGCTTCTGGCCATCCTGACAAAATGTCTATTATAACTAGTGCATATTTGACCCAGTAGCTCTTTGTCACCTGGATTCTTGAAAGGGATATTGAGAGTTAGCTAGGTGCTTAGGAGTATTTAGAGATCAAAGAGTTCATGAGGGTCTTGGATAGGTATAAAGTTCCATGGGCTCACTGCCCAGTACATGTTTTTGGGTAAACAGAGCTTGAGAGTGTTGGAGTACAGCCCGTCTTCAAGGGTTGCCCCTTTCTGTTTTTCCAGCTTTGTATTTCTTCAGGGTCAGCAGCTGCTTGTCATTCTTTCAGAAGCTTGAGATCTGTAGGTAGGATCTACATGGTGAGTATAGAAGTTTCTTTAGCGGACACCATTCTGTCCACTTCCCTTGGTGCACTTGTGGCTTGGTTGGCAGCTTTTAGTCAGCTGAGTGGTGCTTCTTATTTTCCAGATTGATCCAAAATAATGTGCTGCACCCAGGGCATATCTTGAGTCAGTGTAGGTATTGGCATGTCTTCCTTCAGGCATTTTGTATGCCACTGAGAAGGCTGTCAATTCAGCGTCTTGAGCAGATGTGGGTGAGGAAAGTGAAGATGCTTGACGTACCTGATCTTCTGTAGCAACAGCAAATCCAGTATGGTACCTTTCCTCTTTATCCGCAAACAGAGTGGAGTCAGGATCTGGTAAAGCTACTGCATGCTCTGTTGAAAGGTGTCTTGTTTCTTCTTTCATCTGTTCAAAACAACCATGAGGAGCAGTAGAAGAGGTTTCCTCACCTATTTCTGTGTGAGATTGGGGGGTATTTGTCTTTCTATTTACAGTTCTCTTGCTGACCCCCCTCTGTAGAGAGTTGTGAATTGATTGTTCATGTTTTGTTCTAATGAGTCAGGTTCCTTTCATGAGATTTCTGGGGACTTAGTGAATAAAAAACATGAGGGACAGCCACCTCCCTTACAGGTGTCTTACTTCCATGGGAATCTGGGTCAGGACCGCACTATTTCCTTGAGAGTGCCCAAAACAGTTCTTTCATGTCTGAATAATTTTTCGTTAGTGTGGTATTCCCCCCTGGGAAGTGGCGGAAGAGTGGCCAGAGCAACTTTTCTTCAAAATATAATGTTGTCAGGTAGAGGCAGAGTTGTCTATGAGCGGAGGAAATTGGTAAGGAATAAGAAGGGAGGAAGCATATAAAGGATATAGATATGGTGGTGGGGAGATGGAAGAATGAGTAGTGGATAGAGTGAGAGGGAAGAAGGTGAAGTAGGAGGAGGAGAAGGTGGAGTAGAGGGAGGAGTAGGAGGAGGAGAAGGAGGAATAGAGGAGAAGTAGGAGGAGAGAGGAGAAGGTGGAGTAGAAGGAGAACGTGGAGTAGAGGGAGGAGTAGGAGGAGGAGAAGGAGAAATAGAGGGAGGAGTAGGAAGAGGAGGGAGGAGTAAGAGCAGGAGGAAGGACTAGGAGGAGTAGAGGAGAAGTAGGAGGAAAGAGGAGAAGGTGGAGTAGAGGGAGGAGTAGGAGGAGGAGTAGAGGAGAAGTAGGAGGAGAGAGGAGAAGGTGGAGTAGAGGGAGGAGTAGGAGGAGAAAGTGGAGTAGAGGGAGGAGTAGGAAGAGGAAGGAGGAGTAAGAGCACGAAGAAGGAGTAGGAGGAGGAGAAGGTGGAGTAGAGGGAGGAGTAGGAGGAGGAGAAGAGGAGAAGTAGGAGGAGAGAGGAGAAGGTGGAGTAGAGGGAGGGGTAGTAGGAGAAAGTGGGGGACTGTAGATGAAGGGGAGGGATCGGTGGGAGGAGTAAGCGGGGGTGGGCAGGTAAGGGAGCAGACAGGTGATGTAGCAATGGAGGATACATCAGAAATCAAGACTAGGTAGAAATGCAATGGAGGCTGCAAATAGCCCATGTACAACAACTATTAACTGGCCCTATGCTTTCCCTAGAGAAAAATAATAAAAGGCTAACATGCTCATCTTGTCTCCACAAGCCTTGAACGTTTCACTCCGTGGGTGTCCCGCAGCGGCTAGCCCACCACATCTCCCACACCAGACTTGTGCCCGTGGAGACAGACGCTATCCCTGACTCTCGTTCTTTATTTTATTAATTTATATCTAACATCTCAAAATGTAATTCCTACTTATATCACAAATATACATTATCATAATTTTTATGTCTCGCAAACGGGATAAAATTTATTCTACTCTTCACTGATAATGTATACTTAAAACATACAAAATAGACAAATAACATTGTCTTCTGCAAAATAAATGGAAAAGATAATGGAAATTTTGTTAAGCTTATAAATGGCTATACATTAATCCACATTTCTTGTTCTCCAGTTTCTGGCTGTTAATGACAATGTACAATGTAATAGAGCAGCAGGGAATGCTAGCAGAATGCTTGGTTGCATAGGGAGAGGTATTAGCAGTAGGAAGAGGGAAATGCTCATGCCATTGTACAGAACACTGGTGAGACCTCACTTGGAGTACTGGATACAGTACTGGAGACCATATCTTCAGGACATGGATACCTTAGAGAGAGTTCAAAGAAGGGCTACTAAACTGGTTCATGGATTGCAGGGTAAAATTCACCAGGAAAGGTTAAAGGATCTTGACAGGTATAGCTTGGTGAAAAGACGAGACAGGGGAAATATGATAAAAGCATTTTAAATACATACAGGGAAACAACACAGTAAAAATGGAGACTACATTTAAAAGAAGGAAAACTACCATAACAAGAGGACATAGTCTCAAAAATAGAGGGACAAAGGTTTAAAACTAATATCAGTCAGTATTACATTATTGAGAGGGTAGTGGATGCATGGAATAGCCTTCCAACTGTAGTGGTAGAGGTTAACTCAGTAAAAGTGTTTAAGCATGCGTGGGATAGGCATAAGGCTAAGCACTTGCTGCTAGTAACAGATCTAGAATTAATATACTATAATGCCCAAAGTCTCAATTCCTATGCATATGCAATAATAAAATATCTGGACTTACAACAAAAATTATGTTAGTCAGTCTTTTAATCTGGAGGCAAACATTATCCAGTAAAAAAAAACAGATTGGAACACACTCCCACCTTATTCATTTGTTAATAGTTATGCTTAGAATGTTAACTGGTTCCTTTTCAATTAGATCAAAACATTTTGAAACCAATCCCTAATTGTATTACCATTTGTTCATGAAATCTTTGTTTATTAGAACTTTCTTTTAGTAAATGTTCTTTAAAATAACCCCTCTTCCAGCATGTTATCAATTTTGTATACAAAGTTAAAACACACTTGTTACTTATACGTGAATCGATAGACATATATATATTCTATCTATCTATATATATATATATATATATATATATATATATTAACCATTACTTGTCACAGACACTTTCCTGATATAGGGAAACTAATAGTAGGATTCACGATATATGGGCGGATATGACCTCACTAAGGGCAGAGTGAGGGCAGGAGCCAGGACTGACGTGTCTCTTTAAGGACAACCTTCTTTTGTTCTAGGGGCCATTTTCTTTTAGGGCATTTCAGCTGGCAAATGAAAGCATTATACATTTAACAGCCCGTGAAGCTTTGAAATAACATGGTGCAAAAAAAAAACTCACGGGATTCAAACAATTTACCTACAGCCATTAATCACTTTTCCTCTTCACAATCTCACTTAACAACTTTGCATATTCCCTCTATCCACATTGCATAGTATTGCAACAAATCACACTTGCCTTTACATTTTTAACTCGTCCAAATAATTCTCTATTCCTGCATCAGATTCAATTTCCTAACCTTCGTAATCAACACTGAGCTACATCCCCGACTCCCTATCTTATACACCAGTCTTGGAGAAAATACTTTGCACCGCGAAAGGAAATACAGCCTCAGAAAGGTGGAATGTAATCTTGTGAGCTAGTCTCCCACACAATCCTATCAACTTCAATTGAAATAACAAAATACACAATTAGAATATTTTCTAGCAAAAATTCCATTGCTAAGTTCTGAATAACTCTACGGAACACAAATCTGAATCGCACTGAGTCGCAACCACGCCCCCCCCCCCTCCTCCTCCCTCCCTTGTCTCACAGAAGGCAAAAAGGGAGGGGAAGAAACAAGAGGGACAGCAAGCATGACATTTTAACCATGTCAGTGCTGGAAAGACAGTTACGTTACAATTATTGCAAAAGCAAAGAGACACAAACACACAACATTTAATAATACTCTCAGTGAAACTCAATACAAAACCCCCACCCTCTACCAGGGTAATGGCTAACACAAAATACAAAAACAATTATTATAATATACATATATTCTTAACCCTTTGTGATCTAGTTCTTCCTCAGCCCAACCTTCCTGCTGAATAGCATTGCTACTCTGTCAGTAATCTACGCCAGCTTTCTGGCTGCAATCTACCACATGTAGGCACAGCAATTTTACATACTCTAGCAATCTTTTCAACACCTTTAACCATCTCCTCACCCTCTCTGTCTTCAACTAAATCACATGCTAGCCAGCCCTTACTGGGCTTACTCAATTCCTGTCCCATATTCCCCCCTCCCCTACACCAGCGTCCTAGATATAGGGAAAGATAAGGAAAATTGAACAAGAGCGTCTACAATGCTCAACTGCCACTTGAGAATGGTGGGTCCTACTCAAGTGCGTCTTCCCAAAACGTAGACTAGTCACTGAATCCGCCTACCCGGGGTGGTAGACACGGATTGGAGCGAGGTGAGAAGTGTGTGACCAATCACTTCTCTATTAAGAGGAATGGGAGTGGATAGTGTAATAGTACAGGAAGTGTAGAAAAGGTAAAAAGGTAAGGAAAAATCCTTAGAGACAGACACAGGAGTTTGAATGACTCCTATTTAGACAAACAAAACAACAATACAGTTGAAATACAGTGCATGCATCACAGTTCAAATGAAATCAACAGTAATTCCTTTCCTTTACTCATGTGACCCAAGTCACCTCCCTCAACCTCGTAGTGTCCCCGCTCGGAGAACGACTTCCTCAAGTCTCACTACCAGCGGCCACAGGAAACAGCAATCCTCTCCGACCCGAATCCTGTCTAGCCTCCCTCGTTACAGCAGTCCACAAAGAGTGGCCACCTCTATCCTCACTCCCGTAGTGCCCCTATAAAACCCACTTATAGGTCTCACTACCACGTGGTGCGGGAGACAAGCAATGCCTGCCTGAATCCCCCCGCCACAAATAAAGAAATTGGAATTCCACCAGCCTCAGCGCTCGAAGCTGTGGGTTACCACCTCTCTGCAAGCAGAGTTACGTGCACAATGAGGCTAGCTAGGCTATCAAAGTGACACAAGAAGGATCACAGGAAATTATGAGTCTACACAAATTCCACAGTTCCAACACACCTCTTTTTCCATACAGCCACAGCCACGAGGCTCCTAAAAGAGGTAAACAGGCAAAGAAGACCCCCAGGAAAACTTCCACAGGTCAACCACCCTTTTTCCCTACAACCACAGCCACGTGGTTCCTAAAAGGAGTAAACAGGCAACAGAAGACCCAGGCAAATCCCCTCAGGTCCACCCCCCTTTATCCCAAAAGGGGTAAAAAGACAAACAGACAAACAGAAGACCCAGGCAAGTCCCCTCAGGTCCACCCCCCTTTATCCCAAAAGGGGTAAAAAGAAAAACAGACAAACAGAAGACCCAGGCAAGTCCCCTCAGGTCCACCCCCCTTTATCCCAAAAGGGGTAAAAAGACAAACAGACAAACAGAAGACCCAGGCAAGTCCCCTCAGGTCCACCCCCCTTTATCCCAAAAGGGGTAAAAAGACAAACAGACAAACAGAAGACCCAGGCAAGTCCCCTCAGGTCCACCCCCCTTTATCCCAAAAGGGGTAAAAAGACAAACAGACAAACAGAAGACCCAGGCAAGTCCCCTCAGGTCCACCCCCTTTATCCCAAAAGGGGTAAAAAGACAAACAGACAAACACAGGACCCCCAGGCAAACTACCACAGGTCCACCCCCCTTTTATCCCAAATAAACACTCAACCCGGGCACTTAACTAAAACAGGCCAATTCAAACACACCCAGGCAACAGATAGACTAAATGAAGGTAAACAAGTGAGTAACGAGACACCGGGCAAGATATTACCTGTCTTTGATGTCCTCCCGGGGAGCAGTCACAGACACGTGGACGGGTCAATCAAAGGGGCCGGAACATACCGGTGGCTCTGCAGAAGTCTCTACCGTGTACCTGGAGGTGATCAGTCTCCTTTCCTACCCCCAGGATTCCCCCGTCCAACAGCATCTTCCTTAGGACGGCTCACCGGCCAGACATAGCCCGATGCCCCACGTTGGATGCGCCAAATTGATGTAGATTAATTTAGAAATAAACAAATATGTTTAAATGTCTATCTGTTCCTGTCCAAATCTGAGATGATTAAATTGCGTATACGCAGAAGTAAGCTCACACTGACACATGGAGTTCAGGTTAAAAGCACTTCAGAAAATTTAATGGCATTCCGGTTGGAAAACAGTTATGCAGACCTTTTTAAAGGCAAAATGACATCATCATTGAATATCAGATAATAACAAATAAACATCATTAATTGGATTAAATGTTATGTGACTATATCAGTGTCCACCCATCAATATTATTAATTGGCTCAGGGGTTTGAGTGACTAGCTAGGTGTCCTCCCACCGGGAGGTGGTATTGTTCTGGACAAGGGTGTGGACAGAAGGCTCAGGCGCCATCTTTCCCAGCATGAGGTTTACTCGGTGGAAAGGGGGGCTTGAGCGTCATTTTACACAGTCAGTGATGTCAGGTCTTGTGGTCAGGTGCAAGGTTCTTTTATGAATAGAACATTTCATTAGTACAGTGTTCTCATGGCCTTGGCTCTGGCCTTGGTTATACTTTGTTGCATGTTACAGGAGATTCAATAATTCCGGAGTCAGCTATGTCTTTATAGAAAATACAGTCTCTGTTCATTGTATTAAATGTACTGGGAAATTCTGTCATGTAATGTAGTTTAAGATGGAGAATCTGGCAGGTAATGAGGACAAAATGGAGGGTTTGTCACAGTGTGAGGTTAAAATGGAGTTAGTACAATAATTCAGTACATGTTCAATAAAGATTTTTAATAATTCTACATCAGTCCCCCCTATGAAATGTTAAATTCTAAAAGATAAACTTTATTGGTTAGTTTCAGAAGACAGGTTAGCCCAAAGGCACAAAACCCTATGAAGTAACGGTTCTTAAAGTCTTCTTAGTTCTTCAGAGGGACATCATAAATAGACAAGCTTACATTACCATATGGACCTGTGTTATCTGGAATTAGGCACAACAAGTCATGGTGACAGGTAAACGTTGTTGGTTGCAATAGATATAATAAATGCAAATCAAAATATTATTATTATTATTAGCAGTGACGGTTGGGAAAATGGACTCAAACTTTCCTTGTACTGCAAAATCATCTGGTACCCCCCTTGGCACACCTATGGCATCAATATATATATATATATATGTCAAACTTTCCCTTTAGAGGGGTGCTCCTCTTTATGTTCTGAAGCATGGATGTGGTGTGTCAAGAGTACCTTGTCATGTATTATGTGTATGGACATAATAACCTTGGCTAGGGCGCATTTGCTTATGCATTGTAGTATTAAACCTGTCCCACGCTACATCAGCGTAGGTGGACTCGGATCATTTAGTCAATATTAATATCACCACAAACTCAGGATGGGCAAATAATCCTGAGGAAGCTTGGCGTTTGGATCTCTTTAGCTTCACGAGGTCTCCTTTTGGGGTCCTCGGCTTTCCATCGATGGCAGGTGGTCAGGCATTATTATGGCCATCAAACACCTACTTGTTGGTATCTTTTTATTTTTTTATTTAACAAGTCATTTTTTTCTTTAGAGTCAAAAGTGTGTCAAAATCAACAAATGTTACTTCTCATGTTGCAGAGAGAGAGAGAGAGTCTTGAATCTGGAACAATGAATACACTGAGTGATCTCTGTAACTTTCACAATGCACTATTGGGTATATGGTCTTGGTTGTCACATTGATGACCGGCTAGGCTTCTGGCCATCCTGACAAAATGTCTATTATAACTAGTGCATATTTGACCCAGTAGCTCTTTGTCACCTGGATTCTTGAAAGGGATATTGAGAGTTAGCTAGGTGCTTAGGAGTATTTAGAGATCAAAGAGTTCATGAGGGTCTTGGATAGGTATAAAGTTCCATGGGCTCACTGCCCAGTACATGTTTTTGGGTAAACAGAGCTTGAGAGTGTTGGAGTACAGCCCGTCTTCAAGGGTTGCCCCTTTCTGTTTTTCCAGCTTTGTATTTCTTCAGGGTCAGCAGCTGCTTGTCATTCTTTCAGAAGCTTGAGATCTGTAGGTAGGATCTACATGGTGAGTATAGAAGTTTCTTTAGCGGACACCATTCTGTCCACTTGCCTTGGTGCACTTGTGGCTTGGTTGGCAGCTTTTAGTCAGCTGAGTGGTGCTTCTTATTTTCTAGATTGATCCAAAATAATGTGCTGCACCCAGGGCATATCTTGAGTCAGTGTAGGTATTGGCATGTCTTCCTTCAGGCATTTTGTATGCCACTGAGAAGGCTGTCAATTCAGCGTCTTGAGCAGATGTGGGTGAGGAAAGTGAAGATGCTTGACGTACCTGATCTTCTGTAGCAACAGCAAATCCAGTATGGTACCTTTCCTCTTTATCCGCAAACAGAGTGGAGTCAGGATCTGGTAAAGCTACTGCATGCTCTGTTGAAAGGTGTCTTGTTTCTTCTTTCATCTGTTCAAAACAACCATGAGGAGCAGTAGAAGAGGTTTCCTCACCTATTTCTGTGTGAGATTGGGGGGTATTTGTCTTTCTATTTACAGTTCTCTTGCTGACCCCCCTCTGTAGAGAGTTGTGAATTGATTGTTCATGTTTTGTTCTAATGAGTCAGGTTCCTTTCATGAGATTTCTGGGGACTTAGTGAATAAAAAACATGAGGGACAGCCACCTCCCTTACAGGTGTCTTACTTCCATGGGAATCTGGGTCAGGACCGCACTATTTCCTTGAGAGTGCCCAAAACAGTTCTTTCATGTCTGAATAATTTTTCGTTAGTGTGGTATTCCCCCCTGGGAAGTGGCGGAAGAGTGGCCAGAGCAACTTTTCTTCAAAATATAATGTTGTCAGGTAGAGGCAGAGTTGTCTATGAGCGGAGGAAATTGGTAAGGAATAAGAAGGGAGGAAGCATATAAAGGATATAGATATGGTGGTGGGGAGATGGAAGAATGAGTAGTGGATAGAGTGAGAGGGAAGAAGGTGAAGTAGGAGGAGGAGAAGGTGGAGTAGAGGGAGGAGTAGGAGGAGGAGAAGGAGGAATAGAGGAGAAGTAGGAGGAGAGAGGAGAAGGTGGAGTAGAAGGAGAACGTGGAGTAGAGGGAGGAGTAGGAGGAGGAGAAGGAGAAATAGAGGGAGGAGTAGGAAGAGGAGGGAGGAGTAAGAGCAGGAGGAAGGACTAGGAGGAGTAGAGGAGAAGTAGGA
Source organism: Pelobates fuscus (assembly GCF_036172605.1). Classification (NCBI taxonomy): domain Eukaryota; kingdom Metazoa; phylum Chordata; class Amphibia; order Anura; family Pelobatidae; genus Pelobates; species Pelobates fuscus. The sequence goes on from NC_086317.1 coordinate 144,268,178, forward strand.
GGAAAGAGGAGAAGGTGGAGTAGAGGGAGGAGTAGGAGGAGGAGTAGAGGAGAAGTAGGAGGAGAGAGGAGAAGGTGGAGTAGAGGGAGGAGTAGGAGGAGAAAGTGGAGTAGAGGGAGGAGTAGGAAGAGGAAGGAGGAGTAAGAGCACGAAGAAGGAGTAGGAGGAGGAGAAGGTGGAGTAGAGGGAGGAGTAGGAGGAGGAGAAGAGGAGAAGTAGGAGGAGAGAGGAGAAGGTGGAGTAGAGGGAGGGGTAGTAGGAGAAAGTGGGGGACTGTAGATGAAGGGGAGGGATCGGTGGGAGGAGTAAGCGGGGGTGGGCAGGTAAGGGAGCAGACAGGTGATGTAGCAATGGAGGATACATCAGAAATCAAGACTAGGTAGAAATGCAATGGAGGCTGCAAATAGCCCATGTACAACAACTATTAACTGGCCCTATGCTTTCCCTAGAGAAAAATAATAAAAGGCTAACATGCTCATCTTGTCTCCACAAGCCTTGAACGTTTCACTCCGTGGGTGTCCCGCAGCGGCTAGCCCACCACATCTCCCACACCAGACTTGTGCCCGTGGAGACAGACGCTATCCCTGACTCTCGTTCTTTATTTTATTAATTTATATCTAACATCTCAAAATGTAATTCCTACTTATATCACAAATATACATTATCATAATTTTTATGTCTCGCAAACGGGATAAAATTTATTCTACTCTTCACTGATAATGTATACTTAAAACATACAAAATAGACAAATAACATTGTCTTCTGCAAAATAAATGGAAAAGATAATGGAAATTTTGTTAAGCTTATAAATGGCTATACATTAATCCACATTTCTTGTTCTCCAGTTTCTGGCTGTTAATGACAATGTACAATGTAATAGAGCAGCAGGGAATGCTAGCAGAATGCTTGGTTGCATAGGGAGAGGTATTAGCAGTAGGAAGAGGGAAATGCTCATGCCATTGTACAGAACACTGGTGAGACCTCACTTGGAGTACTGGATACAGTACTGGAGACCATATCTTCAGGACATGGATACCTTAGAGAGAGTTCAAAGAAGGGCTACTAAACTGGTTCATGGATTGCAGGGTAAAATTCACCAGGAAAGGTTAAAGGATCTTGACAGGTATAGCTTGGTGAAAAGACGAGACAGGGGAAATATGATAAAAGCATTTTAAATACATACAGGGAAACAACACAGTAAAAATGGAGACTACATTTAAAAGAAGGAAAACTACCATAACAAGAGGACATAGTCTCAAAAATAGAGGGACAAAGGTTTAAAACTAATATCAGTCAGTATTACATTATTGAGAGGGTAGTGGATGCATGGAATAGCCTTCCAACTGTAGTGGTAGAGGTTAACTCAGTAAAAGTGTTTAAGCATGCGTGGGATAGGCATAAGGCTAAGCACTTGCTGCTAGTAACAGATCTAGAATTAATATACTATAATGCCCAAAGTCTCAATTCCTATGCATATGCAATAATAAAATATCTGGACTTACAACAAAAATTATGTTAGTCAGTCTTTTAATCTGGAGGCAAACATTATCCAGTAAAAAAAAACAGATTGGAACACACTCCCACCTTATTCATTTGTTAATAGTTATGCTTAGAATGTTAACTGGTTCCTTTTCAATTAGATCAAAACATTTTGAAACCAATCCCTAATTGTATTACCATTTGTTCATGAAATCTTTGTTTATTAGAACTTTCTTTTAGTAAATGTTCTTTAAAATAACCCCTCTTCCAGCATGTTATCAATTTTGTATACAAAGTTAAAACACACTTGTTACTTATACGTGAATCGATAGACATATATATATTCTATCTATCTATATATATATATATATATATATATATATATATATTAACCATTACTTGTCACAGACACTTTCCTGATATAGGGAAACTAATAGTAGGATTCACGATATATGGGCGGATATGACCTCACTAAGGGCAGAGTGAGGGCAGGAGCCAGGACTGACGTGTCTCTTTAAGGACAACCTTCTTTTGTTCTAGGGGCCATTTTCTTTTAGGGCATTTCAGCTGGCAAATGAAAGCATTATACATTTAACAGCCCGTGAAGCTTTGAAATAACATGGTGCAAAAAAAAAACTCACGGGATTCAAACAATTTACCTACAGCCATTAATCACTTTTCCTCTTCACAATCTCACTTAACAACTTTGCATATTCCCTCTATCCACATTGCATAGTATTGCAACAAATCACACTTGCCTTTACATTTTTAACTCGTCCAAATAATTCTCTATTCCTGCATCAGATTCAATTTCCTAACCTTCGTAATCAACACTGAGCTACATCCCCGACTCCCTATCTTATACACCAGTCTTGGAGAAAATACTTTGCACCGCGAAAGGAAATACAGCCTCAGAAAGGTGGAATGTAATCTTGTGAGCTAGTCTCCCACACAATCCTATCAACTTCAATTGAAATAACAAAATACACAATTAGAATATTTTCTAGCAAAAATTCCATTGCTAAGTTCTGAATAACTCTACGGAACACAAATCTGAATCGCACTGAGTCGCAACCACGCCCCCCCCCCTCCTCCTCCCTCCCTTGTCTCACAGAAGGCAAAAAGGGAGGGGAAGAAACAAGAGGGACAGCAAGCATGACATTTTAACCATGTCAGTGCTGGAAAGACAGTTACGTTACAATTATTGCAAAAGCAAAGAGACACAAACACACAACATTTAATAATACTCTCAGTGAAACTCAATACAAAACCCCCACCCTCTACCAGGGTAATGGCTAACACAAAATACAAAAACAATTATTATAATATACATATATTCTTAACCCTTTGTGATCTAGTTCTTCCTCAGCCCAACCTTCCTGCTGAATAGCATTGCTACTCTGTCAGTAATCTACGCCAGCTTTCTGGCTGCAATCTACCACATGTAGGCACAGCAATTTTACATACTCTAGCAATCTTTTCAACACCTTTAACCATCTCCTCACCCTCTCTGTCTTCAACTAAATCACATGCTAGCCAGCCCTTACTGGGCTTACTCAATTCCTGTCCCATATTCCCCCCTCCCCTACACCAGCGTCCTAGATATAGGGAAAGATAAGGAAAATTGAACAAGAGCGTCTACAATGCTCAACTGCCACTTGAGAATGGTGGGTCCTACTCAAGTGCGTCTTCCCAAAACGTAGACTAGTCACTGAATCCGCCTACCCGGGGTGGTAGACACGGATTGGAGCGAGGTGAGAAGTGTGTGACCAATCACTTCTCTATTAAGAGGAATGGGAGTGGATAGTGTAATAGTACAGGAAGTGTAGAAAAGGTAAAAAGGTAAGGAAAAATCCTTAGAGACAGACACAGGAGTTTGAATGACTCCTATTTAGACAAACAAAACAACAATACAGTTGAAATACAGTGCATGCATCACAGTTCAAATGAAATCAACAGTAATTCCTTTCCTTTACTCATGTGACCCAAGTCACCTCCCTCAACCTCGTAGTGTCCCCGCTCGGAGAACGACTTCCTCAAGTCTCACTACCAGCGGCCACAGGAAACAGCAATCCTCTCCGACCCGAATCCTGTCTAGCCTCCCTCGTTACAGCAGTCCACAAAGAGTGGCCACCTCTATCCTCACTCCCGTAGTGCCCCTATAAAACCCACTTATAGGTCTCACTACCACGTGGTGCGGGAGACAAGCAATGCCTGCCTGAATCCCCCCGCCACAAATAAAGAAATTGGAATTCCACCAGCCTCAGCGCTCGAAGCTGTGGGTTACCACCTCTCTGCAAGCAGAGTTACGTGCACAATGAGGCTAGCTAGGCTATCAAAGTGACACAAGAAGGATCACAGGAAATTATGAGTCTACACAAATTCCACAGTTCCAACACACCTCTTTTTCCATACAGCCACAGCCACGAGGCTCCTAAAAGAGGTAAACAGGCAAAGAAGACCCCCAGGAAAACTTCCACAGGTCAACCACCCTTTTTCCCTACAACCACAGCCACGTGGTTCCTAAAATGAGTAAACAGGCAACAGAAGACCCAGGCAAATCCCCTCAGGTCCACCCCCCTTTATCCCAAAAGGGGTAAAAAGACAAACAGACAAACAGAAGACCCAGGCAAGTCCCCTCAGGTCCACCCCCCTTTATCCCAAAAGGGGTAAAAAGACAAACAGACAAACAGAAGACCCAGGCAAGTCCCCTCAGGTCCACCCCCCTTTATCCCAAAAGGGGTAAAAAGACAAACAGACAAACAGAAGACCCAGGCAAGTCCCCTCAGGTCCACCCCCCTTTATCCCAAAAGGGGTAAAAAGACAAACAGACAAACAGAAGACCCAGGCAAGTCCCCTCAGGTCCACCCCCCTTTATCCCAAAAGGGGTAAAAAGACAAACAGACAAACAGAAGACCCAGGCAAGTCCCCTCAGGTCCACCCCCTTTATCCCAAAAGGGGTAAAAAGACAAACAGACAAACACAGGACCCCCAGGCAAACTACCACAGGTCCACCCCCCTTTTATCCCAAATAAACACTCAACCCGGGCACTTAACTAAAACAGGCCAATTCAAACACACCCAGGCAACAGATAGACTAAATGAAGGTAAACAAGTGAGTAACGAGACACCGGGCAAGATATTACCTGTCTTTGATGTCCTCCCGGGGAGCAGTCACAGACACGTGGACGGGTCAATCAAAGGGGCCGGAACATACCGGTGGCTCTGCAGAAGTCTCTACCGTGTACCTGGAGGTGATCAGTCTCCTTTCCTACCCCCAGGATTCCCCCGTCCAACAGCATCTTCCTTAGGACGGCTCACCGGCCAGACATAGCCCGATGCCCCACGTTGGATGCGCCAAATTGATGTAGATTAATTTAGAAATAAACAAATATGTTTAAATGTCTATCTGTTCCTGTCCAAATCTGAGATGATTAAATTGCGTATACGCAGAAGTAAGCTCACACTGACACATGGAGTTCAGGTTAAAAGCACTTCAGAAAATTTAATGGCATTCCGGTTGGAAAACAGTTATGCAGACCTTTTTAAAGGCAAAATGACATCATCATTGAATATCAGATAATAACAAATAAACATCATTAATTGGATTAAATGTTATGTGACTATATCAGTGTCCACCCATCAATATTATTAATTGGCTCAGGGGTTTGAGTGACTAGCTAGGTGTCCTCCCACCGGGAGGTGATATTGTTCTGGACAAGGGTGTGGACAGAAGGCTCAGGCGCCATCTTTCCCAGCATGAGGTTTACTCGGTGGAAAGGGGGGCTTGAGCGTCATTTTACACAGTCAGTGATGTCAGGTCTTGTGGTCAGGTGCAAGGTTCTTTTATGAATAGAACATTTCATTAGTACAGTGTTCTCATGGCCTTGGCTCTGGCCTTGGTTATACTTTGTTGCATGTTACAGGAGATTCAATAATTCCGGAGTCAGCTATGTCTTTATAGAAAATACAGTCTCTGTTCATTGTATTAAATGTACTGGGAAATTATGTCATGTAATGTAGTTTAAGATGGAGAATCTGTCAGGTAATGAGGACAAAATGGAGGGTTTGTCACAGTGTGAGGTTAAAATGGAGTTAGTACAATAATTCAGTACAAGTTCAATAAAGATTTTTAATAATTCTACATCAATAGCTGCTTGATCCAAGGAGACATCTGACTGCTATTTTGGGGCCAAGAAGGAATTTTTTCCTAGTTTGTTGCAAAATTGGAAGCGCTTTAGACTGGGTTTTTTGCCTTCTTTTGGATCAACAGCAAAAGCATATGTGAGGAAGGCTGAACTTGATGGACGCAAGTCTCTTTTCAGCTATGTAACTATGTAACTATGTAAAATTTGGGAGATAACTCCTCCATATAGTTAGCCTAATATTAAAATCAGATTCAAATAACAAATAACAAAAAAAAGTGGGTGGCTTTGATAATATCCCCTTAAACAATAAACCTACATCAAAGGGATGATTATATTGTCAGACTGGGATAACAGGCGGAGCTTCCATACAGAATTAAGGAAATAGCTTGAGTAAAATTAGAGAAGGGAAACAAAAGCTCTCAACTCTTCATATATTTTTATCATAACAAACTCATAACATAATCAATGTTGCCAATTAAAAATTATTGACATTAACAATAACAATTCCATAAGCGGAGTGTATAATTCTAAATAAAGTTATAAATATGTAAATATTGAAGATTCCTCCCTGACCAAACCACTTTTTATGAAGCTCTAAACTGTAGAGCGCAATCTAAGTACCCCAACATAGTCACACTATGCTCACCAGGGGTCAATTATGAATTGCCATATGCATCCATTTAAAGAGCTCAGTTCTCTAATCAATTGGTTAATTTCTATTCCCAACTAGTGACGCCTCTGTGGAGGTTTAACCTATCAGGTCCGTCTGGTTCAAAATAATAGTAATCTATTCACAGACTAAAATTTCCAAGTTACTCTGCGGTGAAGACTCCATTCCACTGTAGTTAAATATAGATTCAAAACATTCTGCTGATTATATTAGATCATCTATTCATATCTTGAATACATTATATCTGGAGAGACTAATCATGCAAGAAAATATCAAGACCGGACCTATCGAAAGTTCCCTAAGTATTGCTACAAGTGCAATCTATTAAAGTATACAAAAAATAAAGTCCAATCACTGTCAATAAATCTCCTGTGTATGCCAAAAATGTACTATACATCATCATGGTCCTGACTCCAATTAGATTTAAAAATCAAGTATTGAAGCGGAAGAAAATGTACATCACTGAAAATACAGAACTACCACCAATTGAATTAAAACCAAAATCTTTAAATTCCTTCCAATCTGCTAATTTATTTTTGTTGGTTAGTGATTATCCCTGGTGTTCTCTTAAAGAAAGATCTGAATTTTGAGTTGTATTTGTTGTCTCTTTTTAAAGTGGATAATGTAGAGCTTTAGTTGTTCCTTTGGAGATTGATTTACAACCTAGTCTGTGATTGATCACCTGTTTTCTGCCTGGAGGACACTTTAAGAAAAATAATGCATTTGGTAATCTACAAATATATATATATTTTTTTACTAATTTAATAAAGGGGAACAGCCTGCTTTCATCTTAGATCAAGTCAGTTATTGATATAAGCTCTATTCTTTGTATGTGACAGTCCGCATAGAGAATGTATACAGAAAAGAAAAGAAATAAAATACAGTTTGTAATTCGTCTCATAGGCAGTGTGTGTCCTGGCTGTGGATCTGGATTATAATGTAATTTGCAAAATCATACCATATACATTTAAAAGAAAACAGAAAAAGTTGCTAATAATATTTATAGGTGGTTTTATTTAATGTACTATAAATTTCTAGACAAATTGAAGTTTTCCTTTTAATAGTCTCTACCTTCTCTGAGCTAGAGGTAACATTCCATTCCTTGGTCCACACTTAGTTTAAATAGACCTGTGTTTTGAAATACTCTGCTTATGCTTGGACTTCATGTTGCCAAAATAATGTATGAAGAGACAGACGAAAGCTGTAAGCTTAAATGGACATTGTAGTCACCCAGACCACTCCATCTCATTAAAGTGATCTGAGTGCAGTGCCTATCTCCCTTTAACCATGCAATTGTAAGTATTGCAGCTATTGATTAACTTTTGGTTGCCTAACTGATGCTGGACGTCCTCATGCTCTGGATAAGGACATTCAGAGTCAGCTAAAACCACATAGGAAATCATTGACTCAGTACTTTCCTGTGGGATCGTCCTAATTTGAGTTCGATACTTGCTGCGCACGTGCATTAGGTCGCCAATGTTGGTTGAAGTTGGGTGAGGAGGAGCAGAGACGGAGCCTAACACAGCACCACCGGACATCGGCGCTGGTTGCAAGTATTTGACACAAGGGATTCTGCACTGTGGGGTAGGTGGACACATGAGCAAGGGGGCACTAGAGTACTATAGTGCTAGGAATACAACTTTGATGCTGGACGTCCTCAGCACTATAGTTTCCCTTTAATGTAAGTGCAATCTCTTCTTACATCCAAATGTTATAATGTGTCTTTTAAATACATGTGCCTTTGAAGCGCTGATGCGACAGGCAATCTTTCTTGGAGTCTTTTAAAATTGTTGCTTGTTATTTGGACCAAAATAATGTGACAGCATTTGTGTCTGTTTGTTTGTCTATTAACTCTTTTACTAACCCAGGCAGGTAGACAGAAGTGAATGAAATGCAGGGAGAGAAGTAGAAACATTCCATGTGGTTCTTTTGTCATTTTACTTACTTTTAAATGGATAGACATGAATGAAAGACATACAGACAGAAAGATTTCCAGGAAATCTTAGTAAATAATTAAGACATTGGCTTCTCTCACTTATACGCTTCTATTCTTGCTTAGTTAGGTTTAACTCTGGGTGATTAAAAATAACTAACTTGTGGAATCCAGCAGGCAAGATAATTAAATGCTCTTGAAATTAAAAAGTTACTGTTGATGTCAAAATGAAGAATGAATATAAGGGGAATGATATTTATATAGCAATTATTTTGTAATTGCTGGTACGTTGGCATTTTTTTGTTCCTGTTCCCTCAATAGCCATTTTTTAAAAGTGAAGTAATTCAGGAATACATTTTTTAAGAAGGCTCTTTTGATAGGTCCTTACTGTCATGAAATGGAACTTTATCAAATTAATGCTTTTTTGTTATTGTTGTTGCTTTTTTCATAGACAGTATCTGCTAAACCAAATATTACAATGCAATCTAAATTGCTCTGACCGAGCATAGGCAATATCTGCTAAACCAAATATTACAATGCAATCAACATTTAAAATAACGGTGTACTCCAAATACATAAAACTCTTCAGTTTGCTAAAGTGTTTTATGTTTTTGTTTATTTCATTTTATAAAAGCGCTGATTCAATAGATATGTAAATGAACCTCCACTAGTCAGACAACTGGTCCTGTTAGTTCAAGTAATGCAGTTCATTGATATGTCGGTGATTGGACAGTCATTGAAAGTCTGTGCTGGGGGAGAAGGGGCAGGGCCAGTGCAAGCATTTTTAGCTACACAGGCAAAGATGCATGTTGCTGCCCTCTCCTCCCCCACCTCCCCTGCAAAAAAAGTACATCTTCACCGGCGTGTCTTGGAACCTCCTCCCCCCCTTTTGAATTTCTTACTTTCTTACCCTTTTTAGTGTTTCAGATCCCCTCTTCTGAATGTATTACCCCTTTTGTGCTTTAGTGTATATTATTCCCTCTTTAGTATATCTTACAACCCCCTTTGTATGTATCTTACACCCAGCTGCTTTCGGAGTCTCTTGCCCCCAGCCCCTTTCTTTGTCTATTTCTCAACCACAGTCCCTCTGTGTGGCTCTTTCTCCCCTTAGTCCATTTTGTGTGTCCCTCCCCTCCAGATCCCTTAGTTTGTCTTTTCTCCCAAGCCATTTAGATATAGACATGCAGGCAAAAATACATACATACATACTTACACAATCATAGAGGCACACAGGCATTGTTTTTCAGGCACATTATCAAACAAAGCCATACAGGTACACTGTCATACAAACACAGACATCATCATACAGATACATGCAGGCACAGGCATACAGACATACAGAGTCAGTCACACAGAGACATACAGACACAGTCACATGGAGATATACAAGCAGAGACATACACCATACAGAGGCATACACAAATACAGAGACATGCAAGCATACAGTCATATAGACACATGCATACATACATGCATATCAAAACATACAGGCATACAGAAATATACATACAAAGACATAAAGGCATGCAGAGACATACAGGCATACATATACATGCATACAGAAACATACATACATACAGAAACATACATGTGTACAGAGGCATAAATGCGTACAGAGGTATACATACATGAACACAGAGACATACATGCACACAGAGACAGTCACAATTACATACCCACTGTACATACAGATCCCTGGGGTGCATGCTATCTCTGTGAAGTCCTGTCTTGCAGCCCAACCTCATCACAGGGTGCCAGCCACGCTGTGTGGTACACAGGGAGCAGGGATATGATGTCATTCATATCCCCACCCCTCCACACAGCCTGTGCCGGACACCAGTATAGGAGGCCCCTCTGGTGGCAGTAAACTGGGAGGGCAGTAAGAGGCTAGGCTGCGCTGAGGGGAGGTGCTTGCACTCAGCCATGCTTTAGTAAAGTAACCAGCTGGAGGGGAGAGCAGAGCACTTCCCTACTGCCGGACAGCCTGACATTGCGCCCCCAGGGATGGTGAGACGTAATGTGTTTGCCTGGGCTGCCTTATGGTAGCGTTGGCCCTGAGAAGGGGAGGGCTTGCAATTTATTTCATTTTATATCTGTGATTATTGTAAGCCATACAAAACAAATGACATACTAATTTTCTTTAGGGGTATATGTACTAAACTGATATCATTTCTATGGAGTGTTCCTTTAAGAGTCAAAAGCATAAAAACATACATGGCAGCCCTAAGGGGATATTAAGCAGGGTAAATGATTTTATCCTGAGGGCCACACAGCATGAGGCCCTCTGGGATGAATTCTTGGAACAGAGTAACGTGGAAGTCCATGTTTTCTTCTGTATTAGCTGAGCCATGGCTTAGGGACAGGTTTTATGCACAGAGACCCCCGGGAGTTAATCACATACTCAAGTTGATATCTAGAAAGATCAAGTATTGTTGCATAATTTCTTTTAATTTTTTAAAATAAATAATTGAATACCTCTAATCCTTGCAAGATTTGCATGTTATGAGGTATAAAATACATAGCAAAGACATACTAACTATTTTTTCTGCCAGTAATCAGTAGGGCTACACTGATCTAAATAAACTGGTCTTAATGCAGCATAAGCTTAATGAATCTTAGCTCTTAAATGATGGCAGGCCACTGTTTCTGATCAAATGTAAGAATGTTACACTGGTATCCTAATAAAGAACTCATTAAGCCTCTACATGTATTGACTTTATTAATTAAAAAAAAAAAAAAATCTAAATCATTCAGTCACTGAATCAATTCCTACAATTCTAACCAGCCTAAATATTTAGTCTAAAATAAAGTGTATAATCCAAAATGAAAGCGCTACAAGTAACTGAATGAAAATTGATTACTCATTGTTGAGTTGATCACCAGACTTGGAAATTAGCTTTTTTGCAATTTGTCTGCATTTGGGCAGGTCAAGTAAGTATATAAATATAGGTTGTTGTTTTTTTTCTTTTTGTTGTTTTTTTTATTTCTCCTCCACTTTCTTTTCTTATGTTGGCTACTTTTTCTAACTTGATCTGTGAACTAAATATTGGGAAAATATACCTATGAATATATTACAAAATATATACATCATATTTATTATATTATGTTTATATTTTGGTTCATCTGATTACTATTCCCAGTTTTTATTTTGTTGTTAACAAAATAAATTTGAACTGCCAAATGGACAAACATTTCTTGAACAAAATCATTTTTATTTTCAGATTAAGTGGTTTGGACAAAATATTTCTCTTTTCACTGTGCACAAGTCTACTGGTCATCTTTTTACATAACAAGTCCTTCAAAATGTGTTTGGTTGGTTCATTACTTTACTTTTCACCATCAGAAGAACATTAGTGTAGGACTGAGATGACTATAGTTTTTCTGAAAGATGGGATGCATAACTATGCCAAACAGATTACTTATTATCTTGAGGGGTTTTAAATTCCAAACTGGGTTTTTTTACCCAATGTTTCAACTTTCTTTGTGGATACTCTACACATCGAATCTTGCATATACTGTAATATTAATCAGCTGGAAATATATATACATCATTTTTTTTAAATATATCATTATACCGACAATACCGCTCTCTTTCTTTCTCTCTCTCTTTCTCTCTCTCAGTAGAGGGTAGAAAAAGATGATGTTTTGCCCTCCAGATGTCAATGCGTAAAGAATGCTGTTAGCACAATTTAAATGATGTGAAGGCACCTTTGGCGTCCCCATAAATAGAAAAGAAGGACAAATAAGTTTGCAAACTTAACTATCGCTTTGGCATTCTGTCCACAGGAAAGGAAATGAAGGGGAAAAAATAAATGAAAGATAAAAGTTATATTCCAGCAGCATGAATTCCCAGCAGAAACAAGATCCTCCCTGACTTCTATGTGTATGTCTCAGTAATTCATTTAGTTTCTGCAGGTGTCAAGTTCTCCTATGGTGGAAATGAGACAGATTCCCTAAGGAGTGAACACTTGGGGCAGGATCTCATTCCTGCTACGATGGAAATGAAAACGAACTGGTTATAAATAAACTGCCATCTCCTTCAAGTGACACCTGCTGTGTGCATTGACAAGACGGCGGCCTCCATAGTGGCTGTGACTCAAGATAATTGAGAAACCTCGATGTGGACATTGGTGGAATTGACAACTAGTCAGTTCTAACACTACTTGACCTCCAAGAACTTGATAATTCTTCCACAAGCATTTATGTAAAACAAATATCTTAGACCAATTTGTTGCATTGCCTTATTAAAGTAATTAATACTCCAGCCAATGCTTTGCATCACATAAACTATTCAGATTATTTATGCAATCAATTATTTTGAAATCATATGCCCAGTTCATAAGTCAAAGAAATGGTTAATATCAACAAAACAGTCCAGTATGAGTCATTTTATATTAATCCTAAACATGAGTTTTCTACACATTCCATAATATCTGAATGTAACACAGCACTGGCCTATATTTTTCTAGTAATAGCATTAGTCATACTTCTTTGAAGAACAATATTGTGATTTTTAGTGCATAAAAAGATATTATTCTATGACAAAGATAGTGAAATGTAAGAGACACTTTAAGAAGGGGCTTATTCGTTGTTTAAAATATCAATATTTACTTGCAAGCTAAAATAGATCTAACATTTTCTAGATAATTTCTGGAGATCTAAAATACCCCGTAATATTAAAGGGTATTTTATCCCTTCAAGTTTTATATATTTTTTTTTTCTCTGTCTTGATATATATATAATATCTAGCAAAACAGTGCACTACTGTATTTTTTTTTTTTTAAATCAATTAGTTAAATTGTATGGATTAATATAGTTTATTAGATTGCCTTTGTACAGACAAGACTGGTGGTCATGAAAGATAAATAGTTATAGCTTTTGCCCAGAATTGGCTACAGACCCAATAAATGACTTATCTAAAAGTAGATTTAAGAGTACCATTGCCAGTTAAGCAGAAAAGCAATGGGTTAATCAATAATCACATAATGAGTTAAAGATTTCCAAAATCTGTTGTTGAGAAGAGGCTATCCAAACTTTCAAAACAAGTTAATTCTTCTAGTATTCATCATAGCAAAAACATTAACCTTACAAAAACAAAACTTTTTTCTATCATAAAACAGCAATATTAGAAGAGAACCAAAACCCTTTAAAACTTTAAATGCATGACAGCTACCCAAAGTGTGTCCTTGGGATTGGGGAATGAAAGTTTATTATTGCGTTGGAAAAGGCCCTCTTACTGTAAGTAACCAACTATCTGGCTGCATGATGGCATTTAAGCTAGCTCCAAAACAGACCTTTCAAAAAGCAGTGCCAAGAGGTGTGACTTGGGGTCTAAGTCAGCCGACCAAGACATGAGTTATAAAGTTCTTCTGGCAACTATGCTTAAGGTGATATATATCCAAATATTGATCTTTGTTATATTCAGAGGAAGCCAAAATTATTATTACAAGTGCACTTGGAGGAGCGTGAATAAGACACCAGACACCTGTTGGTATTCAAAATAAGCCTCTCTCGTTTTTATTGTTCAGTTGGGTTTTTATACATTAAAAAGTAAGTGCTTACATAGTAGGAAGGGAGTGAAAGGGTAAAAGGAGTACATATAAGACATAGGGATGAACCTCATGTACATATAACAAATAAGTTCCGAGAAAGAAAAGGAACAGAATGATTTGAGAAGAGACTTCTCAGGTGGGGGCTATCTGCTCCCGGATCTAGACAATTATGGTCTTAATTGTCGTTTTAAGCATCAAGCATTCCCTGAGTCCAAGTTAGCCAATTTTAATATGGGATATCTAATATGACACCTATAAGCTTGAACCTTGGAATCAAAGTAAATTCTATCACAAAAGTGACTGACATGGTGTTAAGATGAACCACTTCAGCCACTGTACTACACAGGAACCCATTTGCCAGCTTTAGTAAGTGAAATAAAAACCAAAATAAAGTCCAGGTGCATTGCAACTCCAGTATGAAACAGCTTCACAAAGCCTTTTTATTCAGTAGACGAATAAGTGGACATTATTCAAGACATTTCCTGCCAGTGAATCTTCATCTTCAACAGTACCGAAACGCACCTCAAAGAAATGGCTGCCAACAGACTGGTCATACAGATAGTTAGGTAGAAAAATGTTCCTGAGACCTGAGATGAATCTCTTCAATGGGAGAGTAAGCTATATCACTAGCAAGAACTCACTCAGCAGAACTCCGCCACAAGTGTTCTAGTGTGTAGATATGCTGCTAACCAGCAATCATAGCTTTAGCATAGGCTTGCAATGTCAGGGTGAATTCTCCATGACCAGAAGCAGCTCCAACCAACCACAAGAGGGGCAGCAACATTCCCAAGGGGCATGGACTTGGGAGAGGACATGGTATAAAGGCGTTGGACTCTGAAGGAAATGCCAGGCATGTCAGTACACCCTGCACACTGTGAAGACTGGGTGGTAACCATCATAGGGTGACAAGGACAAAAGAAACTAGAACATGGACATTTCATTTGGGACTCCCTACCTTCCCTAAAGGATACAAATGTACCCTAGTCAGTATTCATCTGCACAAAGGCTGTAGAGCAGGTAGAAAGCAAGATCAACCTCTTCCAGCTGGTTGACTTTGAAACCTAGGACTAAGATTCCAGCAAGAGTCTCACTGATGAGCTGTATTAGTGAGATTTCCAGAATTCTCACTTAATGGCTTAAAAATTCTAATCTTTCATATTGGGGTTTTACCGTGATTATCTGCTCTGTATCTCCCCTATGCAGACCTTTGATCAAGCAGGAGTGCTTCTAAAACAAGATATATATAGATATATATATATACAACTTGAAAAGAGATGCACTCTCCGGTCTTTTATAAACAAAATACTATTTTAATCCAAATGTCAGTTTACATTCAGCTTGATCGACGTTTCGACCTGAGAAATAGAAAGACCTGAACGGGTCAAAACGTCGATCAAGCTGAATGTAAAATAGTATTTTGTTTATAAAAGACCGGAGAGTGCCTCTCTTTTCAATGTGTATCTATATCTGCTAACGTGGGATTGCACTAGGGCATTAAATTACAGAGCAGGAGAAAGGGTGAGTGTCAAGCTACGTATCTGTTTTTGTATATATATGATATATATATATATATATATATATATATATCATAGGCGTGCGCAGCCTATTGTATAAGGGTGTGCACCCTAAAGCAGAAACACACACGCTGCGTATATATATATATATATATATATATATATATATATACATACACATACACACACACACTGCTGTGTGTGTGAGGGTGCTGCATGTAGGTGCTGTGTGTGTGTGTGTGTGTGTGTGTGTAGGTGCTGTGTGTGAATGCGCTGTGTGTGTGCAGGTGCTGTGTGTGAAGGCGCTGTGTGTGTGTGCGGGCGCTGTGTGTGTGAAGGTGCTGTGTGTATAAGGGTGCTGTGTGTATAAGGGTGCTGTTAGTGTGTGTGTATGTGTAAGGGTGCTGTTAGTGTGTGTGTGTGTGACGGTGCTGTGTGTGTAAGGGTGCTGTTAGTGTGTGCTTTGTGTGTGTGTGAGAGTGCTGTGTGTGTAAGGGTGCTGTTAGTGTGTGCTGTGTGTGTGTAAGGGTGCTGTGTGTGTGAGGGTGCTGTTAGTGTGTGTATGTGTAAGGGTGCTGTGTGTGTAAGGGTGCTGTTAGTGTGTGCTGTGTGTGAGGGTGCTGTGTGGAAGGGTGCTGTTAGTGTGTGCTGTGTGTGTGAGTGTGCTGTGTGTGTTAGGGTGTTAGTGTGAGGGTGCTGTTAGTGTGTAAGGGTGTTGTTAGTGTGTGCTGTGTGTGTGTAAGGGTTCTGTGTGTGTAAGGGTGTTGTTATTGTGATGGTGCTGTTAGTGTGTGTGTGTGTGTGTGTGTGCTGTGTGTGTAAGGGTGATGTATGTGTGTGTGCTGTATGTTTGTGTGTAATGTGTGGGGGTGTGGGGGGCCGTTTAGTTAATATCCCCCCTCCATTCTTACCTTATGTAGGGAGGGGGGACCGTGTTCCTGCCTTCCCTGGTGGTCCAGTGGAGAGTGAACTCTCACTCTTGCGAGATCTGAGCATTGCCGCGGTAACCGTGGCAATGCTCCGACCTCGCGAGAGGAACACGCCGGAGCTGCTGACAAGAGCTCCCCAGGTCCTCTCCTGCCTCTCTCACTGCCTGTGGGTCGGTGAGGGAGATCTTTGATCTCCCTCACCTGCCCACGGAGGGAGGCACATAGTGCACCCTGTGCACACGCTCATGATATATATATGCACACACTCATGATATATATATGCACATGATATATATATGCCCTGTGCACACGCTCATGATATATATATATATATATATATATATATATATAGTAACCTGAAGTTGTCTCCTGCGGATGATACTATCTTTGTTATTCAGCTCCACCAGGTGCAGCATCACTGTTGTGCTCTCACACTTGCCTGAGAATAAACTGTGGGATCCTCTGTGGTCCAACTCTGATATGTGAAAAGATGCCCTATTCCCAAAGCTGTTGCTTACAATATCACTGTAACAGTCATTTTAAGCAAGACAAATAAAATAAAAATATACAATAAATCGATACAATTTATCACTATGCTAAATTATATATTTAGTGCAAAATGCCAAATCATGTCAGGTTCACTTTAAATTATAATTCTAGTAGGATTTAAATGTTTATGCATCAGGTTTAGTAGATAGAGCCCACTATGCAGCAGGAAGCTGGATAAAGTAATACTAAGATCGCAGTGCAGATGAAGGTCAGATAAAAGCGTGGTCAGGAATGCAAAAGGTCAGGACAATCATCACAGGTTCTTAAATGGTTAACCAGGCAAGGGTTAAATATCAGACATAGAGGGAAGATAACACCACTATGAGCATAGTATACAGGAGAAAGGAGGGACAGGGGGAAAGCTGTTAAATATGGAAGAAGAAGCATTCTCCCCCACATCACTCCCACAAACACACCTAGTTTTCTATTTATAGGGCACTGCTCAGGTGTGTGTGCACCTATGGAGGTGGGTCCTCTCAAAGTCTTTCTCCTTCCACTTCGTATGGAGAGAAAAAGACCTTCTGCCATTGAACAGGCACAGCAAGGAGACCATAGAGGCACGTGTTGTCATGGCACCTCCAGGAAAAAAGGGGAAGATGCTGCGAGGAAGTATGAGGTAAGTTAAAGGGAGAGTAGGGACCTGATATTATTTCACATACCAGAACGCACAACTAAAATTAACAAAAGTTTGAAAGAGTCAACTGAAGTCTGCAACTAATGTCATCATAATATTGTCTTCAGGCACCTGTAAGCACCCTGTTTTAAGTGAATTGAGTGTGGTTCCTTTTTCTATTTTTGCAATCATAATATTAATGATATAATTATAGTGTACCTCTTTCCATACCTTTGTGGAAAAACAACTCTTTTTTATCAGTGTATTTAATGTGTTGCCATTTACCATTAGCATTTGTGCAAGTGACCTCTCACTATGCTGCATTATTGTGGTATCATCAGGAGGATTGTAACTATGGAATCTATGATGCTTCTTTACATATCCTTATGGCATCCATATGTTGTACAGTACACTCATATCTTCCATACACAGAATAAAATGCATGTCAATGAGTTATATACAAAAAAAAAATAGTTCTTTGAACATCATAACAAATATCTGTTTATTCAAGGTGTTATGGCTGAAGCAAGATAAGTATTACAGTAATTGTTAAAAATCCGGATGAAGCTTCAACACCAAATAAGATTATAAATTAGACTCAGTGGAAAAGACTAAATGGGAGGACAACTGGTTCAGAAGGCTCAATTCAATTATACATGAAGAACTAAGCCTCTCTGCCAGTGCATGCAGAATTATAATTGTTTTCAAGCAGAACTGAGAAATAGCTATTTAATTTATGCTGTGGTTTAAAGGCTGTAGTTTTTCCAGCAAATAGGTGTGTTGATTGATGTACTTGCTACATCGTATATTCCTCTGTTACCGTGTACTTATCAATCTGTCTTTTAACATTCTGAGAATATGCCTTTGATTTTGAAGGATAGTTTGGTATTATAGCCCTTTGGGTTTATAATGTATTGTTATAGGCAGGAAATATATTGTATCTCGGAAGTAAAATCAATTTATATGTAGTCTTCAATTTTATCTTTAATGTCAGGTGCTAATAAGCTTGGTCAAAACATTTTGAGGTCCAGGTAGCAATAAGATTGTGTTAAATTGTGACTAGTGTGACTTAAAAATGATATTGCATTTTGAAAGAGCTATTCAAGAGATAAAGATCTTACCTTCAGAGGTATGTATGAAATCATTGGGGTAACGTGGGACAAGTAGTATTTATAGAGGATGATGACATAAAACAAGGAGGACTATAATACACTTGGTATTGATAACTTCAACGAATTGTAGGGTAACATTAAATTAATAAAAATAAGGAAGGGTATCCAGTGTTGAAAAACTATTTGTGGCAGGAAGCAACTTCGGGCTGACCTTTGTTCTCCAACCACATCTTTATACATTAACCAGTTTGCAAATATTAAATTTAATGAAATTAAGAATATTGAGTGTTTTTAGAATTTCAGTGACACATTTATTACTAAAAAGTTATGAAACCTAAATCATTTTTTCAGGACCACTTACAGTCAAATATATCAGTATTCTACTAGATAATCTCTCAGGAAATAAAAACAAATTTCTAAATCATGAACATTTTTCGTGTTAGCCTCTGTTTTCTTTGACATTTATCCTGTCACAACCAGGGCACAGATTGCAAAATGAAGAAGAGGACTAGAAACATTAAGGATTATGTACAAAAAGTGTTGTGCTCTGAAAAGTGGTATAAAATATTAGAAGTAGGGAAATCACTACGAAAACCAGTAAATTCTGCATGTAAATCCATTTATAAAAAAATTGTGTTGCTGTCACATCTTTTTCACCAATTTTTCAGAACATACATCACTTATACTTTATTATGTTTTGTTATTATTTAGCGCCAACAAATTCCGCCGCGCTTTACAATGGGTGGACGAACAAACATGTAGTTGTAACCAGACAAGTTGGACACACAGGAACAGAGGGGTTGAGGGCCCTGCTTAATGAGCTTACAGGCTAGAAGGAGTGGGGTAAAGTGACACAAAAGGTAAGGATAGTATTTGTCTAATGACAGTTGCAACTTGCAAGAGAGGAATCATTGTTTATTTTTCCTTTTCTCTGTATGTTTTGGTAAGGGAAGATGCTGGTTTCTACATTTCATTTTATTTTTCACTTCTCACAAATATATATTTATTAAATATAGGGATAAGTAAAAATAACTGTAAAAATGAGGGAAAGTGGTCCTTGGTAATTAATTACCAAGGCTCTAGAGTGTTCTTTTAATATGTGTTCCTTTCCATTGGCCAGGATTTTATGTAGTGCTAAGTTAATTCCAGATATTAATTATACTGAATATAAAATGTTAGGTGTACTTATTGATTAAAGGTTACAATTAGAAAATATTTAGAAATGATTCTCTGAAACTAACAATTTCAACTTTCCTTCTATTTTCTTTTTCTTTTTCTTTTCTCCATTTTTGTACTTGACTTTTCTATGTATCATTAAACCTGATTTCCTTTCTTCCATTATTTCTTCCATTATTTTTTTCAGCACTTCCCTATTTCAATTATTTATTTTTTCAGTAATCAACACACTTAGGTGACATTTAAATAAGAGACGGTATTAACAGTTGCCATAATGGTGGTAAATATAAGTTCATAGGGTTATGTATAAAAAGTGTTGTGTTCTCAAAAGTGGGTAATTTATGAAAATTGGTCCAATTTCCATAGAAAGCAGTGGAACCAGCAGGCACACTACATTATTGAATCTGCCCCTCTTACAGCAAAGACCATCAGTGTTAGTGTTTTGTCTGAGCAAAGACATACAAGCATCTTTTCATGTTTTAATCCGTTTTGTGTGTGTGTGTGTGTGTGTGTGTGATGGAATGTATATTTTTTTCAATCCTTTAAACCTCCTGGCATGTCATTGCCTGTTTGAATTGATGCTTTGTTATTTTAGAATTTTAAATAAAAGCGAAGTTTTAATTGGGAACCTCCTGAGCGGTCTACAAATTTTGGAGTACCAACTTATCAAAAAATCCTGTTTGATAGCTTTCTTTTTTTCTAGTCCAGCTACTTCACGTGACTTTGTCATTATTAATGCACTTTAGGAACACTGTAGGCACCCAGACCACTTCAGCTCTTTGATGTGGTCTGGGTGCAATGTCCCATGTCACTTAACCCTACAGTGGTAATTATTGCAGTTTCTGAGAAACTGCAATAATTACCTTGCAGGGTTAAGTCCTCCTCTAGTGGCTGTCTACAAGACATGCACTAGAGGGACTTCCAGGCACTTAGACGACTTTTGGTTGTCTAAATGACGGTGGACATCCTCACACTAGTTCAAGTGATTAAGTCAAGTGATTAGCTATCCCTATAAATGGCTAAGCACTGCACTTGGTCAGTTCTTGGTTGTGCTTGTGCTTGCCTCAGTCTCTTAGCATCCTGAATTGGTTCCTGGTTCCTGGTCTTGGTTTTTATTTCTGGTTCCTGATCCTTGTTCCCGGTCCCCGATTTCTAGTTCCGGATTCTCTGTAAACAGTCTCGGCTTCTGACCTTTGACTTTAACTCTGACCATGCTTCTTGTCTCTAACCTTTGCCCTCTGGCATCCTCCTACCTATTTGTGGATTTCCTGTTTTTTCACCTTCAACTTGACTCTTGACCTCGCTTCTTTGCTGCCAACCCTGACCATTGGGCCGCCTGACACTACTTCCAGTTCTTTCTGGTTTCATTACTTCCTCTGTAAATAAAAACACCCATCCCCTCATATATCTCCTAAATTCCTGTATCACTCTCAGGCACCTGGGAAGGTTGTATCTGCAAAGGGTTGATGTTACACTGCAAATGAGTACCTCTCCAAGCAAACTGGTAGGTTCTCACATCTTTGCTGCTTTCTGGATACAATTTTAATAATATCCAAGAGATAAATTAGCTCATATTTCCCTTATACACCAATATGAGACTACAAAATAGCATCACTTCTGTGAAATATATTTAATAAATAATATAACATTTATGCATGTCTCATGTTAAATTTTGTACATTTGGGAAAATATGTTGTTTTGATGTTGAAGTAGTGGGATGGGATCTTATTAGACAGTAATCATCTTGCAATGTCGATATTTTACTTTATTTGAATTGAAAACATTTCTATGGGTATACGGTGGAGGTACACGAAAATGAGGAACATATATTTGAGTATATGTAAGTAACAGCTGATACATTTCAAAGCAGATGGTAAACTTTAAATACAAGGATTTGTTTTCCTGTACAGATATCTAATAATAATAATAAGAAGAAGAATTTGCCTATTTCTCTAATGCTCAGAAAAACATGCTACCACTAAGCTAACCTGATACACTTTACAAACACTTACATATCCAAAGAGAGAAGAATAGGAATCGCAGTCACTGAAATCTGTTACGCATAACATTTGTTGTCTGCTGCATTATTCTAAGTCCTTCGTGTTTATTGCAACCTTCCCCACTATTAGGTGAAAACATTTTCAAATGCTGTTGCCTGGTTTCTACCTAAATACATACCTATTGCTAGACAGACTGTCAGATAACCAACAAGAAGGTCAAATAGCTTGAATCTGGCCCATGGAATAGGGCCTTGGCAGCGCTAGAAGGCGGGCATTCATACTTGGTGTGTATGGATTTGCTAGTTATCTGGGATGGGCAGGCTGCTACATATACAGGGCAGCAATCTTAAAATTTACCCATTCTAATTCTTTCTCAAAGACCTTGCTGTTGTCCATCCCAGCCTCCCTGACTTTGTGTTAGGTTTGGAGTTATCCTCCAATTATTACTAGGGATTGCATTAATTATGTGTTTTAAAAGTTGGCATGTGGTTTAAAAGTTGGTATGGTAGGTTTAGAGCTGGCCAGTGGCTCAGAACTTGGGGTGTAGTGGATCTCAGTATGTACCCCTTCATTGGATCATTCGGGCAAATTGGCATGGTAGGTTTCAAGCTGGCCTGTGGCTCAGAATCTGGGGTTGTAGGATTTGGGTAAGTTGCTTGCACTTTATTATGTTTCATGGCTTTTATTTATGTTGTTATATTGTTATAGTCATATGTTGTTAATTTTGGGGTCATCGTCATTGTAATGTTCTGGGGGTTAGTTATGTACTGTGTCATAGGGTCTGTTTGACAATTACTTTTTGTATTAAAATTGATATATTAAAAGCTGTGGACAGAATTTTACCCAACATATTGTGTTGGTGTTCGTGCATTATTAAATATGTAAAGGGAGTTTTATTCTTAATGCCCAAGGGTACAACTATCCGCCTATCAAGGTCTCTGATATAGTTGTCACACTGGTTGCTCCTGACTATGCTTTTAGTCTGTGTCTAGGCCATGGTTCAAGAGTAATAACATTGATGACATGGCTTGTTACAAAGCTCTAGCTGAATCTTAGTCTCTATCTGCATGCAAGAATGTTATTGACTGGCCTGTCTAGCATTATGATAATATACTATAATACAATGTTATATTATCTTATAATATAATATAAGAATTAAAAAAGAAGATCGATTTCCTGAAGAAAGAAGAGATTTCTTACAGAGAAACAGGTTTTTGGAGTCCCTGTGAGTTTTAGATTTTCTGCATTT
This sequence comes from Pelobates fuscus, assembly GCF_036172605.1. Lineage (NCBI taxonomy): Eukaryota > Metazoa > Chordata > Amphibia > Anura > Pelobatidae > Pelobates > Pelobates fuscus. The sequence continues at coordinate 144,291,102 of NC_086317.1, forward strand.
TGTTTAAAAGCACTTTTTTGTGAACGTAAATGTTTTCGAGAATTGTATGTATGCACTACATATGGTTTATTTTTCATTGCCCTTGATGAAAGGAACACTCTAAACACTCATTGGAATTAAATTGTCATGGTGCCAGGAGGTGCCAGTTGTCTGCTTACCTTTAGTGATTATATCTTTCACAAATGGTTTAACTCAAAATTTCAATAACCAGCACCTGATCGTTCTCTCCATTGTCCTTTTGCTGCTGAGAATCTTGAAAGAGTAATCCTCAGTCAGGGACACCGCTATTTGACTAAGAGCATTAACTGGTACTCTAAGTCAGTCAGTAGTTCCCCTTTCACAAAACAACTTGAGCAAAATCTGTATATTTGTGGGGTTATACCATTTGCAAGTCTGTGCCAGGGATGTCCTGGCACCATAACAACTCATTGCAATGAGTGTTCCTTTAATTGTTTATATATTTATTTATTTAATGGGTTCAAACTGTTAAAACCATTAAGTTACACTTAAAGTATATATTATATAACTAGTTTGTTGGTGTTTTATTTAACGTGTAACTGAAGATTATGATCTTGAACTTTACACTCACTTGGAGAGTCACAAGGAGGCTGTTAAAATTAAATAAGAGTTTCAATCAAAATATATCTAATTAATGTCATTATTCATTTCTACTGTGTATAGCTTTTTATAAATGTATTTCTATTATATTGCACATTGCAAGTATCCAACAGCTAGAATTTATTACTGCTCTTTCAGGGGTCTTTGTCTTTTCCTTTGTCAGATCTCTTTGGAATAGTGTTCTTGCACAAGTCCTAGTTCAATTTGTACTTAATTATCTCAACCTCCAATTTGAGCAAGCAAGATCTTGAACTTTAGCCATTTTTTTTCAACCGATCCTTAACATTAATCTGTAATATATTTCATTTAATTTTTTTAATTTCGTAACTTCTTTTATTTTGCAACGCTAAATTTACAAAGCTGTGGTGACCAGCTAAGGTGCATAAGTTCCAACAGTAATCATCAATACGATGGACAAGCCCGCCGGTAGCTTATTTGGATCACATAAAGTCATTAAGCTATATCCTCACTGAGAGAAACATACATTATAACATTGTCAACCCACAGGATAGTAATTATCATGTAGCAAAGGTTGTAACTACTTCAAACACTGGTCCACCGATGAATGTATTGAATTAAAAGATGCAAACTAATCAACTTCATGTGGACCGTCTTACTTTGAAGATAGAATGGACAGTTAAGTAAGAAAGATAGAACAGTAGGACGTAGAGTAAAGGATACTTTAGAAAGGAAATAGAGCTTCCCTGTGTATAGGTACTCAATAGCTCAAAGGTGGAGGGGGTGGGGTATCTGAGTCCAGTCCATGGGATTATTCAGAAGAGAGGTTGTGTCACCTGGGGTAGGGTGTACCTGTCCCTTCTGAGGTGTGGACGTGTCTCGGCCTCCCTTTATTCCTGCTGCCACTCACATTAGATAGTGCATTCGTTGAACCATAATGAAAATGTTTTGTTTTGTTTTGTTTTGCTTTTTTGTTAACATATATAGCTTGGTATAATCTGTGTCTTCCCAGTTTCCCCTTGACACTTCTCCCTCCCATTCTTGTCTGTAGAGTACGCAGGTGAGGATAATAGAGAATGAGAGTCGCATAGGCTCTGGACACCAGCGCTATGTAAGCATCTCTAACTGTTATTTATGAGGTCTGTAATTTTAATCTTTAATTTTATAGACTCAAAATGTCACATTATTTGTATAATGGATTGCAGATTACACATATGGCTTTTCCCCCTCCTTATAATTCTCTACAGGGAATCTGTTTAATCTATTCTACTTACCTTCTCTTTTGATACCTACCCCAATACTAGCTTCCCTTAATTAACCCTATCCTATACATTTATTTTTTAATTGATCTACTTTGCACTTATTTTCTTTTCCATACCTTCCCACATTACTAAAGTTTGACTCTTCTTCTATCTACTTCATCCAAAGCACAGCTCACACATTGTTCTTTCATTAATTTTACCTTTCCTTATTTTAACTTAGACTTACCTACCCAACAGCCCTAAACCTGGCAGATATGGCATCCATATAAAGACCACTCTCACATTCTCTTTGCTCTTCCTTCTCATTTTTGAATCCCAAGAAACTCTAGCTTTAACCTTATATCTTATCTCTCTTCTTTTCTCTATTACTCCTATATGATGTGCATTCTCAAATACCAGTTTAACCTTCAGAAATGGTACATTCACACTTGTCCATGAATTGTTTTCTCATCTTACTATCACTCACATGAACTCACAGAAACATTTCTTTCCCGCCCATACACTGCTACCACTGCTTCACTTGCATCTCTTGTCACAACTCTATCCCTGGGGGGCAGAGTCTTGTCACAGTGCTCATTCACTCTATAGTACTTCAGCATTTACCAGCCCAGTGCCAGTCTCAGATGGATGGAAAGACTACCCTAGATCGACACTGATAAAATCTAATTTTTTTAAATAATTTTATTATGTTTAAAGGTTGATACATTTTGTATTTTTTCATTTGCGTGATACCACTGATAGGGGGAGGGGTGATTATACCAATTTCCCCATTGCTTACTTTTTGCATGCCATGGAGCCCCAAGGTTCTTTGTACTGGAAATGCAGGTACTCCTAATTCTCTTGCTGTTTATCCAAGGAGGTGAGGCTAGACACAGGGAGAGCATTGAGGTGTGCGGGAAAAGGTAAGTAAACTACCTTCTTAACACTTGTGGAGTGGCAGTCGCCTAAATGGTCACAATGACACTATATCATTAGGAATAGATATTTGTATTCCTAAATTGGTTGTGCTCCTTCAAGCTAAAGTTGCTACAGTGCTTCACAAAAGCCTTTAGGGAAGTATATCACCAAAAGAAATTAATTTCTCTCCCCTCCACATTTTCACAAATTTTCACTACTCAACACCTACTGTAGTCATATATTGATCCATACTATGATTTTGAATATACCTACAATCCTATCTTAATTTGAAAAAATTGTACGCTACATAGAAACATAGAATGCGACGGCAGATAAGAACCATTTGGCCCATCTAGTTTCCCCACACCTATTTTGAAATTGCACTCTGCTTGACCCAAGGAGAGATCTGACAATCTGGATTCGAGAAGCAATTTTTCCTAGTTTGTTGAAAAAAATGGAAAGCTATCCAAACTGTTTTTTTGCCTTTTTTTGAATGAACTGCAGAAATGGTTGTGAGAAAACTTGATAGACACGTATTTTTTCAGCCTATTTAACTATGAAACTATGTACTCCATTTCCTTTAAATTGTGAGTTTGTTTGAGAAGGTCCCTCATTACCTCTTGCTCTTTTAATTTAATCTTTAGAATCAAACATATTTGTAAGTCTCATGCATCCATTGTACAGAACTGCATTACATGTTGCAACTTTTTAAGAAAAAATACACATAATGGAATATAGCCAAACTGCATCCACATTCGAGTATGTAACTTTGCTCCTTACTGCTCTTTGACCAAGATGTGTTGGCCATCAGATCAGTTCTCCCAGCTGCCAAAGTCAAAGGCAAAGTCTTTGGACAATAGTTGTTCTGTAATGCAGGACAGAAATCCATAGGTTACATTACATTGCTTAAGACTCTTATGAACTATGTTGTGACACTCTTTATAGAACCCTCCATCCCTCCATAAAGTTGAAATAAACTAAAATACATGCCAATTATGATGAAAGCACAAGATTCAAATGATAAAAAAAAAATGTTGGAACAAAATAATACTTGATTTTTGCCAGGGCCGGTGCAACGATTTTTGCGGCCCTAGGCAAAAAAGAATTTGCTCCGCCCCCATATATCCTGCCCACCATGTGACATCACAATGCCCTGCCCATATGCTCTGCCATATGGGCCAACGTCAGTCTTCACAAAGTGTCTTTTATGTGAAAAGACTGTGTTTACATTAAAAAGCCTACAGGCACAGGCTATAGACACCAGAACCACTACATTATGCTGTAGTGCTTCTGGTGACTATAGTATCCATTTAATGTGAGGTAAATTAGAGATTAGTGCCACTAATAATATATTGGATTGCCTACTTACCACCAGATGAGGACAAGAGGCTGATGATGGGCTCAGTCTGGCTCCACAGGTCTGGTGTAGAAGAGGCTCTCTGGAGACAACAATTAACAAACAGGGCCCATTACACAGCTCAAGGTCTGGGCCCCCAGGGCTTGACCGTGAGTATGCCTACAATGCCCACCCATAAATACCTACATGGCCCACCCATGAGGTCTCTCACAGGAAGTGGAGTGTATGTGTGTAGGGGATGTTTTATGTGTTATTGTAGAGGATCTTATGGAATGTAGTGTACCAATTTGTGTAAGGGATGTAAGTTTGTTAATAGGGGATGCTGTGTGTGTTTGTGTGTAAGGAATGCATTGTATGTTTCTGTGTGTGAGTGTGTGTATAAGGGGTGCAAGGTGTGTTTCTGTGTATGTAATTGAATGCAGTGTGTGTCTGTAAGGGGTGCATTGATTGTGTAAGAGATGCATTTTGTTTCTGTGTGTAAGAGAATGAGTGTTTGAGTGAACGTAAGGGATGCATTGTATGTTTCGGGTGTGTCTGTGTGTGAGTTAGAATGCATGGTATGTTTCTGTGTGTGTGGGGGGGAGGGGGATGCATTATGTATGTGTGTAGTGTAAAAGAGAGGGTTTGTGGGGTAGGATAGGGACTGAGAGGGGAGCAGCTCTTTATTTTTTAAAAATAATTTCATAGTGCTCTCCCCTCCTGTCAGTTATTGATTTCCGCTTCCCTCCTGTCCCTCCGTGTTCTCCCCTTCTGTCCCTTAGTGCTCTCCCTTGGCCTCCTGTCCCTCTGCAGTCCCCCCTTGGTGGTCTTCTCACTCCCCCCTCTCCCCCTTAGTGGTCCTCCCCCTCCCAAACCCCTTAGTGGTAATCTCCCCCCCACAGTGGTCATTACCCTCCTCCCCTCTCCTTAGTGGTCCTCCCTCCTTACCCCCCTTTGGTGGTCCTCCCTCTCCCAAATCCCTTAGTGGTCCTTTCTCCCCCCTCCCCTCCCCCAGTGGTCCTTACTCCCCCCCTCCACTAGTGGTCCTTACTCCCCCCTCCCCTCCCCTAGTTGTCCTTACTCCCCCCCCTCCCCTAGTTGGCCTTACTCCCCCCCTCCACTAGTGGCCCTTACCCCCCCTCCCCACATGGTCCTTACCCCCCTCCCTTCATGGACCTTACCCCCCTCCCCTCATGGTCCTTACCCCTCCTCCCCTCATGGTCCTTACTCCCCTCTCCCCTCATGGTCCTTACCCCCCACCCCTCATGGTCCTTACTCCCTTCTCCCCTAATGGTCCTTACTCCCCTCTCCCCTCTCCCCTCAGGGTCCTTACTCCCCTCTCCCCTCATGGTCCTTACCCCCCACCCCTCATGGTCCTTACTCCCCTCTCCCCTAATGGTCCTTACTCCCCTCTCCCTTCATGGTCCTTACCCCCCCTCCCTTCATGGTCCTTACCCCCCCAATGGCCCTTACCCTCCTATCTGCCTATGTAGTGTGGCCGGGCAGCGCGGAACGCGGGACAGGAACTTCTGTTTCCTGTACCCGGCCGCCGGCGGACTGAAGGGAAGTGCTCACTCAGTGAGCACTTCCTGTCATTGCGCCGGCAGCCGGGTACAGGAAACAGAGGTTCCTGTCCCGCGTTCCACGCCGCCCGGCCACGCTACATTGAGAGACCGGCAGGAGGGAGCGCTCTGCGCCTCCCTCCTGCCGGTCACTCAAACCCGGCCGCCCTCCATACAGCAATGCCGCGCCGCCTGGGGCTTGCTAAAGCGCTCAGGCGGTGCAGCATGAGGAGCCGCGGCGGGGACTCCGGGTGCAGGAATCCGGCACCCCCTGCTAAGGTGCGCCCTAGGCGGCTGCCTAGGTCGCCTTACAGGTGGCGCTGGCCCTGATTTTTGTTATTAGTGTAGTCTCGTGCAGCAAATTACATGATACAATTATTTATTAATTTCAGTTATATAATCTGATTAGTGATTGTGTCTGATTGCTTAATAAAACCTCTACATTAGTGTTTTTTTGTCTCAAGATTCATTTCCTTATTTCATTCATTTTTTTTTACACACGTAAATGAAAATCAGCTATTCTTTGGCCCTCTCCGCTCTGTGATGTTAGGTTTAAACACAAAACTCAGAGTAATTTAAAATAGCATTCAATTTATTTCATACACCGTGTTATCCAAATTGATAACTATTGTCTAGATTAAAAAAAAATGAGTAAGTGTTTTGTTAATATGACTTTCTTAGGCGTTATCACTATACTGTCACTATGACACAAGGGTGTTCCACGCCTCCTAGCTTGCACATCATTTTACTACAATTAATAAGTCAATTTCATGGGTACATAGAAGAAGCAATCTTCAGGAAAGATTATCTTTTAATCCATATATTTCTGATTACAAAGCATTTTCTTTTAGTTTAGCCCGTCTCACATGAAGTGGGTGACGAGTACAGCCATTTACTGGTTACTTGTAAATAATATATTGCTCTGAGAAACTAAGACACTACACATGCTTTTCTTCTAGTTGTAATTTATATGGTAGTGTTTAGCCCTAAATAGCAAATATATTTCCTAAAATTAATAGACAAGGCGAAAAAATTTGGTCCATTCAAACAATTGTTTATACACTTTGCAATAGGTGCATTTTGGCTCCACTTTAGATCATAGGTTAAATAAAAAATAAGTAACCATTAGAGGGAAAACCAATAGAGGAGCAGTAAAAAAACAAATACTCTGAAAGAGACAAGTTATGCTCAGGAATAAAACTACAAGCTATGACACTATATATGGATGTAATATTATTGGGTTATATTATATTTTATGGGATATGCATGTCTCAAGCAAATGAATAGCAGTGTCCAAAAGGTTGTTGTAGATGAACTTCTATCCTCTCAATTTTGATGACTTAACATCAACACAATTCCCACTGTCCCTGTTGCCTCTAGACCTCTTTTTATGACTTAGTCCTTCAGTCTCGTGCAGTGGACCAAGTCTTCCACTCATACTGGTGTTTTTTTTTTCTGGTGTTTGATATATCCCTACTTGTCATACAGTGGTGTATTTTGAAATGGTGCTGCCCTAGGCATCGAGCACAACCAATTTAAATTTACCGCTACTTCCTGCCAAAGCCACACCTCTTCTTTTTAACTAACACACATTTTGACTGTCAGATACACACTCACAGACCAGCACACACTCTCAGATACACTAACATTTGACACAATCTGACAGACACATACAATCATTCAGTCTCACACTGACAGACACATGCACTCACTGACAGACACACATAAGCACTGACAGATGTGCCCACTTACTGACAGACACGCACAATCACTCAGACACACACATTCACTGGACACACACACTCACAGACACTCACTGACAGACATACACACACATTCACTGACACACACACACACTCACTCACTGACACACATACACTCACTCATTGACAGACACAGACTCACACACAATCACTGACACACACTCACACACAATCACTGACACACTCACTCACTCACATTCACTGACACTCACTCACATTCACTGACACACACTCACTCACATTCACTGATAGCCTATATTAACATCAGAGTAGTTTGTAAATCAATGCTTAAGCAATAATTGTGGTTCACTTTGGGTTTAAATGTTTCAGTCTGATAGATTACGCAACCTTCCACTCCAGTTTATTTTAAGACTCCTTATACTGCTCTTCACCTCTTCATAGAGGAGGCAACATTAAAGGGATTGTGAAGTTTTTACATGATTAATAAACGTTTTTCTTTCTTTGTATATAATTTATTAATTTTCCAGGCTTATTTCACAATATCACATTTGCATTGAGCCATAATACTAACAATATAACTTTCTTTTAACAATAGGGTCTGTTGTGAATACCCCGGTGATAGCAACATTTACACAGCTGTATTGTGTATATTTTAAAATTTTAAGCCACTCAGCCTCCCTACTTTTGGAAGAGCTGGGTGGATTTTTCCAGTGGGGCTGCTGGGCAGGCGGGTCGGCGGCCACACTTAGCTGTCAGCGAGGGAGCTGTGATCTCCCTGCTCAGCTCCTTCACGCGCTGGATAGTGATGCCGGGAGCCGGACTGATGTTATATTCCGGCTTGAGCAGGAGAGCTCAAGGGAAAGTGCTCCCTCGCCACTGACCAGGGAAACAACTGGCTGCCTGCCCCAGGGGGGGGGGGGAGGGGGGGATCAAAGATGGCCAGCCAGCCAGCTCTTGGGCCCCCCATAAAACGAGGAATTTTTTGCTGCCCGCTTGAAAGTGCTGCCCAAGGCAAATGCCTTGTTTGCCTTGCAGTAAATACAGCCCTGTTGTCATACCTCTGTATGCTGCATGGCAGATGTGACTTCTAGGGGGTACCATGCAACAACCACAAAGTCTCTGGTCCCACACCATCCTGACCACAGTGAACACCGTGCGGCATTTGGTTGCTCCTCGTGCAGAGCAGCCCCTCCATGATCTGTCTTCTGGCAAGGCTTCATGATCATTTTGTCAGCCTTATGCCACCTACCTTGGAAATTATAGGACCCTGTAGGTGTTTTATAGCATTAAAGTGACAGGTCATATTATTGGGACACATCATCTATCCTTCACAGATCACACCTCTTTGTGGGAATTACTGTTTCCCTATACTCTGTGTGTGTGGGTTACCCAATCTTGACACTACTATTGTGAACATATGTTTTCTTCATGATGCATATACTTCACAAAAATGGAGAGCAAAACCTGCCTTTATATTGCTTAGAATTAACCATGATTAAATTTGGTATTGCATTTATTTTGTGATGCAAAAATGTTGAATGCATTGTTTTATTGCAATTTATTGTTACATATTTTCTTTTCTATTCTTTTACTCAGTCACGTTAATTAGTTATAAAGGTGAACTCTTTTTTGGTTCTAAAAAAACTTGAATATGATTATAAATTACCCATTCTTTAAAATTAGAGCAGAATCAATTACAGTTGGGTGGTTGATTATTTATGTCCATATTATGTCTGTTGAAATATCTAACCTAGATTTTTTTTCTTTACCATTTTGCTATTGTACTTTAATTTACAAGCAAAATATCTTAGACAACAGGGCGGTCAAGTTCCAGCAAAATTGAGATGTTTAATTGATGACATTTATATAATAGGATATAATTGTTAGATCAACATTAGACTTCAGTCAGATAAATCACTGGCACTATTTTATTTTTCCACTGATCAATATGTAAAGCTTATGTGTCACCTTGTCACTTGTCATATGCATCTAAATGTGCAATTGATTTTACTTGGCCATTAAGAAGTGCATTGATGTAAGGTAGGAAATATTGACGGCCTGAAATTTTAGACTGGTTATGTTATGAATTATTTGTATCATCTAAGTTAGAATTTTGAAGACACCATTGAGGACACAAGCAAATGCTGAGTTTAATTTGGAAAGACTTCGAGAAAGATATTTGAATTGCCCATTAAAGTCTTATGAATTCCTTAGACAATTTTCTCAATGCTCACTGAATGATGTAAGGTAGATAATATAGGCCAACCTGAAATTGTAGGCATGAATTTGAATGTTATATATGACATTTCTTGTATCATCTTTGTGAGATTTCAGAAGACACTATTAAAAAGTAAAGAGCATACTAAACCAATAGATTGTCGCTCAAAGTGAACAAAAAATACTTATCATGGAGATGTTTTGATGTTCTCCGTACATTTCATTAGGTATCCATATCAAATGATTTTTAGCTTATGGTAGTGGATATTAGGTTAAGGTAGGTCTTAGGTTTTAACAGGGAAATTAAGATTAAGGGTGCCTAACCTCAAGATGCTGTTTACTATGAGTCTCACTCGATTTTCTGCACAAATCAATATTCATTAGGATTCCGTATTTATAGCATGCAGTCAATATGGCTGCACATGGATACAAATGACATTTATTACTCTGTAATTAAAGAAGGTATACAAAAATAGCTTCACAATAAATAAATACATTTAAAAAATGAGTATCAAATTTAAAGTTTTACACATTTCTGCTACTGCTGGCTTCTCAAAAGACAAGTTATAATTGGAAGCATAGTCGTCACCTAAAGTAAAACATACATCCAAACTGTCAAGCAAATTTCTCCATGGTTCTACAACAAGCTTAAGTATCTTAGATTATTCTCAAATGAAAGTAATTTTATGCCAGGAGAGACTAGATATACCAGTTTGACTCCACTGATTCTCAATGAATTAGGTTAGGGGCTACCAGGAATGGGGTACATTATACAACTGACCCCGACACATACATATATTTATAAATATATGCATTTTGGGGTATATATTCTAAAATAAAAAATCATGATTTAGTGGAATGCAACATTTTGTATTTCTAGCAAGCTTTGAAACCGCATGCAAATGCTTTACAAATCTTTACATTGAATACAAATATAACAAGTAAGAACAAGAGGAGTCTGGGATTTGGCATTCTGCTGTGAAGAAATCTCATCATGGTGTGAGTTAAGTCTTGTAGAGGTCTTCAAAGGAAAAACTCTTATTTTTTTAATCAATGTTCTTATCCCTCTTCTATGGTCTGAAAACTTAAGATTTCTATAATCCACAAGTGTCTTGTATTGGAAGAGGTGCTATAGTGATGTAGAGAATCAATTTGCACAGTGCATAGAGCAGGTCTCTGAATAATAATAGAAAACAGCATTCACTGTTGTTCAGGAAATGAAATCAGAAGCAAAGTACATTTTAACACTTCACCATACATTCAAACTCATCTTAGTAGAAAATACTAAGTAATCTTCGTTTGTGCGCGTGTGTGTGAGTGTGTATGTGCAAGTGGTCATCATATAATGCAATTTACATACAAAAGCCAACTGACAAGGCAGTTGTAAAATCTTCTTGACTCAGCATGTTCAGTCTGAAATGTAATTGCCTTTAAACCCTCTAACAGAACATCAACTGCACTGCATTCAATTTCCCTAATCAAATATAATTATTCTTTTTTTTACTTTGTTTTTTGTTGTTTATTTTTCTGCCTTTGTATTTAACATGTATGTATAATTAATACTCACAATGCTTAGTATGTGCCTATCTGCTGATTTAACGAAAAATAAGGAAAACATGATAAGTTGCGCATTGTACTTGCATGGTATGAAATGCATTGATGAGATGTTATTTTTATAATAATAATTCTATTTATGTTTTTCATTCTACTTTTTGGAAATGGGTCTAAATGCACGTGTACAAACATGAACAGCTGTCCAAAATTCCAATTTGGCTTAAAAAATAACTCCATAATTGCTGCTATGCAATGATATCCAACATGAAGCCAAGTTAAATTATTGGCTCAGTTTTAGCAGATTTTGCAAGACCCTTTGACATCTGACCAGATATCTTTTTTTTCTCGTTCACTATATAAATGTTATATTGCTCTCCAAATTTCAGTAACAACTGAACAGTGATTAGACTAATTGAATACTGACCTATCATACAGAACCCAATGTATTCCCAGTGCCATTCGTTTCTTGTAGATTCTTTTCTTGAGTTGTATGTGTTCCATCCATTTATAAATGATCCATTTGTGGTTTTCAGTGTAAATAAACAGATATCTACTGCACCAGCACATACCAAGACCCCCCCAAAATATATGATGTAAGATATGAACATATAACAGTAAGATTCACTGGGTTTAAATAATCTTAACTACTAATGTTTTACTTAATGTAAATAAGACCCAGAAAAATAAGAAAGCAATGTCGAAGTGTCAACTGCAAAAATGCTCTTCTAATGTTCTATGACCCCTTCCTCTCATTTAGTCTTCATAGAAATAAACCAGCCATATCAATGATCCCCCTTTTGGTAGACATGATAACTAGTGGCTGATATGTTACACGTTTTCCATGTGGATCTCAAGTATTGGTGTTAAAGGGATACTATAATGCTCCCTCTGACCACCCCCTCCCTCATGTCCCCCCTTGCCCCCCAGCAGATTAAGGATAAAATAACATTACTGTACTTACCCCTGATCCCAGTGCTGACATCTCTCAGCACTGCGTCGGCGTTCTGCCTCCTCTGACATCATCCAATGAGTAGGCGGTAAAGCGCATGTGTTATGAACAGTGCTACCACATTAGGCACTCCCCATAGGTTAGCATTGCTGCAATGCTTTCCTATGGGTTTTGCTTGGTGCAAGACGTCCTCATGCAGCATCAGTTAGGTGCCTCTCAAGCAGAAAGTGCCTCTAGTGGCTGTCTGGTTCTCAGAAACTGCAATAATTACAATTGCACGATTAAGGTGACAGGGACATTGTACCCAAGCCACTAGTGTTTCTTTAACCCCTTAAGGACCAAACTTCTGGAATAAAAGGGAATCATGACGTGTCAGGCACATCATGTGTCCTTAAGGGGTTAAGGGTGGAGCAAACAGAGCCCCACCGACTCTTTACCTACAGCAGGTTGCTCTCTGCTTGCTTCTTTGTTTCCTTCTTTCATAGTTATTCACCAAAGCGTGAAAATTGTCTGGAATTAAAGTGAATTCAAAGTGAATAAAAAAATTGGCAAACTTGCTGAACTGAAAAATTAGCCGCATCGTAAAATGTTTCCACTTAGAATATTTTGACCTAAGATTCGAACTTTGTTTTGAATTCACTTTGAATTCTTAATAACCCACAGTTTAACGAGCAACCCAGCATGCTGTGTTTTGAATAATAGTTTGCTTTATCACAGTCTATGCAGCTAATTGGGCAGTGTAGGATAACAATGCTGTTTCACCTATCCTGATTCGGGGAGTTTTTAGTTTGTAGTCGGCTGATGGCAGAGAGCAGGCTGCCAAGAATTTTTAGAATACAGACAGGTTAACAGTCTATTGTAGGAAAAATATTGCCTACTGCAATAATTTTTTTTTATTCCAGTCAATATTTGCATTTACTCTGTGTTATCTCTGAGTCAACTTGCTCATTTTTATTAAACTATTCTTATAATGATTAATATTATTACTGGTATTCATAAATGCCAACATATTCCGCAGTGGTGTACAAGTGGGGAGACTAGACAGAACATTATAGACACACCAAAAAAACTAAAATGATAAAGGACCCTGCCATGAGCTGAGAATGAATGAAATAGCTCAGTGGGCTAATGCATCAGCAGAATCTGTTCTAACCCTTGGGTCGCATGTTCAAATCCCGGCAGGATTGACTCAGCCCTTCATCCTTCCGAAGTAGATAAAATGACTACCATTAAATTGGGTGATAGTAACAACCCCTGGATGTTGGGCTAAGGTAACATCCCCAGGACGTACTTGGAAACCAGAGTAATCTGAATGTACCTGTCCTGGTTAAATACTTTGTTATTATTATAATTATTATACAAAGTATTAAACTAGATGGCTTGCAAGCTTACAAGCTAAATTAATCGTACAATAGAAGATGTAGAAAACTATGGTTAGTAATAAGCTGAATTTCTCAGGTTTGCCATACTACAATTAATATAATGTGTAATATGGACAAAGGAATCCAGTAATTTACGATATCTTTGAATCAATTAAAGTGGACCTATATTAATAGGCGTTTCCCAAATCACATTTTACAGTCAGTAATTTTATTAAAGTGAAATGTCATTGTATAACAGCAGGAGAAAGAAATCTTACACAGATCACACTGATCAAACTTCCTCTTTTCTCCTCCTGTCAGGAAGTTGCAAGGTTGCAACATTTATATACATAAAGGGAATCAACACAGTAAAGGAGGAAAGTATATTTAACCCCTTAGTGACCAGACCATTTTTAAATTTTCTTACTGTTAAGGACCAAAGCTGTTTTTACATTTCTGCTGTGTTTGTGTTTGGCTGTAATTTTCCTCTTACTCATTTACTGTACCCACACATATTATATACCGTTTGTCTTGCCATTAAATGGTCTTTCTAAAGTAACCAATATTTTTATCATATCATATACTTTATAATAAAAAAAATTATAAAATATGATGAACAAATGTAAAAAAACACACTTTTTCTAACTTTGACCCCCAAAATCTGTTATGCATCTGCAATCACCTAAACAAAACCAGGTTAAATAGTTTCTAAAGTTTGTCCTGAGATTAGAAATACCCCATGTTTACATGTTGTTAGCTTTTTTGGAAAGTTATAGGGCAAAAAGTACAAGTAGCACTTTGATATTTCCAAACAATTTGTTTTTTCAAAATGAACGCAAGTTACATTGTAACACTGATATCTGCAAGGAATCCCTGAAAAACTCTTCACATGTATATATTTTTTAAAGTAAGACAAACTAAGGTATTTAACTTGGGGTATTTTGACTCTTTTCATGCAACCATTTTACCACCAATCTTTGCCAAATTGAAAAAAATAATAATAATTGGTGATTTTTTTGACACACATAGCAATTTAAGAATACATGTACTGAGAACTTTAAGGGTTACCGCGAAAGATCACCCCAATATGTATTCAGCAACATCTCCTGAGTACAGTGATGCCACCAATGTGTAGGTGTGTTGGGTTTTCTTGGGGCTAAAAGACCTTATTTGGAGGGTGCGCATTCCAGTTTTCCAACTTGGAATTTTCACAGCTGGTCATCATGCACCCATGTCCTATTTGGGACATTTGTGAAGCCGGCCAATGTAATTTACCTCCAAAAATATATTTTTGAAAAGTAGACACCCTAGGGTATTTCAAATGGTGGTATTTTAACACTTTTCATGCACTAATTCTACCACCTGTTTTGGTCAAACTTTTGGGTAGTCATTTTTTATGTTTTTTTTCTCTCATTGTACTTTAAACATGGCCTCTCAGTCCCTGTTTTGTGTTACTGTCAAAGAACACCCCAATATGTGTTCAGCAACATCTTCTGAGTACAACAGAGCCCCCAATGTACAGGTTTTATGGGTTTTTGCAAACTTATTTTTATCTTTTTCATGTTTGCGCGTTGAAATTTGCCAGACTGGTTTGCTGGGCCCATGTTGCCTTTGAGACTGGATGGCAGCCCTGGCCCTGGCCAAAATTAGTGTTTATATTTTTTTTTCCCACATAAACTTAACCCCACCATGACCGTACCATTTGAAAAAGTAGAAAACCCAGGGTATTTAAAATGGGGTATGTCCAGGCTTTTAAAAGTTAGTGTTCATATTTGTTTTTTGCATTGTTTTACACAAAAACTGCACTTTTCCTGGTGATTTCATCATCATGATAAGTTTTACTGTTTTAAACACTCATGTTTGTGTTCAGCGAAGTCTCACGAGTAGAACAATAAACCCCATGTACAGGTTTTATGGTGTTTGGTAAGTTACAGGGTCAATATAGGGCTTGCCCTATTCAGTTTGCCAGATTGGTTTTCTGGGTCTATGTTGCCCTTTGAGACCATATAGTAGCCCAGGAATGTGAATTAACCCCATCATGAAATACCATTTTCAAATGTAGACAACCCAGGGTATTCAAAATGGGGTATTTCCAGTCTTTTGTAGTAGCCACTTAGTCATAAACGATGGCCAAAGTAAGCGTTTTTATTTGTTATTTGCATTTTTTTAAAACAAAAACTGCACTTTTACTGGTGATATCATCGTCATGATAAGTTTTACTTTTTAAAACACTCATATTTGTGTTCAGCAAAGTCTCTTGAGTATACGAATATAACAATACCCCCCATGTGAAGGTTTTATGGTGTTTTGAAAAGTTACAGGATTAAATATAGGGCTTGCCAATTAAATTCTCTGTACTGTTTGCCTGGGTTGTCTCAAATTATAATTAATAAAATCAAATAATTATGTAGTTAATAGTTAAATATATATGTATAATGTGTGTATATGTGTGTGTGTGTGTGTGTATATATATATGAATCCCAGGTCCCAGCACACGATGCTCCTGGTCTTTTTCTGCTCCGGTGCTATCGCCAACCAAATAGTATACGATCCCAACAGAGAGCACTCAGGAATCTTTAAATGTGTTTCTGAATGTGTTCACGTCATTAGTGATGTCATGTAGGTCCGTTGTTACCTTTCACCCTCTAATAAGATCACAGCATTCACGTATATAAGACATTCTCTACACACACATAATTGTCTTGAAAGACTACTGAGTGCTCTCTACTGGGATCGTATATACATATATATATATATATATATATATATATATATATATATATATAATATATATATATATATATATATATATATATACACACACACACACTTTTATTTCCTATATATGTATAATATGTTATAAGTAAAGAAGATAAAAGGAGATAAAAGAAGAAAAACTACCACAACAAGAGGACATAGTCTTAAATTAATGGGGAAAAGGTTTATAAATAATATCAGGAAGTATTACTTTACTGAGAGGGTAGTGGATGCATGGAATAGCATTCAAGCTGAAGGGGTAGAGGTTAACCCACTGAAGGAGCTTACGCATGCGTGGGATGGACTTAAGTCTATCCAAATTACTTTGTAAAATGTATACAATTTCAATATAATCTACATCTGTAGTTTCACGAGTTTTATTGCATTATTGTCAACCTCTTTCGTCTTATGTTTTATTATATGAAGCAATGGCTTCATCCCACAATATGCATACATTTTAGGCTTGGAAAGGATAGTATTTTCAAAATTGTCTGGTGTGAGTTAAAAGCTCAATAATCACTGGGTTGGTTTATACAAATAAAACACCATCAAAAAAGGAAGCCCTTGGTTATTGTAAGAAAAACAACAGAAATCTAAAAAAAAAACATTGAACGCAATATAGATTTTGTTCACTTTTATTATATTTCACTTTCTAATTGAGTTAACAAAGGCCTAAATGAAATAGGTGATCTCAAGTTTGACAAGCACCTTTTGTCCTTTCAGAACCTGGATGCTATAGTTTTATAGAATCTATAGAATCTAGATCAATTCTGATATATGCAACTATTTTTTCTTCAAATAGTTTATATTTAGTGATGTTGCGAACATAAAATTTTCCGTTCACGAACGGTGAACGCGAATTTCCGCAAATGTTCGCGAACGGGCGAACCGGGCGAATCGCCATAGACTTCAATGGGCAGGCACATTTTAAAACCCACAGGGACTCTTTCTGGCCACAATAGTGATGGAAAAGT
Organism: Pelobates fuscus; assembly: GCF_036172605.1. Lineage (NCBI taxonomy): Eukaryota > Metazoa > Chordata > Amphibia > Anura > Pelobatidae > Pelobates > Pelobates fuscus. Next base: position 144,308,271 of record NC_086317.1, read on the forward strand.
TGTTTCAAGGGGACTAACACCTGGACTGTGGCATGCCGGAGGGGGATCCATGGCAAAACTCCCATGGAAAATTACATAGTTGATGCAGAGTCTGGTTTTAATCCATAAAGGGCATAAATCACCTAACATTCCTAAATTGTTTGGAATAACGTGCTTTAAAACATCAGGTATGATGTTGTATCGATCAGGTAGTGTAAGGGTTACGCCCGCTTCACAGTGACAGACCAAACTCCCCGTTTAACGCACCGCAAACAACCGCAAACAGTCAATTTGCCCAACCGCAAACTCCCCATTTGCACAAGGTTGGATACCAAGCTAGCCATGTCCCGTTCCTTGTCCTCACTGATGTCATTGAAGGTCTCTTCCTCCACCCAGCCACGTACAACACCAAGGGTCCCCGAAAGGTGACAACAAGCCCCTTGGGACGCCTGCTGTGTTTGGTCTTCCACCTCCTCAAAGCCACCTTCCTCCTCTGAATCCTCTTCTTCAGACTCCTCTCTCTGCGTTGCCTCTCTCTGCGTTATTATAAGGTGTGTTAAGTAGTACTATTCCTATCAGTTGGTCCTCCTACTTCAAATTTGGGGCACTGCGCGTGTAATCTAATGTGCCACCAGATAGGAGTGGTGTGTTAAGTAGTCCCCCTCATCAGGCATTTTTTAGTAGAATGTATTGCCCACTGTCAGTCCCTTCGGGATCCATCCCTCATTCATCTTAATAAAGGTGGGGTAATCTAGACTTTTTTGACCTAGGCGACTTCTCTTCTCAGTGACAATACCTCCTGCAGCACTGAAGGTCCTTTCTGACAGGACACTTGAAGTGGGGCAAGCCAGAAGTTCTATCGCAAATTGGGATAGCTCAGGCCACAGGTCAAGCCTGCACACCCAATAGTCAAGGGTTTCATCGCTCCTCAGAGTGTCGATATCTGCAGTTAAGGCGAGGTAGTCTGCTACCTGTTGGTCGAGTCGTTCTCTGAGGGTGGACCCCGAAGGACTGTGGCGATGCGTAGGACTTAAAAAGCTCTGCATGTCCTCCATCAACAACACATCTGTAAAGTGTCCTGTCCTTTCCGGTGTGGTCGTGGGAGGAGGAGGATTACTTTCACCTCTTCCCCTGTTAGATTCCCGTTGTACTGTGACATCACCCTTATACGTTGTGTAAAGCATATTTTTTAATTTATTTTGGAACTGCTGCATCCTTTCTGACTTGCGGTAATTTGGTAACATTTCAGGCACTTTCTGCTTATACCGGGGGTCTAGTAGCATGGACACCCAGTACAGGTCGTTCTCCTTCAGCTTTTTTATACGAGGGTCCCTCAACAGGCACGACAGCATGAAAGACCCCATTTGCACAAGGTTGGATGCCGAGCTACTCATGTCCTGTTCCTCCTCCTCAGTGATCTCACTGAAGGTATGTTCTTCCCTCCAGCCACGTACAACACCACGGGTACCAGATAGGTGACAACGAGCATCCTGGGATGCCTGTTTTGGTTGGTCTTCCTCCTCCTCCTCAAAGCCACATTCCTCCTCTGACTCCTCTTCCTCACAATCCTCTTCCGGCGTTGCCGCAGGTCCAGCAAGCGATGCTGATAAGGCTGTTTCTGGTGGTGATGGTGACCACAACTCTTCCTCTTCCTCTTCACGCTCATCTACAGCCTGATCCAGCACTCTTCGCAGGGCACGCTCCAGGAAGAAAACAAATGGTATGATGTCGCTGATGGTGCCTTCGATGCGACTGACTAGGTTTGTCACCTCCTCAAAAGGACGCATGAGTCTACAGGCATTGCACATGAGCGTCCAGTAACATGGCAAAAAAATTCCCAGCTCCACAGAGGCTGTCCTAGCACCCCGGTCATACAAATACTAGTTAACGGCTTTTTCTTGTTGGAGCAGGCGGTCGAACATTAGGAGTGTTGAATTCCAACGTGTCGGGCTGTCGCAAATCAAGCGCCTCACTGGCATGTTGTTTCGCCGCTGGATATCTGAAAAGTGCGCCATGGCCGTGTAGGAACACCTGAAATGGCCACACACCTTCCTGGCCTGCATCAGGACGTCCTGTAAGCCTGGGTACTTAAGCACAAAGCGTTGTACGATCAGATTACACACATGTGCCATGCACGGCACATGTGTCAACTTGCCCAAATTCAATGCCGCCAACAAATTTTTTCCGTTGTCACAAACCACTTGGCCGATCTCCAGTTGGTGTGGAGTCAGCCACTGATCCACCTGTGCATTCAGGGCGGACAGGAGTGCTTGTCCAGTGTGACTCTCTGCTTTCAGGCAAGTCAACCCCAAGACGGCGTGACACTGCCGTATCCGGGATGTGGAATAGTACCTGGGGAGCTAGGGGGGGTTCCGTTGATGTGGAGCAAGACGCAGAAGCAGAAGAGGACTCAGCCGAGGAGGTTATGGAAGAGGATGGAGTAGGAGGAGTAGAGGAGGTTGCAGCAGGCCTGTCTGCAATTTGTGGCGGTGTCACCAACTCCTCTGCAGAGCAATGCATTCCATGCTTGGCAGCCGTCAGCAGGTTTACCCAATGCGCAGTGTAGGTGATATACCTGCCCTGACCATGCTTTGCAGACCAGGTATCAGTGGTCAGATGGACCCTTGCCCCAACACTGTGTGCCAGACATGCCATTACTTCCTTTTGCACAATCGAGTACAGGTTGGGGATTGCCTTTTGTGCAAAGAAATTTCGGCCGGGTACCTTCCACTGTGGTGTCCCAATAGCTACAAATTTTTTGAACGCCTCATACTCCACCAGCTTGTACGGTAAAAGCTGGCGGGCTAAGAGTTCAGTCAAGCCAGGTGTCAGACGCCGGGCAAGGGGGTGACTTTGTGACATTGGCTTCTTACGCTCAAACATGTCCTTGACAGACACCTGACTGTTGGCAGATGAGCAGGAACTGCTCAAGGCGTGAGAAGGAGTGGCGGATGGTTGAGAGGAGGCAAGGAGGACAGCAGTGGTTGACGTGGCTGAAGATGCTGGACCAGGAGGAGGATGGCGGCTTTGAGTTTGTGTGCTGCTTGTACTCATGTGTTGATCCCATAGGCGTTTGTGATGTGCGATCATGTGCCTTCGCAAAGCAGTTGTACCTAGGTGGGTGTTGGACTTCCCACGACTCAGTTTCTTTTGGCACAGGTGGCAAATGGCATCGCTGTTGTCAGAGGCAGACACAAAAAAAAATGCCACACTGCTGAGCTCTGCAATGACGGCATTCTGGTGGTGGCAACAGCATGCGTTGATTGGCGTGCTGTCTGGCTGACCCCGGGTGCCGATGCATGCTGTCTGACTGTGCCACTAGCTCCTTGCGACGACCTCCCCCTGCTTCCAACTCATCTCCTCCTCCTCCTCTCTGTCTCCCCATCTGACCTTTCCCCCTGTTCTTCTTGTCTTCTAGCAGGCACCCACGTGACATCCACAGACGCATCGTCATCATCAACCGCTTCACTTGTATCTGACAACTCAGCAAAGGAAGCAGCAGCAGGTACAACATGATCATCATCACACCGTACGTCCATGTGTGTAATGCTGCCTGACTGAGACATATCCCTGTTATCTACATCCTCTGGCAATAATGCTTTCGTATCACTAATTTCTACCAACTGATGTGTAAATAACTCCTCTGACATACCAAGTGAAGCGGCTGTGGTGCTAGTGTTGGTGGTGGCGGCAGGCGGGCGAGTGGTAACTTGAGAGGTGCCCAAAGCTAAGCTGGAGGAGGATGGTGCGTCAAGGTTCCGAGCGGAAGCTGTAGAAGATTGAGTGTCCTGTGTTAGCCAGTCAACTATGTCCTCAGAACTTTTCGAGTTCAGGGTACGTGGCCTTTTAACACTGGGCATTATTCTAGGGCCAAAGGGAATCACAGCACCACGACCACGATGGCCCCTGCGGGGTGACCTGCCTCTGCCTGTCATTTTTTTTCGATTAGTGGTACTATGCATGCAAGCTACTTTGACAACAGATATGAGTGGCACTGTGCACTGGCAGAAGTTGGCAGAGTATACGCTGTGAGCCTGACACACACGCTGGCAGACAACTAACTGCTATTCAATCTATTACAGTCAAAAATGTTTTAAATGTACACTACTGTTACACCAGATATGAGTTGCACTGGTGTGACACTGTGCCCTGACAGGCCCTGAAATGCACACGTGTGAAGGAAACTGACTGCTATTATATTACAGTCCAAAAAGTTTTTTTTTGTTAAATGCAAGCTATTGTTAAACCAGATATGAGTGGTGGCACTGGGCAAGGGGGCACAGTATACGCTGTGAGCCTGACACACACGCTGGCAGACAACTGCTATTCAATCTATTACAGTCAAAAAAAATTTTTTTTTTAAATGTACACTACTGTTACACCAGATATGAGTTGCACTGGTGTGACACTGTGCCCTGGCAGGACCTGAAACGCACACGTGTGAAGGAAACTGACTGCTATTATATTACAGTCCAAAAAGTTTTTTTTTTGTTAAATGCAAGCTATTGTGACACCAGATATGAGTGGTGGCACTGGTCAAGTGGGCACAGTATACGCTGTGAGCCTAACACACACGCTGGCAGGCAGGCAACTGCAATTAGATTACACAGGAAAAAAAAAAGCAGACTGATGTTCTAGCCCTAAAAAGAGCTTTTTGGGGTGCTGTCCTTACAGCAGAGATCAGATGAGTCCTTCAGGACTGTAGTGGACACTAAATACACTAGCCTAGCTATCAATTTCCCTTTTAAATCAGCAGCAGCTACACTGTCCCTCCTCTGACTAAGAATGCAGCTTCTGAATGAATATAAATGGATGCTGTCCAGGGGGTGGGAGGGTCTGGGAGGGAGGGTCTGCTGCTGATTGACTGGAATCTGTCTGCTGACTGTAAGGTGTAGGGTCAAAGTTTACTCAATGATGACGAATAGGTTGCGGACCGAACATCGCATATGTCCGCCATCTGTGGCGAGCGCGAACAAGCTATGTTCGCCAGGAACTATTAGCCAGCGAACCGTTCGGAACATCACTATTTATATTTAAAGTTTTGCACATTTTACAACAAATTATAAGAACAGTATAATAAAGGAGGGGAAAGTAAGGGGAAACTTGGAAGGAGGAAAGGAGAGGTATTACTGTTTTTTTCATCATCCTTAAGTAGTTTCATTTGACAAGACATGGCTGTATACAGGGAGTGCAGAATTATTAGGCAAGTTGTATTTTTGAGGATTAATTTTATTATTGAACAACAACCATGTTCTCAATGAACCCAAAAAACTCATTAATATGAAAGCTGAATATTTTTGGAAGTAGTTTTTAGTTTGTTTTTCGTTATAGCTATTTTAGGGGGATATCTGTGTGTGCAGGTGACTATTACTGTGCATAATTATTAGGCAACTTAACAAAAAACAAATATATATCCATTTCAATTATTTATTTTTACCAGTGAAACCAATATAACATCTCAACATTCACAAATATACATTTCTGACATTCAAAAACATAACAAAAACAAATCAGTGACCAATATAGCAACCTTTATTTGCAAGGACACTCAAAAGCCTGCCATCCATGGATTCTGTCAGTGTTTTGATCTGTTCACCATCAACATTGCGTGCAGCAGCAACCACAGCCTCCCAGACACTGTTCAGAGAGGTGTACTGTTTTCCCTCCTTGTAAATCTCACATTTGATGATGGACCACAGGTTCTCAATGGGGTTCAGATCAGGTGAACAAGGAGGCCATGTCATTAGATTTTCTTCTTTTATACCCTTTCTTGCCAGCCACGCTGTGGAGTACTTGGACGCGTGTGATGGAGCATTGTCCTGCATGAAAATCATGTTTTTCTTGAAGAATGCAGACTTCTTCCTGCTTGAAGAAGGTGTCTTCCAGAAACTGGCAGTAGGACTGGGAGTTGAGCTTGACTCCATCCTCAACCCGAAAAGGCCCCACAAGCTCATCTTTGATGATACCAGCCCAAACCAGTACTCCACCTCCACCTTGCTGGCGTCTGAGTCGGACTGGAGCTCTCTGCCCTTTACCAATCCAGCCACGGGCCCATCCATCTGGCCCATCAAGACTCACTCTCATTTCATCAGTCCATAAAACCTTAGAAAAATCAGTCTTGAGATATTTCTTGGCCCAGTCTTGACGTTTCAGCTTGTGTGTCTTGTTCAGTGGTGGTCGTCTTTCAGCCTTTCTTACCTTGGCCATGTCTCTGAGTATTGCACACCTTGTGCTTTTGGGCACTCCAGTGATGTTGCAGCTCTGAAATATGGCCAAACTGGTGGCAAGTGGCATCTTGGCAGCTGCACGCTTGACTTTTCTCAGTTCATGGGCAGTTATTTTGCGCCTTGGTTTCTCCACACGCTTCTTGCGACCCTGTTGACTATTTTGAATGAAACGCTTGATTGTTCGATGATCACGCTTCAGAAGCTTTGCAATTTTAAGAGTGCTGCATCCCTCTGCAAGATATCTCACTATTTTTGACTTTTCTGAGCCTGTCAAGTCCTTCTTTTGACCCATTTTGCCAAAGGAAAGGAAGTTGCCTAATAATTATGCACACCTGATATAGGGTGTTGATGTCATTAGACCACACCCCTTCTCATTACAGAGATGCACATCACCTAATATGCTTAATTGGTAGTAGGCTTTCGAGCCTATACAGCTTGGAGTAAGACAACATGCATAAAGAGGATGATGTGGTCAAAATACTCATTTGCCTAATAATTCTGCACTCCCTGTATATCATTGCTATAGTATTTTGTTGCTTTGAGTTAACCCTTTAAAAGCCCCAAGTACATCTCAGCATGCTATAACACTTTATTCTGAAGACCTCAAACCACCAAAACAGTGCCCTTTGTGACCATATATGACTAAAATGAATAATATATTAAAATTGTCAATCTCGCTTATATAAGGCACTTTTTTGTATTTGTGTTCAAAAGAGTAATGCATTTTTTGTCCTCATTTTTACTTTTTGTCCTCTTGATTTCAAATTATTACAACCTTACAAGTTGTTGCAGAATCTTTATCTCTATATGCAGAAAAAATCTTTTTAAAATAGTAAAAAAACTAAACAAAAAAACCCAGAGATTAGATTCAATTTTATAAAGCACATACAATTATCTAATTAGTTGATGAGACCCTTGACATTTCAGACCTGGGCTTTTCATTAACAAAGGATTACAACTCTTTAAAATCACACACATACATATTCTGATTTGATTAATATCTTCAAATATGTTCTACAATGATTTAACCCATTGCATAGCATTAGGTTTAGAGATAAGGCTTTGGGTGAAACAGTTTTACCGTGTGTTCTGTACTCTGTTGGATAATCTGAAATTATTATTTCTTCTTTTGAGAGACTTGGGTATGTATCAGCTGTTGACCAATTCTTCATGTGGGCTACTCATTGTTGGATAACTCCAACTGCGATGGTGACTGGTTCCTGTTCTGTTAGAATGCAGTGGCCTGCTTTTGGCAGCCACTGGGCATTTGTGATATGTGATGCTTATTTCTCCCAGATCTTCTTCCAGTAGTGTTTAATCTTAGAAACTGTGAGTAGAACACCTTGTATGATATTTTGGTCAATGGGGAGTTATTATTTTAGCCTTTGCTTCTCTAGTTCGTCTGTTCAGTCTTCTTGCCAGGGCTGTCACATTTTGCTTACCTGTTTCCACAGCCTATGGTAGGGGAATATACTTGTATTTCCTCAGTAGCCTGAATATACCCTTGATATTCCCATCTCTGGGATGTGGATCCAGCTTACTAACTTATGTGTTGACTTTATCTTGTTTTCCGGTCTCTATGGTGTTAATATATGGCAGTAATATAGGAACAAAAGTATTTTAAAAATAGCTAAAAAAAAAAAAAAAAAAAAAATTATAAATAAATTTTAATAAAATTAAAACAACAGGCAGGGTTTTCTGCATTGTTTTTCTTTTAGCTTGACTTTGTAGTCAAGCACTTAAAGGGATACCATACCATCTCATTGAAGTGGTCTGGGTGCAATGTCCCTGCCCCCCTTAGTCCTGCAATGTACTAAGACAGCATCTAGTGGCTGTCTATCAGATAGCCGCTAGAACCACTTTTGGGAGTTTACCGGACTTTGGGTCCCTTAAATTACACTGGATATTTTCACGTTTTCCGTGAGGACATCCAGCATAAGTGAAATCCCCATGGGAATGCATTGAGGCAATGCTTTCCTATGGGGATGGATTAATACACTCGCTGGGCCTGCACATTAGGTCCCTGTTGTGGCTCGTGGTTTTGAATTAATTAAATTGTTTGCACAGTTTAAAGGGTTTCACAATAACTACTGTTTCAGGAGCACATAGATGGCTGCTGACCATGTGCTTCAAAGAGCATCAAGATGGACACCAGTTATGTGGCCTGGTATAACCTAGTTACACTAGCAATATACATCACCTAGTTACATTAACAATAGAGTTACCTGAAGCCTACATATATATTTGCAAGCATTCAAAACCAACCCTTTATATCCTAATACTTAACCCCCAAATGACAATCACTCAGAGTGCAGCAAAATATAATGTTTAATAAAATATAACAAATATAAATAAACATATTTTAGACAAACAACTGTAATACTAACTAGACAATTATATTTTGCAGTGCTAATTGTATATTTCCAATGATTGCAGTTAAAACATATTAAAGGTTATCCAAGCAATTTAATCTAAACAAACACACATACACAAGTTTAAAAAAACCCTCAAAAAACAACTGTCAAAACCTTTCACAAAACAGCTTACACAATAACCACTGTAACATCTCCCTCCTTACAGCCTATTCTCTATGCAGCCTATTCACTACCTATTACCCTCCTGACTCTGAACTGGTTAAACTGGTTTGTTAATAAACCTTTTTGGTGCTTAAAATGGGCATTTATGCAAGGAATATCAGTAAAATAGTGAACTAATAACTTTGGGAGGTATGGGTGTAAAAGCACAGATATTGTGTTAAAATATTAGTAATTTTTATGTCCATGACAGCCTTCCTTTCAAATGACGTTGGAGGAGGCGGATCAACAATCCCATGCCGGGGGACATCGGCGCTGGAATCGGGTGAGTAAATAAAGTTTTTTTTTTAACCCTTTATCTGTCTGAAGGTGGGGTCGCGAGGGAGGGGGACCAGAGGGATATAGAATCCCTTTAAATGACCACAAATGCGGTGGCACCTGAGTAACAGGGGAAACTACAGAAGAAACCTCCTTTAACTGGTTCCTTTGCCTTCCTCGGAGATATAGGAATGGAGTCACCTCATTCTAAAGCCAATGGCAGTGAAGAAAGTGTATTGGCATCATTGTGGAGAATTGCACAGCTTAGAGAAGTTTCTCCAATCAGGGTGGATATGAGCTGCCAAGATGGCTGTGCTGTCTTTGCTGGGTAGGAGGGTAGTATTTAAATAACATCTATTCGAGCTATTCAGTATATAATTTATTACAAAGATAAATTATATTTACAATGCATAATGAAATGTTATTAGTAAAAAATGAACATGTGATATGTTAAAGTGACAGATTCACTTTAAATCACAATGATAAATGATACATTCAAAGGAAAAGGATATGCTATTATTTAAAGTGAATTGTGACCTGTTCACTTTAAAACAACTATAAAAATAAGGAGAAAAAATGCAACTTCTGTTCTTACTACTGCTGACACACACTTGTGCATCCTTTACTTACTCATACTAAACTGTGAACCTAAATAAATATGAAGAAGAAATACTTATGAATACTTATTTTTCAGTAATATAATATTTTTTTTTTAAATATTCAAAAATATTAAATCATTTGAAAAGCTTATCCAAGAATATAAAATCTAGGCCATGGATAGATGCCCAAGAAGGAAGCTTGTTATGGATTGGAGATTTGGCTTTAGATATAGAATTTTTCATCCTAACTTAGTTCTCTAATTTACATATAAATGTACATGTATTTATTTGCTACTGTTTATTACATAGCTGTACAGAATACATTTGCACATAAAGTTATCACTGACGGCTAAGCAATCTAAAATAATTCCGTATTAGAGTCTGCTCATGCTCCTTGTGAAAAATGTAATCAGAAGCTTCTACCCCAATGAGTTTTATATTTATGCCTAATCCACTGAAAAAAAAATTGCTCAGTCCAATACAAATAAGCCATTAAGACATCCCATATTAATTTGGTGATGCCATGTTAATGTAACAAGTTTTAAGATAGCACAATTATTTAAAAATGAGTATGAATCATCTTCTAGATCACTGCACAGAGGGAGCAAACAGATTGCAGCCTTGATATCATTCTTCTTGCCTGCTGAAATGCTTCAATTCATCCTATCTGGTTTACTGTACATTATTATTGGTACTGCAATAAACAAAACTTATGCTATCATGTCCATCTTCTCAAAAAACAATTGCAAAATATATGTGAAATGTGGGATGCAATAAATTGATAAATTTGAATCAAAGCACACATACCACTGTTGACAAAAAGACTATTTTTTTATAGGTAAAGGACATATTATTTCATTTTAATTTTAGTATAGACTGATAGATAAGGAATGCAATTTTGATTGACTATAGGCAGTCTTTTGGACCTTTGGCCACAGTGTTACCTATGTGAGGTCCAACTTAATACTATGGGTCTGGGCATATTCTGGTTATGTTGCTATATGGGAAGATAACTGTTTATTTTGGATGAAGGTTAAAGGATCACTATAGGGTCAGGAACACAAACATGTATTCCTGACCCTATAGTGTTAACACAACCATCTAGCCCCCCTGGGCCCCTCATGCCTTCATAAATATAGTAAAAATCTTACTGTATTCAAGCCTGAAGCTTTAAATCTGCATGCTGTTAGACTAAGAAAAACAAGCAGTCTGCTGACATGCGGTAGCCTGATCCAATCACAGTGCTTCCCCATAGGATTGGCTCAGACTGACAAAGAGGCAGATCAGGGGCAGAGCCAGCATGATTCAAACACAGTCCTGGGCAATCAGCATCTCCTCATAGAGATGAATTGAATCAATTCATCTCTATGAGGAAAGTTCAGTGTCTGCATGCAGAGGGAGGAGATACTGAATCACAGGATGCTGTGCACAGTGCTGCCCTGTGCTCTGCTGACAGCAGATCTGAGTGGATGGAGGCATATTATGCCTCCATCAACTCCGAAGTCCCTCTGGTTCACTCTGAGTGACTGCAAATGGAGGTGTTCCTAGCTTTCAATGTAAACACTGTATTTTCTCAGAAAATGCAGTTTATACATGAGAAAGGCTGCAGAGGGCTATAGTTCTCACCTGAACAACCTCATTAAGCTGAAGTTGTTCAGGTGACTATAGTGTCCCTTTAATAGAAAGTCAACTGATATTTTTCTATTTGATAAAATTTGAACAAATTTGATTCTCTATCATTTAAGTTACATAGTTACATAGTTACATAGGCTAAAAAGAGACATGTGTCCATCAAGTTCAGTTATATACAGTATCTCACAAAAGTGAGTACACCACATTTCCACTTAGGGATGTACTCACTTTTGTTACCAATGGTTTAGACATGAATGGCTGTGTGTTGAGCTATTTTGAGGGGACAGCAAATTTACACTGTTATACAGGATGTACACATACTACTTTACATTGTAGATGAGTGTCATTTCTTTAGTGTCTTCACATGAAAAGATATAATAAAATATTTACAAAAATGTGAGGGATGTACTCACTTTTGTGAGATACTGTATGTAATGAAAGGGTAACCTTTAAATTTAAGCTGCAACTTGTTTATAATTTGCATTTTCTGCAAAATTGCACATGGTTTACATATTCACCAATCTAAATTCTGTAAAAAAAGAAAAATAAATTAATGATAATTGTGTCAGGAGTCTCTTGGTGGTGATCCAAAAAAAATGGCACTTTCACTCCTGATATCATTGTTGTGTTACATTTTACTGTTTTGAAACACCAATATTTGTGTTCAGCGAAGTCTCTTGAGTGTAAAAGCAACCCCCATGTACAGGTTTTATGTTTTTTGTGAAAGTTAAAGGGTCAAATATAAGGCTTGATTTTCTGTTTTTTCACATTGAAATTTGCCAGATTGGTTAAGTTGCCTTTGAGAGCGTATGGTAATGCAGGAATGAGAATTACCCCCATGATGGCATGCCATTTACAAAAGAAGAAACCCCAATGTTCAATCTTTTTAAGTAGCTTCTTAGTCACAAACACTGGCCAAAATTAGCATTCATAATTGTTTTTTTGTATTTTTAACACAAAAACAAATATAAATGCTAACTTTGGCCAGTGTTTGTGACTAAGTGGCTACTAAAAAAAACTGGAGATATCCATATTGAATACCCTGGGTTGTCTACTTTAAAAAAACATGCACATGTGAGGTGTGATTCAGAGATTTATGACAGATAACAGTGTTACAATGTCACTATTGATACATTTTAAAAATATATATTTTGAAACAGCAATATCCTACTTGTACTTATAGCCCTAACACCTGCACACTAAACAGCTAAGAACATGTTCGCATTAGGTATTTCTAAACTCAGGAGAAAATTAAGAAACTATTTAGCATGGTTGCAAGTGGAAGTATATATTGCCAACCTTGAGTACTGCTGCCAAGTGCTATTGACAGTGCCAAGTGCTATTCATTGGCAGTTTTACAAATGTCAAAATGAATCTGTTTAATGATTGGTCCAGAGAGTGTTTTCTTAACAGAAAGAAGGTATCGAAATCAATATTAATTGTATGGCAGCTGTCTAGGCAGCTTTTATTAATATTTGGGTGCATCAGCAGTTTCTTTCAATTCAGACAGGAGCTGCTGATGAGGCCCTGGGGAGATAGCGCAGCTAAGCGGACAAGGGCACATGTAGGAGTGTGGGGATAGATGCAGGGGAGGGTCTTTGACAGTGGGTGTATTGTGTGGGTGGGGGTTAGGGCTATGTGAGCTAGCAGGGGGGAGGTCTTACCTCAGTGCCACTTGGGATTCGGGCCAGTGAACAGCTTCCTGTCTCTTGCTCCTGTTTGCCTGGGCCTTTAGTCTCCACAGCTTGAGGGATGGATGTTGAGGCGATCCTGTCGTCCCTCAGGGCTGCTGCTGCGCTGGATGGTGGCCGGCAACTGAGGGAGCAATTTGCCAACATGACTGGAGGTATGGCTAGCGGTGTGGGCACCCCCCATGGCCTACCCTCCCCTGGGGTATCTTCTGTGGTCCCCCCTGCTGCTCCCTCTACGGTCCCTGCCCCTGGGGGCCGCACCAGCACTGGCAGGCGTTCCCGGCCGCCTGCCAGGCTCTCCCCTTATCCTACTCCTCGGGCCCGGTTGAGGACTGGGAGCCCGGGCCCGAGTCGTCGCCAGGACCGCGTGTCTGGGGCTCCAGACACGCGGCCTGCTACTAGGAGTACATTGCGGCCTTCTGCGGCCGCGCGCGTGGCACGGCCTTCAGGCACGGGGCCTGCCACTGCCGCGCGGCCAGCCGCCTCTACTGCCGCACGGCCTACCAACTCGAGGCCGGGGACGCGGCCTACGTCCGCCGCGCGGCCTGCGGCCACGCGGCCTATCACTCCCAGGCCGGGGATGCGGCCTGCTTCCGCCGCGCGGCCCCCTGGTGCGGGTGCCGCGCGGCCTACCAGTGGATCCCCTACTACACCTGCCGCCCCGGCCGCCTGTGCTGGTTTGCGGTCCGGGGGCGGTGGGCGGCGGCATATGCCATCCGGGCGGCAGGCGGCCGCCCGGCAACGTTCCAGGTCCCCCCGCGGCCGGCGGGGCAGTAGGGCGGTGAGTAGGCCCTCGCGGGCCGCGCGGGGTACCTCTGTACCGCCGTTGAGGGTCCGTGGGGGGTCTCCTTGCCCGTCGGGAGCCTCCTCTGCCAGTGAGGATGGCTCCCAGGGCTCTGTCTCCCCTCCTCGTTCTGCTGTCTCCTCCAGGGGGCCCAGCCTCCCCTTTCATGGGCCCCCTGGTCCCCCTCCATCTGGCCCGGTTTCTGCCCCCTCCCTTTCCTCCTCTGGGGGGCCCCCTCCCCCTCTCCCTTCGTTTCTTACCCCTCCCCCTTCTTTTCTTTCTCCTCCTGTCTTTTCTTCCCCTTCTTCTGCCCCCCTTTCCTCCCTGTCTACCCCCCCTCCCTTCTATCCTGCCTCCTCTGCCCTGCCTGGCCCCCCTCCCCCCCCTGCAGGTCACTTACCTCGGCCATCTCCGCTGGGGCATGGGCTCACGTCCTCTCTGCTGCTCTCTTCTCAGGATACTGCTGCACTTCATGGATCCGTCCAGCAGGTGGCGTCTGGATCCCAACTGACGTCTTCAGTGGATGCTGGAACTGCAGTTTCCTTGCCTCAGCCTTCTGGGAGCGCAGTACCGGGCTTGGATCGCCAGTCTGCGACCGGTGAGTACCTTGTTCCTTCCGTTTCTAGCGCTGCGGGTCCCGGGTTGGGGGGGTTCCTCTTAGGTCTTAGGGGTTTTTTGGATCAGTGGGAGAAGGGGGTGGCGGTTAGCGGTAATACTATTGATGGTCAGCTCCGGTCAGCGTGGTCCCCTGCCCTGCTCCCTCCTCAGGTTCAG